>NW_026000260.1:424544-435648 GCF_001458135.2 Marmota marmota marmota | reverse complement strand
ACCTCCGGCCACCAAGGCCCCCGGGGAAGGGACAGGAGCAGTTGCACGCAGTCTTAGACGGCGGGAAAAAGCAAGCAACGAAGTCGAGAAAGCCCCTTCGAGCAAGTGCTGTGACTGGGGACCCTGGGCAGGGCGCCTTGGCGCTCTCACTCAGGGGCCCAAAGGACTGTGCTAATGGCAGAGCCCAAGCCCAGAGTAGCAAGGGCCACGGAAGAGCGCCCACCGAAAGAACTCTGTGATCCAACGGGAGCACAGCATGTGGAACTTATTGCCTTCATCCGCATCCCCAATCAACCACGTCAACAAGGGCTGGTCTCTGGGCCTCTTGGGGCACCAGAGCAGAAACCTATGACCCACTTCTGCCATGCATATAGTTCAGAGAGGAAGAAAAAAAAGGACTCCTCTGTGACTTCCCTGTCCACTTGATTATTTGCAGAATACTGTGTTTTTTATGCTGCTCCTAAAGATCAATGATAACCTCGGCTGGCAAAACTGTTTAAATGTCTTAATGAACCCAAATGATCCAAATTCAAAAGTTAGTGAGTACTATTAGCAATTTCTTTGACTCTAAGATTTAAAAAGATGAATCTAAAGTTAATTCTACCAGGAAGTATGGTAAGAACTCTAAATGATAATGATAACAATAAAAAGACCTGATATTTATTGTGACATTTGTCAGTGCCAAGCTAACAATATGCCATTTATGGTCCTAAGCACTTTACAAGCATCACCTCATTGGATCTGCACAAACATCCTATCCAATGGGCCGTGTGGTTATCTCAATTTTTTCAGGTAAGTAAACGAGAAATAGGGTAATAATATCATTTGTTCAGAGCCACACAACTGAGAAATTATTCATAGGTAGTCACAGCTGTTTGTCTCAAGAACCTCCTGCCAAGCACCACTCTCCACTCTTTGGGAACATACTTTATAACTGAAAAGCACCATATCAAAGTTAGAACCAGGGGCTGGGATTGTGGTTCAGCAGTAGACCGCTGGTCTAGCATGCGCGGGACCCACGTTCGATCCTCAGCACCACATAAAAATAAAGGCATTGTGTTGTGTCCATCTACACCTAAAAAAATAAATATTTTTTTTAAAAAGTTAGAACCAGTATCCATGATGTGGTAACCATCTCTGTGATGCTTGCTGGCATCTGGCCAGCTCCCTGTTCTACAATGCTCTTTTCACTGGGTACAATGCTTCTCACTTGGAAGTGACACTTGGAAAAAACAAATGATTTACAAAGAGAATTCTTAACCTGATACCCTACATATAATCAGAATTTCCAGGGAGAAATGTCTATTTTTTTTTAAATTATACCTTTATTTAATTTATTTATTTTTATGTGGTGCTGAGGATGGAACCCAGAGCCTCACACATGTGAGACAGGGGGTGTTCTACCACCAAACCACAACTCCAGCCCCCAAGAGATGACTATTTTGTATGGCAGGGTTCATTTTGCTTCTATAATCAGTCAGGGATAAGAGAGGGAAGAGAATTTAGATGTTGCAAGCAGGAGGGGATTTATTTTACAGAGGTAGGTACTTAGAAAATCATTGGCAGTGCAGGAGCAATGAGATCGGGGGTGCATCAGAGTTTGGACTTTAAGGCACACCACAGGAGCTGCAAAGCAGAGGCTTGGAAACAATTTCTGGCACAAAGCTGGCTCCAGCTGCTGCCAACACTCACATCTCAGAGCCCGCTTATATTCTCACCACCACTGCAACCATCTGCATCCTCTCTGCATTCTAAATCTCACACCAGCTAATCTGACCAGCCAAACCTAATTGACATCCAGAATCTAGATTAGAGAGAGCATTAAACACCTTTTTAGCTTTTCCACCTCTCCAATATAATGAGTGTGAAATGGAAGTTGAGACACACAGAACACCACCTCCCTAGCTACTCAATATCCACACAGACTTGTACACAAAACAAAAAGGTTATACCAGTGTCTAGAAGAGAGTGGTTCCCCTCCTAGTTCAAGTACCACCCTACATCAGTATCTTATAACCTAAAGAAAAATGGTAAAGCTAACCCCTATCAACATTTATTTCATACATACAAAAAATATAAAGAGGAAGATGGAAAATGTTCTGTGGGAGGGGCTACTACAATTCTCATTTCTGTGTCTGGTCATGAAACCATAATTGGTATTTATAACTTCCTTCTTCCAATATTCTACTGTTACTCTCCTCAAGAGGTCACAAGTCTTTGCTTAGTGAGTGACCCAAACCAGTATTCCTAATAAGTATGGATCTTCAGTGGTGCTGCTTAGTCATGGAAATATTAGTAAGTGCCCCAGAGAATCCCTTGTATTGAAAACACAGACTACCTGACCCCATTATTTAACAATAACTGTATTTCCACTTGATAATAAAGATCAATCATCTGAGCCAATTCAGTAGGATCTATGGTTTGCCAGTTGGTTCAATGGCATAACAAATGCCAAATGGGGCTGTGGGCTGGGGATTATTGCTCATTGGTGGAGCACTTGCCTAGTATGCAAACATCCTGGGTTCAATCAGAATGATAGTTTTTCTCACTGCCAGAAAGAAAGAAAAGGAAAGAAAGAAAGAAAGAAAGAAAGAAAGAAAGAAAGAAAGAAAGAAAGAAAGAAAGAAAGAAAAGCATTCCATATGATTGGATGGCAGTCTCAAGCAACTTGCAATGGGATAAAACCAATGTTGCACCATTGGTGCTTCCCGGTAATAAGATACATTGTAACACCAGTTTTGCTGGTGAACATGAGCACACTGACATGTGTCTTTTTCCTTAGGATGGTTTCCTTGGTCAGAATGCTATTATGTGAGATATTGCACATACAAATAGGGGTTCAGGAACTCCATGGGGGAGAATAAGCAGAAATGTGGGTTCAAAAAAATCCATGAACAAAATAAATGCCTATTTGAGGAAAAAAAATGCTGCTCCTCCTAAATGGATTTCATCAGTCTGCCACCAGGTGCCTGGCTGGTCCCTCCAGAGAATGCTGCCATAACTGGGACTCTTTGTTGGTCTCAGTTTGGGGCAGGTTGAGCTCTTAGAAGTAACTGTAGCCATATCAAATGCAGTAAATCCTTGGGAGCTTCACTGTTCATTACTGATTCACAGCCTTGCTCACACCTTTATAAAGGCACTCCAGCCTGGGAAGAGGAGAGAATTTTAAGGCTGGGGATGTACCCCAGTGGTAGAGCGCTTGCTTAACATGCATAATTCTCTTGTTTGATAAAAAAAAAAGAGAAAGAAAATAAAAGGTTTTGTTTGGCAGTTCATTTAGTATTATAAATCTTATAACTACAAGGATTTGTGGAAATAAACGTTCACTCTTACAGAAGAATTTCTATTTCAACTATGTCATAATGGGCATGAAGTATGCATCTAAATTATATGTTACAAAAAGAAAAGAAATTTGAAAAGAAAATTTTGAATCATGGAGAGATATAAGGAAACAGCTATACTTGTGTGTACGGAGTGCGATAATAATATCAGGGTACTGGGCTTTCTTTATCTCCCACTTCCTATCCACCTCTTGTTTTAATAAATCTATAAAGCCTGGAGTGTCATGATAAAAATTCAGAAAGGGGAACTCTCTTTC
Organism: Marmota marmota marmota; assembly: GCF_001458135.2. Taxonomy (NCBI): domain Eukaryota; kingdom Metazoa; phylum Chordata; class Mammalia; order Rodentia; family Sciuridae; genus Marmota; species Marmota marmota. The sequence goes on along the minus strand of NW_026000260.1, from coordinate 432,050 downwards.
TTCTATTCAGGCATCTATAAAATCTCTCTCTGAGAGTGAAATCCACCTAGATTCCATCTGAAGTATGATATTTGGCTTTATTATTGTGAATGATAGTATTTCTCACTTCTTATGAGAAAATACTGATATCATATCCATTATTGTTATATACACACACACACACACACACACACTCCAGGGATTAAGCCAAAAGGGCACTTAACACTGAGCCATATCCCCATCCATCCACTATTGTTATATTTTAAATCACATGAAACTGTTGTCACAAGCCCAAATCAAATACTTTTCAACTCATTCTGTGAAGCCTGTATTATTCTGATACCCAAACCAGAAAAAGACAGTTTTTTGAAAAAAATGAAATGAAAACTGAGACTGGTATGCCTCGTGACTATAGACACAAAAAATTTTAGCAAAATACTAGCAAAAGGAACTCAAAAAAACATAAAAAGAATTGTATACCATGTCAAAGTGGGGTTTACCCCAGACATGTCAAGGTCATTCAATATATGAAATACAATCAATGCAAGTCACTACATTAAAAGTTAAGAGAAAAAAGTCTTCTTTTATTGTATCATTTAATACAGAACGAGCATTTGACAGAATCCAACACCCATTAATGAGAAAAAAATTCAACAAACCATTAAAGAATATCTACAGGATGTTCTTTAGCTAACATCATATTTCATGGTGAGAAATTGCATACTGTTTCATTAACATTGTGAGCCTAGAGAGGATATCCACTCTTTTTTTTGTGTGTGTGGTACCAGGGCTTTGACCCCAGGGGTGCTTAACCACTAACCTACATCCCCAGTGCTTTTTATATTTTATTTACAGGTAGGGTCTCCCTAAGTTGCTTAGGACCTCACTAAGTTGCTAAGACTGGCTTTGAACTCACAGTCCTCCTGCCTCAGCCTCCCCAGCTGCTAGGATTACAACCATGAACCACTGTGCCCAGCTCACTCTTAACACTGTTATTCAACACAGTATTGGAAATTAGGTAGAACAAAAGAAATTAAAATAGGTAGAAAGGAGACATAAAGGTAAGAATAGAAAATAAATTTTTAATTAAAAAATCCCACATCCTTTTTCATACCTGTCACTCCCTAAGCCAGTCTTTCTCCCAGGCTTGTCATTTCCAAAGTCATAGAAAATCTGTAATTCTATCTGTTCACTATTAATTAACCCACAAATAAACAGATTAAAGAGAGAGATGATATCTTGAGGAACCTATAATTTAGAGGACTTTCCAGCACTATCCATTGATCAGATAATAAAGATGATGTCAAGCTAAGGATCCTGAGATTGACTAGACCATCATAAATCATTTTGAGATCATCAGACAGATATCATTCTACCTTCTCATACCCACTCTCATCAAATTTCTTTTAAAAAAGACAGGAACCACCAAAACATGTTTGTCCCTCCTAAGATGGCCCATATTCTCCCCTGAGTATGTATTCCTAGTTTTACCCACAAAGGCATTTCTCTCTTGAGGTAGCCCACAGTCTTCCTTGAATGTGTATCTGCTTTCCTAAATAAACTGTTTATGCCTTTGATCAGTGTATGTTGAAATTCTTTTCCATCACATAAGCCAAGACCCTTGGTGGTCATGAGTTGTGTTCCCCCTTCTCTCTGGGAACCCCTCATACCATTCTCTGGAAACACCTCTCCTTCTGTGACAGAAGTTCTAGCCAGTAAAATAGATTTTTAAAAAGAAGCAAAAAGAATACAGATTTGAAAGAATGAAATAGTCTTGATTTGCACATGACATATTTGTCTTCACAGAAAATCTTAAGGAATATATAAAAACAACCCTCATAACTAGTATGTGAATTTTGCAAGGTTTTACAATACAAAACCAACACATAAATCTCTTCATACAATTTCAAAGATTTTTATAAAGCTACAATATTCAAGACTGTGTAGTATTAGCAGAGAGATAGATATATAGATATATGAAATAGAATTGAGAACCCAGAAATAGACCTACATAAATTTCCCAATTTTTTCTTTTTTTTTAAAGAGAGAGGAGAGAGAGAGAGAGAGAGAGAGAGAGAGAGAGAATTTTTAATATTTTTTAGTTTTCGGCAGACACAACATCTTTCTTTGTATGTGGTGCTGAGGATTGAATCTGGGCCGCACGCATGCCAGGTGAGTGCTCTACCGCTTAAGCCACATCCCCAGCCCCCATTTTTTTCTTGATACAATAATTTTATTTTATTATTTGGTTATGGCTTAACATTTTTATAAAGAAAAAGAACTATGCAATTTGACATTTGGTGACAAAATGAATATTTACAGTTATCTTAGGAAATAATTGAAAAGATTTTTGCCACCCAAATTACCTTTCCCCTTCAGCCTTACTGAAGTCCAGTTCAGTGGAGGAACTGTTTTCCTTTTCAAGAAACAGTACCAGAACAGTAGGCAAAAACAACCAAAAATCAAATGAACAAAAATCTTAACCTAAACCTTTCAACTTATATTAAAATGAACTCAAGAGGCTAGAGCTGTATCTCAGTGGTAGAGCGCTTGCCTGGCATGTGTCAGGCACTGGGTTCAATTCTTAGCACCATATATAAATAAATAAAAATAAAAGTTCCATCAGCAACTAAAAGAAATATATTTTTAAGAAATGAACTCAAAATTAACCCTAGATTTAAGTGTTAAGTGTAAAGCTTTTACATCGCCGCTAGTCATCACATCATCTTAGCCAGGGTCCTAGACATCATGGAGCAAAAGAAGCCATCCCCATTTGGCCCTATCTGAATACCTAATATAAAGAACCTGCCAGCACAACATTTCACAGACCTCTTACATTCTGATCATGAGAAAAAATGCATCATTCAATGGTCTCTGGTTCACAGTATGTTCCAGATCCTGTAGGATAGCACTCTATCCTCACAAGGTTTTGTCACAATTAGCAACATAGCAAAATCTTCAAGAAACCATTTCAACATTGGCCAGGTCAATGAAAATAGAAAATGTTAGGAAAGGTGCACAATTGTTTTAGCAAATAGATTACATCTGAAACTGTAGTAGAAATTGGAATAACCACCTGATTAAGCTTATGTCACTCCAGTCACTGTCCACAGTTTACTTTGTACTGTTGCCCAATAAACTATTTCAAAACTTAGTAACATGAAGCAACAGTTGCATTGAATAAAACTGGGATTTTATTATTAATGAAGAAAAGAAAAAGGATAGCTATTGGGTAACCAACTAATAGCATTTACTACATATGACTAGTGAAACATTTTAAACCAATCAATCATTACCCTATAGGACCTGAGGGCAGAAAAGCAGGTTAGTAATTAAAGAGCATCTATAAGGAGACACAATATGAAGAGTTTAGTTGTTAGGGGCTTTTCTCCTAAAGTAGAGGAAAAGTCATATTCAGACCTATTGTTTTAAATTTTTTTTGAAATGTGGTTTTTCTGTTTTTATCTCTACAATCTTTTACTAAAGTCTAATATAACTGTATAACTTTGTGTAGTACCATACTATGGAAGTGAGATATGAGATATAAATAGTTTTGAGGCCTAACTTTAGTGTTCACTCACTCTGCTTACACATTTGCTCTCATTCTCATTCATTTATAGAAGTGTGTCTATATCTTTATTTATTTATATATCTCTATACAGTTGTCCTTCTATATCCACAGGAGATTGACTCTGGGACCTCTTCAGGTACCAAAATCTGTCAATGCTCAAGTCACTTATACTGAATGACAAAGTAAGACATATTTGAATACAATCAGTATACATCTTCCAATATACTTTAAATGATTTCTACATGACTTTTAATACTAAATGTAACGTAAATAGTTGCTATACTATGTTGCTTAGGAAATATGATAAGAGCAAGGCACGGTAGTACATATCTGTAACCCCAGTGGCTCAGGAGGCTGAGGCAGGAGGATTGTGAGCTCAAAGTCAGCCTCAGCAACCTAGCAAGACCCTAAGCAACTCAGTGAGACCCTGCCTCAAAATAAAAAATAAAAGGGCTGGGGATGTGATGCAGCGATTAAGTGCCTCTGAGTCCAGTCCCCTGTACTACTACTACTACTACTACTACTAATAATAATAATAATACAAAAATTTTTACATGTTCAGTACAAATGCCACTTTTTTTCCTGAATATTCTTGATCTGTGGTTGGTTAAAACCTCATATGTGGAATAAATAGATTGGGAGGGCTAACTGTATTTATCATATTCATTCTTTAAACCTATCCTTTATTGAGTCCATGAGCCCATTTCACCCTTCCAATAAATTTCATTTTTTGGTAAACCATGCAAAAGTCAGTTTCTTTTACTTGCAAACAAAATACAGCCATATACCACATAAAACATATATAACAGTGGTAGCAAAAGATAATGTGTTTGTGGTGATGCTAGCATAAATAAACCTACAACACTGACCATGGGTATTGACATAAAATTATGTACAGAACATAATGCTTCATAATAAACTATTATTGGTTTATGTATTTACTGTACTATACTGTTTATCATTATTTTAGTGTGTACTCTTCTACATCTAAAGAAAAGTTTACTGTGAACCAATATGCCATGTTAAGCTGGCAGAAGCCTCATGCACATTATGACTGCATCAAGACACCATGCTGAGTGATTGAGCTATGTTTTCCAGGTTTGTGCACATACACTCTGGGATATTTGTCTGACAATGAAGTAATCAGAACTTGCCCCATTTTAAGCAATGGTGTATGGCTGTATTTCCAACTGGCATAGAATTTGGTATCAGAAGTAAAGTCCTCCATGTACTGTAGTGAATTCTCAGGTAACTTTCTTTTGGTTATCTGGCCAGATGTGGTGAAGACAATGTGGTGAAAATAATCTGGGATGAGACTCTAATAGCTATCATCATCTATCAACAAAGAAGTTACTTAAATCATTGTCTATTCTCACCCAAACTCCATTGTCCATTGCAGGTAATATTCTAGGATAGGATTCTTGATCTAGACATGATCTTCACATGGAACAATATCTATACCAATATTTAAATCTGATTTAAATTATGTTCTCAAACGTGTTGTCAAGAATCTTCAAAGCTGAGTGCAGCCTGTAATCCCAGTGATTTAAGAGGCTGACGCAGGAGGATCCCAAGTTCGAAGCCAGCCTCAGATACTTAGCAAGGCCCTAAGCAACTCAGTGAGACTCTGTCTGTAAATAAAATACAAAATCGGGCTAGAGATTTGGCTCAGTGGTTGAGAGGTCCTGAGTTCAATCCCTGGTACCAAAATAAAAGAACCTTCAAATTTCAATTGTATAAATATTGCCTCTTTACTGATACCTATTTGCTAACTCCTACTGTTGTTTTAATGTGCAAGGGATTCTTCCTACTCTCAGTCCTTCCTATTCTCCTTTTTATTCCCATTTCAAATCTCAGTGTTCTATTCTTTTCTAACCATTGCATATATATATTAGATGGACACAATACCTATATTTTATTTATTTATATGCAGCGCTGAGGCTCGAACCCAGTGCCTCACACATGCTAGGCAAGTGCTCTTCCACTGAGCTACAACCCCAGCCCTGCATGAACTTTTATTTAGAGAACTGACAAAGCTGCAAATTCACTGAGTTTTGTAATTTGATATGGCATTAGATCAAAATATAACTTTGGGTTTTGGTTACCTTTTTTTGTGCTATAAAAGTGATTCCTTGAGCATGGTTATAGAAATTTTGTCCATAAGCTCAACAAAAAATTCAAGGAATTTGATTGTCCTTTAATCTATTCAGAGCAGTAATGAGTGGCCATCTTATTCCACAATTGTTAAAATTTTATATAACTATAACCACAATGTAATTTTAGAACATTTTGCCACTTTAAAGGGAAACCCTGCTTCTGCTAATAACTCATTAGCAGTTATTTCCAGTGTTATCCTAAACCTCCTAGTACTAGGCAACCATTAATGTGCCTCTATCTAGATTTGCCTATACTGAGCAGTTTGTGTAAGTGGGATCATATAATATGTGGCCTTATGTCTTTTGATTCTTTCACTCATCATAGTGTTTTCGAGGTTCATCTATGTTGTAAAACGTATTAATATCATATTTAATTCCTTCCTTATGGGTAAATAATATTCCATGATATGGATAGACCACTTTTTGTTTATATATTCAACTGCTGATGGCCATTTGAATTGTTTCCACCCTTTGGCTATTGTGAATAATTGTGCTATGAATATCCTTGGAGAGAATCCAATTTGGTTCCAGTTTGTAGCCTATAGGAAGGAGTATATAGCAGTGAACAAAACATGACAAAAATTTCCTGCCTTGATAAAGCTATAATATTCTAATAGTGGAGCAGACAATGAGGGAAGAGCAGGTATGAAAGCCCCAAGATGGAGGAATGCCCCTATAATACTCAGGAACAGGCAAGAGCCATCATGGCAGGAGGAAAGTAATAAAGGGCATGATTGGAAGGACATGAACTCAAGAAGAAGAATTGGAGGCAAATTCTCATAGCCATTGTAAGAACTTTGGCTTTTGCTCTTTAGTGAGATGGTGTATTAGTTTCCTTGGACTATTATAACAAATTATCTCCAAACCAGTGGCTTAAAACCCACAGAAATTTACTCTTTCACAATTATAGAGGCTAGAAATCTGAAAGCATGTCAATCTCTGCCTTCACCTTCACTTGAACTTTTCCTCTTCTGACTTTTCCGTTGTCTTGTAAGGAGCTTGCCATTGGTTTTAGGGCTCAGCCAAGTAATGCAGGATGAGTTCATGATCCTTAACTTCATTATTTATTCACTGACCCTTTTGCAAATACTATTGCATTCACAGGGTCTGAAGGTTAGGTTGTGGACATAGCTTTTGGGGGACCACTGTTCAACCCACTACAATGGGAAGCCTTAAAAGATTTTGAGCAGAGAAGGGACAGGATCTAAAAGTAGAAACAGATGCACCTGTAGGAGGCCACTGGAAAAATCTAGACGAGTCATAGACAGCAGTAATGGTGGAGAAAAGCCACCAGAAATGGTGATATCTCAGCTATGCAGGGCAAAATAAAATTTTTTACTATAATAAATTTTCATCCTTTTATTTTTCTTTCATGTGGCTGCTGGAAAATGTGCAGGTCCACACATGGCTCTCACTCTATTCCTATTGGTCAGCATCGCCCTAACTGGAAGTAAATTCCAAGCAGCAAAGGGCTTTCATCCTTCTTGTGCCTCGACGTTTTATTTTTTCAACGTAATTGTTCTGACACCAACTTGAACGGGTAGGCGTGAGAAGGCCGCGGGTTTCTACTTACAGAACCTGAGTGTGGGAAGTCAAAGCTGAGACCACTAGCAAGCGACTGCCAGAGCCACGCCCACACGGTGCAGGCCTTGGAGGCGCGCGGCGCTTGCTCCTCCAGCTGGAACCATCAGAGGCTGGGTGAGTCCTCAAGCACATGCGCAGTCGTGCCCGGCAATGGGCAGAGGCAGCCAATGACATTTAGTAGATGGCCCGCGCGCGTCCCAGGCCCCACCCCCAGTG
>NW_026000260.1:389242-420879 GCF_001458135.2 Marmota marmota marmota | reverse complement strand
CGGGAGTCTGCGGTAGTTTTTTCGGGGGTGGCGTGCCTGGAACGCACGCGGTGCTGTACAACATGGCGGACGAGGAAGGTAAGGGCTGCGGGCGCCTTGGTAGTGAGACCTGGGCGACCCTTTGAAGTCTTGAGGAGCCAGGGGTGGGGAGATAGCATCAGGCCCCGCGCCTGCTGCCTGCTCTCGCTGGTGGGTCTGCCGCGTACCCGCCGAGCCTTAGGCCTACCTTGCCTCTTGGCCCTGACTCCACGGAGGAGTGTCGAGCAGAAGCTCTAGAGGCAACTGTACTCCACGGGTTTCAGGCTTCCCACCTCTGAGAGTACACCTAGAACTCGTGTCGCCATTAGTGTCATGGGATGAAGAGAGCGAGGGTACTAAGAAGGTGTGGGGAAAAGGCCGGGTGGTCCCGGAATGGGGATAACTCCGAGTTCAAAACGTCCTAGAGAACACAAGCCCGCATCAACAGTTGAGTGGCCGCCTGTGGAACTTTCTGGCCCATGGGTGAGCGCTTCTGCTGGGTGTTTGAGCCTTGCCACAGCCACGTGGTGAATTGGAAGGGAAATCAGCACGTGCAACAGCTTGCAGTCATTACCAGGCAGTCGACCCATGTGTTTGGCCTTACCCATTTGAGTTTTCTGCACCAGTGCTAGATTAAAATCCTTTTTCTACCTGTCTTAACTTTCAGTTTTGTTTCGTTTGTTCTGAGGAAAAATTACCAAATCTCGTGTTTGTTTTAGTAGTTATTTTACCAAAGAAACATAAGAAGAAAAAGGAGCGGAAGTCTTTACAAGAAGAAGATGTAGCTGTAAGTAGGGATGTATTTTACTTTGCTTTGACTAAAAAGACTACTTAACATATTAAACTAAAGAAGTATTAAATATTCTCAACGAATGGGCTAGCATTCACTAGTCGTTGTTTAGAGCCAAAACACTGAAAAGCCAAAGGCAGACAACCTAAGTTTCTAATTATACATAGTTTACAAAATGCTGTTGGCAACAGCAACTGTTCTTCCTGGATTTCTCTTTCTTGTCCAATCAGCAGACCCCCATTTCCTTTTATTTTAAATGTATTGCACCCATCTTAATGGCACTTCACCTAAAGAGCTTCTGGTTCATTTCTTCCCTGTGGAGGTTCTGAGAAAAAGGCACACAATGCCTTATTTGTCATTTAAAAGGCATACACTGTTGTGGTAGTAATGGAATTGTTCAAAATGGATGGAAAGATCTAATAGGTCATGTGTCTGTCCTCTTGAAGGAAATACAGCATGCTGAAGAATTTCTTATCAAACCAGAATCCAAAGTGGCTCAGTTGGATACATCTCAGTGGCCCTTGTTGCTAAAGGTATGTGCTGTGTGCGTAAGGTTGATGTCTGACTTTGACACTATTTCTAATTGTTAAACAGTTAATTAAGAATGTTTACTACTAGGGGCTGGAGTTGTAGCTCAGTGGTACAGCACTTGCCTTGCATGCCTGAGGCACTATGTTCAATCCTCAGCACCACATAAAAATAAATAAAATACTGTGTCCATCTACAACTAAAAAATATTTTAAAATAAATAAAATAAAAAAGCATATTTACTACTAAATCTTTCACTTTAACAAATGCCACCATAATAAATCACAGTCTAAAACAGTGAAATTTCAGGTATCTGAGATAAAGGGCCAGGTTATTTTAAAATTTCCAGTGCATCCAACATTGTTGTACAGTAAAAATGTCACCACAATGTTAAATTACTATCAAAATTTATAAACGAGTTCGTTTCTTAACTTACTCCATCTTGTACACCTGCACCAGTTTGTGGACCAGACTTGCATTGCTTTACTTCTGGGCTTTTAGGCCAGACCTATTTGAATCACATTGTGTGTGATCTTGGACTAGTTGTTTAAACTTTTTAAGGCAGTTTGCTCATAATATCTTCACTTAGGAAGTTGGGCTGAGGGTTAGTTCTATGAAACGTATTTAGGCACAGTTTCTAACATATAGTATTCACTATTTCTTTGAGGTTTAAATTGGGTACTTGAGAAATAGAGTTAAATTACACTGTTTTCATAATTTTCACAATTAAAATGGGTAACAGCTCGGGTTGGGGCTGTAGCTCAGTGGTAGAGCACTTGCCTCATAGATGTGAGGCACTGCGTTCAATCCTTAGCACCACATAAAAATAAATACGTAAAGAGATATTGTGTGTCCATTTACAACTAAAAAAAATGGATAACAGCTATGAGTCTTAGAGAAAAAAGTTAGTGAGATATCCCTTGACAGTTTTAATAAAAATCATTGTGTATGGGATGATGAAAGAATGGTATTTATATAATTTAATCAGTTTGAGTTTCTGCTTGGCCAGATAATCATTGTCGTTTAAGCAATATCTCTTTTCTGTTGTTGGCCTGGAAATACGCTAATAAACAGGGTATGTAAGGTCCCAAACTCCAGGAATGGGAGATAGGTGGTTGAAACATTATTGCTGTTGTTGTAGGTACCATGGAGAAACTAAACTGATGATGAAAGATAGACTTCAGGTAGTGAATTCTTAACCAACTGGTGATCAAGTTTCAGGAGATTACAAAGGAGCAGAGATGTGGGGCATATGGAGCAAGAATAAGCTGGCCATGTTCAGAAACATTGCCAGTCATCTTCAGTTTGGCTCTTTTGTTGCTGAGAAAATCAAAGTTATTCCATGTTTTATTCAAATCCTGCACAATGAAGCCCAGTATGTGTTCTGTAGTACCCCAGTAAGTCTCTTTTTCCAGAGTAATGACTTGAATCTACAAGTAAGTGCTCAAATTTGTCTTGTTCCAATATTGGGAATTTTCCCAGTATTTAAGGAGTTTTAACAGTCTGTCACAGCAACTAATGGTAATGTAGGCACAAAAATCTAGATTTATGAACTTTAAGGGTTGATGATGGTGCTAACTCTTGTTTTAGATGTGTCAGTGGTTCATTTATTTTGTGTTATATTGTTGCTTTCTAGAATTTCGATAAGCTAAATGTAAGGACAACACACTATACACCTCTTCCTTGTGGTTCAAATCCTCTGAAGAGGGAGATTGGGGACTATATCAGGTAAATGTGTTGGGATCAAGCATTGTTCAATCAAGTTCTTTTCAAAATAATGCTTTCACATTATTCATATTCAAAGAGGTAGTGTCATCTTAGAATGGCTTTGCCCTGGATATATAACCTATATCTGTGATGGATTTTTTTTCTTTTTAATTCTTCAGAAAATTATTGTTGGTGATGGTGGTGGTAGTGATTTTTGTTTTTGGTTGGTTGAAGAGTTCAGAACAGGTAGTACATTTTTTTTTCCCCATTCTAGGACAGGTTTTATTAATCTTGACAAGCCCTCTAACCCCTCTTCCCATGAGGTGGTAGCCTGGATCCGACGAATACTTCGGGTAGAGAAGACAGGACACAGTGGCACCTTGGATCCAAAGGTGACTGGCTGTTTAATCGTGTGCATAGAACGTGCAACACGTTTGGTGAAATCACAACAGAGTGCAGGTATGTGAAAGATGGAGCAGAGGGCTGGCTAGTTAGAGATTGGAAGGCACTCTGCATTTGCTTCCCTTGTGCATTTTGGCTCTTGGAAATTTCTTAATTAGGAGAGAGAAATTCCTGAAGCAGGGATATTCTTTTGGTTTTCATATGCCCTTCTGTCCTTTGCCAGACCCAGGTTGGTCTCTTTTGGAGTTTGAGATACTGGTCATGTGCACATTGAGTCAACGAATTCATTTCTAACACTGAGGCAGAATTCTGTCCAGCTCTGGGCTTGTCATTCCAGGCTCCTCTCCTGCTGCCTAAAGTACCCTTTTTCTCATTCTCACCTGAGAAAATTCTACTTACCTTAGCAAGGTATTTTCCAATTGGGCTCTGTACTGGGTGTCCAGCTGTTCTTGTCAGCCCCATTGACCTCCAAGTGAGAAAAATAACTTCATTTCTTGTTCCCATCAGCACCATGAAATCTGTCTCTTAATAAAAGTTTTATGTAAACATGATGTGAAATATCTGCGTTTTCTGCTATGCAAAATGGCAGTGATTAGGCATGTTAGAAGTATTAAAAAACTTAGTGGCCACACCTGACTACTCTTTTGTCATTTTTCAGGCAAAGAGTATGTGGGAATTGTCCGGCTGCACAATGCTATTGAAGGGGGGACTCAGCTTTCTAGGGTAAGTCTGCCACTGTAGGGAGGGCACCTTAGACTGCTTGGGTTTCTGAGCCCCTAACTATGTGGAGACAGGTTAGCTTTCCTAGTTTATTATCTCTTATGCCCTTTTCAGTGGGCTTCCTTAGCTAGCCTGAGGAGGGGAATACAGGAGGTGAGGACAAACCCTTACCTGAGTAGTTAAAGAAAGGGCATTTTAGAGCTGTGATTGTGGCTCAGTGGTAGAGTGCTTGCCTGGTATGTGTGAGGCACTGGGTTCCACCATGAGCACCACATAAAAATAAATGAAGGTATTGTTCATCTACAACTAAAAAATAAAAATAAAAAAAATTTAAAGATGTTTTTAAAAAGGGTATTTTTGATCTTAATAATTGAAATAAACCTGTGTCTCAATTGTGTTATAAATCCCCCAAATATGCCCTTTAAACTTATGTAAGAATCTATGTGATGAAAGTGCTTTGGTTTGTATTTATTCTTAGGCCCTAGAAACTCTGACAGGTGCCCTGTTCCAGCGACCCCCACTTATTGCTGCAGTAAAGAGGCAACTCCGAGTGAGGACTATCTATGAGAGCAAGATGATTGAATATGATCCTGAAAGAAGACTAGGTGAGTTGTTAGACCTGTGAGTACCTGAATTGCCACAGACTGCAAGTGAGTAGGAATGCGTTTTTGAGGGTTCCATTCTGTTGTTAAAAGTAGATGCACTTAGCGCATTGTATATTCTTCTCCTGCATCTGTCATCTCTAGGCCTGATGGCTCAGATGGAGAATAACTCGGGTTCACAACCAAATATGTGTTTACTCTGTAAAATAGGTGCTACTTTTTTGTATATGTGTCTCAGGAATCTTTTGGGTGAGTTGTGAGGCTGGCACCTACATTCGGACACTGTGTGTACACCTTGGCTTATTGTTGGGAGTTGGCGGTCAGATGCAGGAACTTCGGAGGGTTCGTTCTGGAGTCATGAGTGAAAAGGTATGCCATTGTGGGGCTAGAGGCGTTAGAACTGATTCTTAATATCTGCCAGCCCTTGATGGAACCTTACATGCTTCATATCCTGGGAAAGACGATTTCCAAAGTGTTGAGTTCAGTTCAGGGCAGCTTCCCTGTTCTGTTAATTAAACTTTGGAACATTAAAATTGACTAGGGGAGATGATCAGATAGAAAATATTAATCTACTCTATTTACTTCCTGGTCTACAAAAATGCCTGCTTAAATCTAATTTAGCAACAGTTAAAATAACAATTCTAAGAGACTGAAGATTCCTAATGACCTTAGACTAGCAGACAAGTTCACAAGTAGTTACCTTCAATTTTAAGAAGTTTGGGTTCTGGTGGATATTTGAGATATGAAGACACTGAATTACTTTCATCTGTGGTTGCTTTTCAGGACCATATGGTGACAATGCATGATGTGCTTGATGCTCAGTGGCTATATGATAACCACAAGGATGAGAGTTACCTGCGGCGAGTTGTTTACCCTTTGGAAAAGCTGTTGACATCCCATAAACGATTGGTTATGAAAGATAGTGCAGTAAGTTCTGGATTAAGAGCCCACATTTGNTACCAAAAAAAAAAAAGGTCAGAGAGGTCCCCAGGGTTGGGGAATCCACAGTGAGGAGTTTATCTGGGTCAGGGAATCTGGGCAAGGGATTTTCTTTTAAAGCAGTGTGAAGGGTGGATGGGTTAGGTATTGGTGAGGTGAAGAGGGGAGGGAACAATTGAGGACAATTCTGCAGAGGAGGGGGATGCTCTTCTTAGGATACACAAGGGAGAAATGTTATGCCATTCTGTGTAAGCAGGGTATGTCTAAGGATATAGTGTGCAGTCACAATGTCTATTTTTTGCGTTGATACACCATTCTAATTTTAACCCCAATGTACTACCAGGCAAGTCAGAAGAAGCTAATGATCAAGCAGGGTCTTCTGGACAAGCATGGCAAACCCACAGATAACACTCCTGCCACCTGGAAGCAGGAGTACATTGACTACAGGTGAGGGTAAGATGTTTCAGGGACTGGGTAGAGACAAGAAAGTTTTCATTTGGACATTGATGACAGATGAGGATAAGAGGTTGCAGATCCCTGGTAGAGAGTGAGAGTAATTTTATTTTGAGCAAATGTGCTAAGTGCCCAACTATAGGACCCAGTGCTTCAGTTCAGTTTTCTTCGCTGGGTTCTGTGAAACCTTGGCTGCCTGGGCCAGGTAAGGGCTCAGGCCTGTATAGCACACAGTTCTTTCTAATCTGGTCGTTTGACTCTCGAGGGAGTAAGTCTGTAATAGTAACTGGTGAATTCTGTCCAGAGTTAGTATGTTTGTGGTGGTTTTGGGCTTACCCAGTATTGCTGAATAACTCAGAATATAGCAGAACTGCTGTGGAAAGCTGCTCAGCCAATTTGACTTATTACTGCTTCTTCTATTTCAGTGATTCTGGCAAAAGAGAGGTGGTTGCTGAAGTATTAAAAACTACACCTTTAGTTGCTGAAGTGGTAAAAGCCCCACAGGTAGTTTCTGAAGCTGTAAAAGTCCCAAAGGTGAGTAGCATGCCATGGTCTGTTGGAAATGTGCTTCAGGAGATAATTCTAAGCACCAATCTTACGCTCAGTTCAGCTTCTCATCCTCATCCTAGCTGCAGTGCATACACAGATAATGTCCCATATTTGCCTTGGGGGCCTGGTTTGGGCTCTGTGGGCTTCTCTGATTCATGTTCCCTGTGTGTCTGCTGTGAGGAGAATGAGACTAGCCAGCAGCAGTCCAGTGTTTAAAGGGTGAAAGTAAAGTAAATGGTGGCAACTTGGGTGATACTTAGTGACTTATAAACTGTTGGCAGAACTTCTCACTTGTCAGATGTGAATTCCAACTTTGCCTACATTCTGTAAGAATTTAGGGACCACTCTTAGGTCCTGTAGTCCACCTGTGAGACAAATGACTTCTCAGGGCCTTCTAGTCCCTAAACCCCATGCTGCGACTGTGGTACTCCTGTTGTGTCCCACAGCTTTACTTACTGTTGGGTCTAGTTGGGTTCTTAAGACTTTTGGATGTACTGAATTTTTCTTGTCTGTAACTAACAAAGATCTAACTTTCAACCAATCATTTTCATTTTAGCGGAAGCGAGAGAGTGAGAGTGAAAGTGATGAGAACCCTCCAGCAGCTCCCCAGTTGATCAAGAAGGAAAAGAAGAAGAATAAGAAAGATAAAAAGGCCAAAGCTGCATTAGAGCATGGGGGCGAGCCTGGAGATGGGGTATGTATAAGCAGTTGGATTCCTTGGGCTAGCTTAGTCCTTGGCTAGGGAAAGAATTAGGTGGTGCTGGCTTCATTACTCTTGAAGCTATAACACAAGGATGGGATGTTACCTTGATCTCTCACCTTTAGTGCTTCCCTGTGTTCTGGAGTGCTTTGTCCACTCTCATGGGATGAACATGGGGACATACTATATTAATGGGCCCAGTTCAAATTCTGTTGACAATGGGTAGGAAGGATTTATACCTTTATCATCTGAATGTTTCAGCTTACAAAAGTAGACCATTAGGATGTCACAGACATCAGCTCACATGCAAAATTTATCCCAGAATGTCCTTACAAGTCCTGAAAAGGGTTACAAACCTATGTGGAATTTATCAGATTTTCTTTGTGGGGAGTCATAATTGTTTTGCAATGGATGCTGTAAGCTTGTTTCTCATCTCTCCAGGACAGTGACACCACAAAGAAGAAGAAGAAGAAGAAGAAGAAAGCAAAAGTGGTGGAAGTGATGTCTGAGTAGTGAAGGTGACATTAAGCCTTGTGCCCAGCTGGTGGGAGAGATGAAAGCCTTATTGAGAAAACAGTTTCTTTTGTTTTGAGGGAGTAGAACAAAGGTTCTGGACAGGGTGGAGAGTTCTGGCACATTTTAGCTGCTACTTGAAACCTCAGTGATACTACCTGTTGTGGTCATCCCATCTTGTCCTGTTTTAAGGATGTGGGTGGATAAAAAAAAAAGACAGATTGTATGCCATTGACTTCTATGCTTGCTTGAGTTGGGAAGCCTCAGTTTCAGACCTAGAACTGTCCAGTAATTGTCTGGATCTGTTTATTAATGACCATTTTTAACATTATAGTTCTCTCCTACTTTATTCTGTTTTTTTTTTTAACTTTCTCTGTTCAAAAAGTTTGTAAAAATTAAGTCTGCTCAATGAAACGGTGTAGAACTCTTGATAAATTAAAGAGTAACTGAACCAACTTGTTCACTGGGGAAATCTTGTCTCCAATGGCCTTTAAGAACAGTGGTCTATTCTGGTGTTCGGTATGGGCCTCACAGGCCATCTTGTTTCTGGCCTAGCTGTCAGTCCTTTGTGTACTCGTCCAGTGCTTGTGTGTACAGCAGCATTTACCCAAATCCATCTGGCTACTTGTGTTTGCGGCAGAAACAACTTTTTCTGTACCCTCATGTTATAAACCCTCATTTACATTTGAAGAATGGACTTGCTTATTGCTGGGAGAAGAGTGTTGTAATTTTTACATATTAAAGTTGACTCATGGCATTTCTAAAGTATTCCTGTTGGATTTTATAATTGTTAGTAATCTCAAACTGGCATAACAAAAAAAATATAAAATGTTTTGATTAAAAATCTGGGGACTTTAGTGTCCTGTGTAAAATTTTCTTTTCCTTTGTTAGTTTTACATTTCTATAGAACATTCACCTTGAGGCCTATCTAATAGGATAAAATACTCTTGAGGAGGGGCCATAAATCCAATATTTTGTTCAAAAGCACTGAGGAGAAAAGTAGATTTGTTACATAGTGTCCCCGGGGTGGAACTATGTCCTGGGGGTGCTATTTGTACCTGCAGACACATGGACTCCTAACTTACTGGTTGGAGCCTGCTAGTGTTATCAGTTCTAGTGCTGGTGAGTGGGCAGGAACCTGAAGGCCTTGGGGACATAAGACTCTGGCAAGGTCTAGGATTGCTTCCAATTTGGTGCCCCAAACCAAGAAAATACAAGCAACACTTTGTGGGAGAGTTTTGGCATGCAAAAAGGGGAACCCCTAAGCTCTAACCAGATATGAAAAACATACCCTGGCACCAGCTCATCTGAGCGTCTGCTTCCCCAAGCTGCACAGCTGGGACCCCATCCTCAGTTTTTTTTCCCTATAGGAGACTTGGCAGGAAGCTTTAAATGAGATCCTACTCAAGAGCTTTAAGGTGTTTTATGTGGGTATGAGACCCTGGAGACCTGTCATGCAGGCACTGTTTTCTGGTAGGGAACTTCTGTTAATTTTAAACTGCATCTAGACGTGAGAGGCATCTTACATTGATAAAGTTGCCTAGGAGTTGAAACGAAGCTGGAGATACTTCCCTTTCTAAGAGGTCTGTGATGCAAATGGAAAACCCAGAGAGATCATTGGCATTTTAACAGCAATATTTTTATTGCTTTTGAGGATTCTCCTAGAGCAGACATTGTTTTGTACAGCTCTTTCATTTTTGGCATTTTAGAAATAGTTGCAGAAGATATTTTCTCTAAAAAGAAAAGATGCCTAGTGTATTTGAAGGTGAAGGAGCTCAGACTTAAGAGGACAGGGTCTGTTGCTATTTTGTGAATCATCTTTGCTTAGCACTTGCATTTTGATGATACTTATTATTCCCAATTCCAGGGATCCTTTTGAAATCCAGATCAATAGGACCCCATCTGTCCAAACCCTAGCCCTTCAGGAACCTGAGCAAGAGCAGTGGATTCTATTGGCCTATTTAGGACAATTGCAGAGAGCTGGAAGCAAACACAGAACTAGTTGAAGTAGCCCTGCTTGTCTTAAAAGCAAGGGGAATGGGAGTCCCAGCTGCTGGGGAGAGGCATACAGTGGGTCCTCCCTGTTTTGCAAGCTTAGTAAACCCAGGAGACAGGCACCCATTGTGGAGAACTGCATGCCTGGTCAAAGGCTTCTTGCAGTTTCTTAAGGGTTTCATCAACGTCATTATTGACCAATGAGAGATCAAAATAGTGAGCGTACTGGCTGCGGATGGCCTCAGAATCCTTCTGTAGCTGCTGGAGGGCTTCCGTCTGTAAACAACAAAGAGTAATGGCTGAAGCATCCCGGGCTCAGGCCAAGGTGAGGTTTTAAGCAGGCATTGATTTCTGTTAGTATTGTCCAGTTCCCTATCACCTGTTTTTGTTTTGTTTTTGGCATGATGCTGGGGGTTGAACCCCGGACTTTCTGCATGCTTTACCAGTGAGCTATAACCCCAGTTCTCCCTATCCAACTATGTGAAGGCTCAAACTCAGAAGATATTAATTGCCTGAGGCAGTCAATTAAGAACACTTGCACATCTCACAGGATCTCAAGGTAACCCTGATTATAAATAATCAAAGCCCTTTGGAAGATCAAGAGTAGCTGTTCATAGCATGGATTTCATCAGTATCTCCCAGTTAATGCCCTTTAGTGTGCTGCAGAGCCATTTCAGCAACAACTAAGAGTTGTAATCCCAGGGCAAAGATAAATGTGTCCTAAAATCGTAGAGGACTTTTTTTTTTTTTTTTTTTTTTGGTCCCAGATCAAATCACCATGAAAACACTGGTCATTAAACTACAGAAAAGTGCAAATGAATGTGACTGTTATCACAAAGGACCAATAACTCTAATATAGAGTTCCTGGAAATGGTAAGAAAAAGGCCAATAACCCAATGGGTAAATGAGCTAAGGATGTGGCCAGATAAAAAGTATGAAATACATTTCTACCTCTATTCGATTGGCAAAAAATGAAAAGTTTGACAAAATTCTATAAGCAAAGGGAAACATTCTCATAGGCCTCTCTTTCCCCATGGCCATACTGTACCCCAGGATAGGTTCAGTACCACTTATATTCTTCACAGCTCCCTCTGCTTGCCCTACCAAAGCTCATACCACACCAATGTCAGGACCTGCCACTCCATCCATATGTCTCAACAACAATGACCCTATCTCATTTGCCTCTGTCACCTGAGTTGTGGCCTAATGAATAGAAGTACCCAGACTGAACCCTACCAATATTGAACAACCTCTTCCCACCTGAGCACCCTGGTCAGTAGGTGCAATGAACACAATGAAAGGTGAAAGTTCTGCTGTTCGAACAATCTTCAGGGTCTAGAAAGAAAAGGAGGAAAAGGAAAGAAAAAAGCTGTCACAGTGGATTCCTTTTCATAAGCAACCCCAATACTATTTTCTATCATTTCCAGTACTACTAGTCTTGTTCCAGGCTGACCCCACTTAAAGTATATGAAGCAACTCAGCTCCCAGAAGATTCCCAGGAACAATGCTTTTCATCATCCCCGTCTTCATCCCTTGCATGACTAAACCCATCACTCTTGAGTTTCTATGGCTACCTACCTGGGGCTCAATGTCAAGGATGGCAATCTTGTCCTGCTTATGAATCTGATGCACTGTTTCAAATTTGGTTCCAAACATGTTGCCCTGGTAGCTGCCAAACTCCAAGAACTCATTGGCAGAGATGTTTCTTGTCATCTCCTCTGTTGAAATGAAGTGGTACTCTTTTCCATCTTCCTCACTCTTCCTTGGTGGCCTTGTTGTATCTGTGTGCAAGGACCAAAAATCCCTGATGAGCTCTGGGTCCTTGCCATTTCTTAATGGCTTGGCCTATCATGTCTGTATAGAAACTCTGCCTGAGCTAGAAGGCAGTGCAGACCAGGAATCACCCCATCTGCCTATAGCATATTTGATTTTTAAAAGGCAAAACCTAATGAAAAAATTTTCTTTCATTTTCCCTATATGAAGTTACATATCTCAAATGACCAAATCCAGGGATACTGAAACTTGAAGAAATGGCAAATGAAAATATTTTAAATGTGGATCTATGGGCTCTGGTCAGGATTTCTTGGAAATATACTCTTTTATGACCTGGAAAGAAGAGCACTTCAGGTTGGTTTAAACTCACATTGTTAAAAAGTTAAAATGTGATTAAGAGACACATCTATTACTAATATAAATTTTCTAGTAAGTAAAACATGCTCCAGATATTGTAGCTTCAAACAACTTCCCATTGAACATCTCCTTTGCCTTCCACACCATCCCCCTTTTCTCTCTCAACTGGCTCCTTCCTCTCAACCCACAACTTCTTAAAAACTCTTTCCATTAAGCAAAACAACTCTAACTCCCTTCTTACTCAAACTTATAAGGAGCCCATAATGATTATTTCTACTTCCAGACTTGTTCCACTCACTCCTTGACCCAGGGCCATCTGCTTTCTGTTCTGAATATGTCACGAGAATGAGTCTCCCTCTGGACAACTCGTTGATTCATGAGTAAAAAGGCAAAAGGGAGACATAAACGATGGAAAAAAAAATCAGATTCACAATATGGTTTTCTAAGCAGTATCTCTTTCTGGGAATATACACAACTGTACTGTGTAGATTCACTTCTTGATATGAAAGAGTTCTCTGTGCATTTGACTGCTGGCCCTATTCTCCATATCTAAGACTGCTACCATGATTGTTCAGGTGTATCCTAAACACTGCTTTGATTCAGAAGACATTTCATGAGAATTAGAGGCAGTCTAAATGTCAAACTACAGTGACATAATCAAGTAAATTATTATACAAATTATAGTACATCAATTGACTATGAAATAGTTCTCAAAGTGAATTAGAGGACCATGAGAAATTGTTTATATAGTAAAATGAAAAAGTAATACATATAAATTTAATTCTTGCTTAATTTTTTTAAAGCAGAATAAAAATGTTGACCTCAGCTTCTGTTATGTAAAATAGAATAAGAAAACAATTTATGTTTGTGAGCTGCAGCAATTGCAGGTACAAGTTTTTGTCTTTCCAAATTTTTAGTTTTTATAATAAAAAAATAACAAAAATGGCTGCAAAGCATTTCAGAGAGCTGTGTTAAATGTGATAATATGCAATACAGATGCCTGTCCTTCAGGCTTTTGCTTCCCTTCAAGATGCCCAAGAGCTACTTACATGGGGCAGGGTACACAAACTTCTCTGGATTTTGGCTTAGCAGGGCATTCTTAATGTGGCTGCGACCTACCCCACTGGCTCCTGCATGGAGAAAGAAGAAAGGCTTCCATCACTTTCCCCCAAAGACAAAAGCTGGGATGGGAATGAGGATGGGACATGGATTTTCATCTCTCAGTGCTCAAAATTGCCAACAGGTGTTAGGTGCAGTGGTGCACACCTGTAATTCCAGCAACTTGGGAGACTGAGGCAAGAGATGCCAAGTAGGAGGCCAGCCTCAGCAACTTTGCAAGGTCCTAAGCAACTAAGTGAGACGCTCTTTCAAAATAAAAAAATGAAAAGGGCTGGGGATGGAGCTCAGTGATTAAGTGCCCCTGGGTTCAATCCCCAGTACCCTTCCCCCAGCCAAAAAAAATTGCCAGCAAGTGAAAAATGAGTTGATGTTCCATGTGGGCTGGGCTCAGGGTCTTTGAGCTGTTAGAAAATTTGAGACCACAAAGAGGTTTCATGTCATTTGGGGGAGGACTCAGAACATGGTTCTGCAGAGGAACCAACTAAAGTGAGTTTTTCTGTTTACTTTTATAAGTGTATTTAGTTTCCTGAGTTTTCCAAAATTAACGGAATGGATTTTAAGCCAGTGGTTTTACTGAGAATTTCACCAGAATTCTAATACAGATCCTCTAACCAATTAATGTTTCAACTGTAAGAATAGGAAGGTCATCTACCCAGGCCCTCATACCTGGGTTTGGAGTAAGGGCTCATTCTGTTTTGATTCAGAGTCACTTGAGAGAAGGGAGCTCCCAGGGCTTATGTGGATGACTACACACCTCAGAGTAATTTAAGGGCCCCCACTATGCTATCAAAGTGCTATAACATGCACTTAACCAAAAAAGTGTATCACTGGTGCACCACTACTGCCTGCCAGATGGATGGACAAAGAAGTTTAGGAACAAACTCAATCTAAAAGAATCAGTTTTAAATAGTAAAAACAAATGAACATAAGCCAACTTGTAAGGTTTACTTTCACTTGTGAGGTGGACCCAGATGGAGTATTTTTAAGGACCCCAAAAGTTCTTTATACCTTCCCTATATGGAGAACCCAAGAGACCTCACTCCATTTCTTCCTCACTGCCTTTTTTGGGGTGGGTACATAAAGTAGGCAGGGAAATAAGAGAAATGTGCTCCTGAGCAAGCAAAGCAGTGCAGGGCAATGAGAAGATACCGATCAGCACCAGGGTCTTCCTCTTGAAGGCGGGGAGCCGAACAACTTCCTCATAGGAAACAACATCCAACTGGTCAAAAACTAGAGACAAAAAACCAAGCAAGATTCATTTCCATAGCTGACAAGCAAGGAAAGACATGAGGCCAAGGAGGTTGGTGGGGAGGAACATATCTGTATTGGAGAAGGGGTCAGGAAAGCCAACTAGAAAGGTTAGCTCAGAAAGATGGAAGCTCTTATTCCAACTCTCCATCCCTCTACCTCCCCAAAATTGATGCCCTGACCATATCTGCTTCAGGTTCTATGGATTGTTCTGATGGGAGTATCCTAACACAGAATAGACACCTTTAATAAATGGTAGGTAAATGTTTTTAGACTATTACTTATTTTTTATCAGCAGTTTGCTTGAACCCATTTATTATCTAAATATACACTTGGTCCTCCATCTTCATGGGTTGTGCATCATTGGCATCAACCAACTACAGACTGAAAAGATTGGAAACAATGTGTCTGTATTGAACACGTACAGCCTCTTGTGATTATTCCCTAAACAATACAGTATGCATCTATTTTCATACCATTTATATTATATTAGGTATTACAAGAAATCTAGACATGAATTAATATAATGTATATGGGAGGATTGCATAGGTTCTATGCAAACACAACACCGTTTTTATGTAAGTAACTTAGGCATCAGAGAACTTTGGTTTCTGTGGGGGTGCCCAAACCAATCCCCCATAAATACTAAGGGATGACCTTTTTATATTTCCAACCATGATAGGTTAAAAAAAAAAAGCCAAAATTAGTTCTCAGGAAAAAACGCTATATTCTGGGGATTCTCAGACATTGCTGAAGGTGTTGATGCCATGAGTGAAGTGTAAACAGAAAAGCTAGAAATCTGTTCAGTTCATTACCTGAGGCAATGAGCAGGTGAGGGAAAACACTAGTGTTCTTTTATATCTATTATCATTGTCTGTCTGATTGCAATGAGCTTGCGAAGATGAAATGAGTAAGAGAAAACCAGAAGAAATGGCAGACTTTCTGTTTAATGTATATTCCACTGCACACTGCAACATCTCCTTTTTTCTGCTACCTAAAGAGCCTGGGAAACACCCTAGTGCAGCCAGGACCATGGAGGAGTGAGGCAGTTTGGAAAGCTTACTTGAGCTGTGCTTGGCAAGATACTTGTCTTTGTACTTCTTCTTCTTCCCAAAGGGACTGCAGCTTGGGGCTTCACTTGGAGCAGATTGAGCCACACTTGCCACTCGCCTAGCAGGAATAAATGACCAAAGGGTCAATGGATCCTCAATGTAAAACCCTCAGGACTGAGTGACCNCTCATGTACTCCATTCCCTATCCTCTCTGGAATTTTTATGTGGAAATGTTTCCAAGAGGAAATGAACTTCTATCACATGCTCCCCTTAAGGCAGCCTGACTATTTTGGCTGGGTTCTTTCCACCTCTGATGTGAACCATGGGTGGCCATCCCTGCATTAGTGCGAGTGGCATCAGGCAGGGGCCTTAGGCCCAGCACCCACCTCACTATAAGAAATAAACTGCCCACTGTAACCCTATATTACACATACATGCATTTGTAAATAAAATATACACATGCATACATACTACATACACAATCAAAACAACAGCTTCATGAGACAATACCTTTTATGTGTCATATACTAATATTTCTATTTAATATATAAAAAGGAATACTTGTTGCAGTTCACTAAATTGATTTCATGCCTCATTAATAAATTGTAGCCCACAGTTTTATCTCATATTCTCCTGGGTCTTCCTCAGCCTTCTGCTGCTCCTGATCTTGTAATGTTCTTAGTGAGGTATTAGCTCCAAAAAACGCCTAGAAGACACATTTGTTCCTGCTCCAGGCTTTGACCAATATCATCCAGGTTTTGCACTGCATTTCTTCTGTTGCTTTAATGCTGTTTATTTCTACAAAGCACATCCTGTGGTTTAGTGCCATGTTTATAACTTCCCTTCCACTGTATCATCACTGGAGACAAGGTCAACCCAAACCTGGCTTAAAACTCAGAGACTGGTATATGAAACAAACACCTCTTAGCATTGTAATCTTTAAACTGGACTTATTTTGCAGAGGCAAAGGCGGGTTGACAATGGATGTGGATCGTTCTGTATGTGGTATAACCTAGCACTATGTGAGCAATCTGCCTCATGGACAGGAATTATTTTTTCTATGTACCAGTAATCTACATAAAGAACATACACTTAAAATGAAACTGTTTACTGTAGAACTCAGAAGTCTTCCCACAAATTACACGGAGGGGTATATGGGAGGCAGGAGACAAGGGAGGACTTTGTTACTGTGGGACAATCATTCAAGGAGAGCTCCTTTACCTGTAATGAATGACCTGTTAGTCAAGCCTATGAGCTCATTATGCCCCGCTCCACACATTATTTCAGAGAAGCTAGTAGGTCTGCTCAGAACAGAAACTATACACAGCACAACAGATTTTTAAATCTAAGCAATTATTTGTGGCAGGCAGATGCCCTTTCCATCTGTAAAGCCCACCTGCACAAAATTGGCTCACCATTCCTGCAACTCAGGGGAAGGGATCAACCCTGCTGACTCCTTGGAGGAACCTTCAACCCGTCCCTGCCACCAGTTGCTGTCATCCTTGTTGATGATCTGGATAATGTCCCCTGTGACAAACTTTAGCCCCGCCTCCTTGCAAGGGATCAGATTGTCCTTTTTGGGATCATAGTCAAACTGTGCTCTCATGAACATCTGAAAAAAAAGGTCAAAGGAAATTGCAGGTGGCAACCCAACAAGAAACACCAGCATCAGAGCATGTATGCCCAAATTTCTGCTGTATGTAAATAGGGAATGAACAACATTTCTAGAAGACAGTCTAGTAATATGAATGTGTTCCAAGTTTTCAAATGTTGATACCCTCTGGTCCCACAGGGTTATGCATTTATCTGATACAAACCAGCACTTTTAGTAATGTTGTATGGATGAGCACACTCATCACAGAATTATTTTTAAGAGTGATGTATTGGAAACAACCTAATTTTCCAAGAATAGGGAACTAGTTAAATATGGTTATCTAATAAATGTATTACCACGTAACTGTAAAAATCCATTTTTAGAAGAGTATTAAATGCCATTTAAAAATGCTGCTGATAATGATGTTAACTGAGAATATCATTAAACAAAAATGATCCAACCCAATGAAAGAAGAAAAGAAATAATGAAGAGCAAAAAAGAAATTAAATGGAAAATAGCATTGAGAAGATCAACTGTGGCAAAACTGATTATTCCAAAAGATGAATGAAATTCATATAATAGATGAGATACAACTTACCAGTAGAGATCCTAGAGATATTAAAAAGGTTATTAGAGGATATTATGAACAATTTTTCACTAATACATTTGACAAAAATTCCTTGCAAAACGCAGTTTACCAAAAGTGACATAACAGGAAATTGAAAGTATGAACTGATAAATCTATCCTTTGAACTCGAATCCATTATTAAAAATTCTGCTCACCTGCCCCCAAACATGCTAGCATGTACACACTCACCTGATGACTTCTTTGGTAAGTTCTTCAAATAGTATTTGAAGAAATAAGGGTAGTCTCATACAAATACAAATAATTGAAAATGATGGTACTTCCTAACCCATTTATAAGACTAACACAACCACCTGAAATTAGAGCCTATTTGATTGCTTGTGATTTATTATGATTTGATTTGCTAATGGTTTTATTTCAGATTTTAACATCTCTTGCTTGAGAAATAAACAAAGATGCCTGCTCTTACCACTTCTATAGGATATTGTGAAGATGTGTCTTCTCCCCAATATGATATGTGAATTTAATGCAGGGGTAAACAAACAGTCCAACAGAAAATAACAGAGTTCCAAATAGACCTACAACATGATTTATGAAAAAAGTAATGGTGCATATAATAGAAACAGGACAATTGTTTCAATAAATAATTCCAACTCCATTGATATCCACATGGAAAAACTAGACTTTTTACCTCTTTCCTTATAACATACTACACAAAAATTAATGCTAGATGGGTTTTAGAAGAAAACAGGAGAATATCTTCTTGAACTTGTTGTAATCAAAATATTTTAAAATAAGACATAAAAATGGCTAATCATAGAAGAAAAAAAGTGGCAGTGAGGGTTTCATTAAAAGTTTCTAGTAAGTAATAGCATCACGAAGAAAGTAAGAAAACAAGCCACACAAGAAGAGAACATGTTTGGGATATATATTACATAGGATTCTTACACAGAATAAACAAGGGACTCCTTCAAATTGGTATGAAGAAGACTTTAAGTGGTACCTTTCAAAAGAGGATATGTGAGTGAAAAAAATCGTCATATGAAAAGGAGCTTATCCTCCTTAGTTATTAGAGAAATACAAATTGAAATAAAAAGTGATACTACCACTACCAGAATGGCCAAACGGGGGGAAAAAAAAAAACAAAGCCAGATAATTCTGTCTTGATGAGGATGTGGAACAACTAGAAATGTCATCCAAGTGCAATTGTGAATATAAATTATTATAATAACTCTGGACAATTATGTGTCAATATAATCTAAAGATGAATGTACTTGTACCCTACAACACAGCAATTCTACCCCAACAGAAAGGCATAGATGTGTGCACCAAAACATATGCCCAGGAAGGCTCATGGCAGAATTTCATAAGATAAGAGCAAAAATGCCAATAGATGAGTAATTGTAGTATATTCATACAATGAATTAATGAGGATAAATCATATGTTGCTACAAGCAACTTAGATGACCCCCACAAACATGACATTGAGTGAAAAAATGAGACAAAATATAGTAATAATATTACTATATAGTTCAATTTATATAAATTTGAAAAAGGGGCGAAACCTGTCTCTGGTGTTAGAAGTCATAGTTGTAGTTAGCCTTGAGGTAAGAGGCATGAAGCTTAGTAGCTGCTGGGCAGATTCTATCTCTTGAGCTGGGTGTTGATACAACTTGTGCTCAGCCAATTTTACACTTTTGATATGTGCACTGTGTTCTATATAATGCCCACATATGTCAAAGCTTCAGTTAAAAGTAAATTGACCTTGGGCTGGGGATGTGGCTCAAGTGGTAACGTGCTCGCCTGGCATGCGTGGGGCGCTGGGTTCCATCCTCAGCACCACATAAAAAGTAAAAATAAAGATGCTGTATCTGCTTAGAACTGAAAAATAAATATTAAAAAATTCTCTCTCTCTCTTTAAATAAATAAGTAAATAAAGGCATGCTGTCCACCTACAACTATAAATTTTTTAAATAAATAAATTGACTTAAAAGATGATTATACTATCATATGTAATTTGCAACAGAAATTTTAGAATTGCTTTTCTTTTTTAATTTGTTCTTTCTAGATATATATGACAGTGGAGTGCATATTGACATATTATATATACATAGAATAAATATAACTTGTTCCATTTAGGATCCCATTATTGTGGTTGTATATGATACATGTGATGAGAGGGCTGTGGTTGTGGCTCAGTGGTAGAGCTCTTGCCTCACATGTGTGAGGCACTGGGTTCAATACTCAGCACTGTATATAAATAAATAAAATAAAGATATTGTGTCCATGTGTAACTAAAAAAAATTAAAAATACATTCTACTGTCATGTATAACTA
Source organism: Marmota marmota marmota (assembly GCF_001458135.2). NCBI lineage: Eukaryota > Metazoa > Chordata > Mammalia > Rodentia > Sciuridae > Marmota > Marmota marmota. The sequence continues at coordinate 400,898 of NW_026000260.1, read as the reverse complement.
ATTAGAACAAATAAAAAAATTTTAAATAAAATCTACTCTCTTAGAAATTTTCTCTTCATATCAACCCCATATTCTAGCACAGTGATTTGTGTACAATAGACTCAAATTTTTATAAGTGCTCAAAAGAATCTCCTCCTTTACTTTGATACTATTAACCATTGGGCTTCATGATTACTATTTTTAAAAATATTTATGTTCCAATTTCCTTGGTGAAACCTGGCATATCACACAAATTTTAATTTGCATTTCTTTGATGACAGATAAAATGATTATTTTTTCACATGTTCAATTGTATTTGTAGTGTTCCTTGTATAAATGATCACTTCATTCTTGACCACTGGCAACAAAGGATCATGAGTAAGGCTGTGATCATGCCACTGCCTGGTTGATATTCTACTACTGTCATCACTGTCTTGTGCCTCCGGGAAAAGTAAATGAGCTCATGTATTTTAGTTTACAGAGCTTCAGACAAGCAGCTTAATACTTTTGAGATATTTAGACCTTTAAGTTAGAATCACACCAGGTGTGGTAGTGCACACCTATAATCCCAGCAACTTGGGAGGCTGAGGTAGGAGGATTGAGTTCCAGGCCAGTTTCAGCAAGTTAGCAAGGATCTAAGCAACTTAGAAAGACCCTATCTCAAAATAAAATATAAAAAAGGGTTGGGGAAAGTGGTTAAGCACTCCTGGGTTCAATCCCCAGTACCAAAAAAAAAAAAAAAAAAGTTAAAATCATATCACTTATAATCAAACTTTCAACAGAGAAAAAGGTGCCACCTACCTGTAGTGCAGGAAGACGACTTTGCTGATTGGGAATTACTTTTAATGAGATCATTCCTTTAGTTTCTTTCTATTAAAAAGTAAATAAAAATAAAATTGTAAGGGTAACTGACTTGCATGATTCTGGGTTCTATAAAGTTATTTTCCCTCTCAAAGCCTCAGGATTTTCCACCAACAGCTATATTTCTACTACATTTTGAGATTTTTCCAGGACAAGTCCTCCTGTAACAAAAAAACTGTCATGTACCCCATAAATCAGCATGACAATAAGAAGACATACAAACAGTAATGAAGAAAAAGCTGATGACTTTCCCTGCTCTCTTGACTATCAAGGGATCCCTGGAAATTCCTAAAATGAGTCCTGGAACACATATATCCACATCTTTCCCCACACCAATGATGATAGCATTACAAATATTTACATTATTCTATAACTTGCTTTATTCTGGCATCACTTCAGGAATATACTTTTAGGTTACTGCAGGAGGCCCTCACTCATTATTTTTCATGGCTCTGTAGCATTCCACATTTGAGATGCATCACAGTTTATGCAGTTTTCACTCCCATCAGTAAGCAAGCAGATTGTTACCAGCTTTTTCATATAATCTACCACATCAGACATTCTTGAACATATATGCTTAGATATTGATATTTTGATTTTTATGGAACAGAATCCCTTGGTGGAAATGTAGAATGAAATGGTATGAACATTTTGAGTTTTTAATATTTATTTTTAGTTGTAATTGGACACAATACCTTTATTTTATTTATTTATTTATATGTGGTGCTGAGGATTGAACCCAGGGCTTCGCACGTGCTAGGTGAGCACTCTACTACTGAGCCACAACCCCGGCCCAACATTTTGAGTTTTAATAACTGTCCTCAGATTACTTTTCTAAAAGATTATAACAATTACATTCCCACAAGGAGGATATGAGAGTCCTTTATCCATCAAATTCTTCCCAGAATTACATATTAGACATTTCTTTTTCATTTCTGTCAATCCAATAGATGGACAGTAGTTCATGGTTTCTTTAAATTATAAGTTGTTATCATAACTAATGTTGAATATCTGTTACTTTTTCTCACTTTCTTTCAATTTGACAAAAATCATACTTATATACTTATATATACAGCATGTTATTTTGAAATATGTAATAGATTGTAGAAAGAATAGGGTGAATTAACACAAAAATTACCTCTTTTTTGGGGGGGGTGAGAACACTTAAAATCTACTCTCTTAGAAATTTTCAAGAATATGATTCATTGTTATTAACTATAGTCACCATGTTGTACAGTATATCTCTTGAATTAATTCTTCCTGTCTACCTGGAATTTTGTATTCTTTGAACAACTTCTCCTCATTATCCTCTCCAAACCCAGCTTTTGGTAACTATCATTTTGATCTCTACTTCCACATAATGTCCTCCTGGTAATGGAGACAGAAGTTAAAATTAAAAAGAAATGTTAATATGTAATTCTGGCAAGAATTTGGGGATAAAAGACTGTCATATATTCCTGGTGGGAATGAAATTGCTATAATTCAATGGATGCAGATAATAATAGCTATCCTGAATGAACTAGGAGGACATTAGATTCATACTATTTGATTCTATATTTTCACCAAGGGATTCTGTTCTGTAAAAATCAAAATATAAATATATATATATAAACAACAAATGAACTTATTTATATATGAAATATAAAAAAAATTTCATAGAAGTCCAGAGTAGAATGGTAGTTACCAAAAGCTGCACATACAGGAGAGAAGAGGCTTTCACCAAAATGGTCTCATAGGGAATAGGTGGAGATATAAGTACCCTCATTATTTATAATATTCCTTTCTCTCTTATTGTCTAACTATTTGCTGAGCCCATTGGAGCCCAACTGATGTAGTTACTAGAGGCCCAAGGAAGAGTAGAGAAAGATGGCAAAAAATCAGGAGGAGCAAACATGATGGTGAGCAAACATCAAGTACAATGCTGCATATAATAAGTGCTGAATATAAACATCACGCTCAGTTTTTCTTTTTTTTAGTTATAGATGGACATAATATCTTTAATTTATTTATTTATTTTTATGTGGTGCTGAGAATCGAACCCAGTGTCTCACATGTTCTAGGCAAGCACTCTACCACTGAGCCACAACCCCAGCTCTCAACTTTTCATTTATAATATTCCTTTCTCTCTTCATAATGGATCTTTGTTTCCTTGTTTTGCAGACGAGGAAATGAAGACTTCAGAGAAGTTCATTCACTTGCTCAAAGTCACAGAGCCAGAAAAAACTAAGGTTGGGATTCAGAGCTGCCATTAAAGTGCAATGTTCTTTCCATCATACCAGATTGATGCTCTGGGTTATTTGTGCTGCTTTAGAGTTTTTACTAAATGGTAGCAGAGAAATGTCATTTCTTGTAAGAACAAAGATTGGAAAAGATAATAGCTTCCTCAATAAGGTACAGAGATTCTGGCAGAGAAATGAGGTGTATTGATATCAGTATGCTTCAACACTTCATGAGGACCATGAAAAATCTTCTTCTAGCACGGAAAATACCTACCATTGCCTTTTGCAGCTGATCTACTGAGTGATTAGTCACATTTGTGCCATTGATTTCTAGGATCTCATCTCCCACATGAAGAGAGCCTGCCATGAAACATACAATCAATGCACAGAATAGAGTTTCAAACAACAGCTGTCAATACAATTCAAGATAACAAAAAAAGAGAAATCATTATCTAGAGCATGTTTTAAAGTAGATTGTATAAAATACTCAGGATTAAAAACTTCCAACCATGAGAGATGTCCTATTGAATCCCCAAGGGATGTATCAGGTTGCTCAACAATTCAAGACTATCTTATTCTCCTTGACCTAAGTCTTTCAAGGGCTGAATAAAAGTACCTTGTTCTCAAATTCCTGGAACTATAATGGCTACTGACTTCAGAAGACCCTGACACACATGCATATACTAAAAAGAATAACAAAGCAAGGCAAAAAAACTTATTGTTTAGTTAAAAGTCCGTCTATGTGAAGAGTAGTTATCTATATTGGTGTCACCCTGGATAAAAAACAAAGCTCAGCTAAACATAAAAGGCTAATTGTTCATTAGATAGGAAACTTCCAGGCAGCATTCAAAGTATGGAATGGATCAGATGGCCAAATACAGGTTATCATTAGCTGCTGAAAACGTGCTGTATTTTAGCATATTATTCTTTTCTTTCATCAGTCCCTGAGGTTGGTTTTACCAAATGATGTATCTGAAAATTGAATGCACTTTAATCTTAAGGGAACACAATACTTAATTATTATTTATTTAATACCTGCTTTCTCAGTTAAACTGTTAACTGCAGGAGAATAGAGATGATCTGTTTTCTTCACTGCTGTATATTCAAATCATAAAACAATGAGTGGCATATAGTAATGGCTTAAATGTTAACTACCTGGGAAAATATCAAATATAAAAACATGTATCAGAAGGCTCAGAGGGAGAAATGGTGGCAGTAGGCAATTCATACTAAGATTTTCTAAAGAACTAGTTATTAAGCCAGAAAAATTTTCTTGGCACAGTCACAAAAATGTTATCACTTTTGAAGATCATAGGCTTCATGTCCCCTACCACTGAACAGGGGATAAATGATTAATCCTGGCTTAAAACGTGACCAAGGACCCCACAAAGTACCTTGTCTATGAATCATGCCTCCATGAAGGATTCTGGCAACAGTGCAGGACTGCTTTTCATTCAGCTTTAGAGTGATCCCCTGAAATATAGGAAATGACACAGTCAACTTCATTTTAAGCTATCTTTAAAACAGCTTAAGGCAATTTTTTAGGAATTTTTTTCCCATCTATATCCAGAACAGTCCTCTACTAGAATGGGCAGAAAGCCTACTTTGAGAGGAGCTTTAGATGGGGACAATGAGACACAATAGTGGAGTTGGCTGGTTTCCTAACTTCATGAGTAGCCTTATGCAATAATTCTTTTTTTTTTTTCTTTTCTGAGGAGTTTTTCCCACATTTTTCTTGGCTGCCTTAACTCTTGCGGCCCAGTGACATACAGTGGAGAGTAAGTAGCAGGTGATAATATGATAACAGATTACCATGGGCTCCTCTGTGACCTTCTCAAACTGTATGAGACGCACTTTCCGCACCTCTTGTCCCTTGGCCTGGGCAGGGATACCTGGGGCAGCAGACCCGTTGGTGTACATATCCTCAGTTACGGCATTCAACTGGTTTGACACAGTCTATAAAGTCAAAACAACAGAGTACTGCATGAAGTAAGGAGCAAAGGCCCATATGCTCAGTCCATAATCCACAATCCTAAAATCCAAAAGGCTCTGAAAACTCAGTTGTTTCTTAAGTTTAGCATCCAATCTCATTTGAATCAATGAGAAGCTGTTTGTAAGCTTGATTTATCCAAATGAACATACATGTTTAACTAGACTGCTATAGACATATTAACATGGTTGATTTACAGGGTGCTCCCATAGACCTTGCTGGGAGTATTTATTTATATATATATATATATATATATATATATATATATATATATATATATATCTCCATGTTATATATGGATATGGATATATATTTTTCAAAAACTTCTGAATGTATTCAGGTGGGGCTGTGGCTCAGTGGTAGAGCACTTGCCTAGCATGTGTGAGGCACTGGGTTTGATTCTCAGCACCACGTAGAAACAAATAAACAAAACTCTATTGATACATTAAAAAATAACAACAAAAAAACTTCTGAATCCAGAAGGACTTCAGGCCCCAAGGTTTAGCTTTCCAATATGGTATACACATGTACATACACTGCATAGCAAACATTGAGAGTGGATCTAAATTAATTCATGACAGGAGAGGCAGAAAAGGACAAGTGCAGAGAGAAAAGTGAACACAGATGACAATGTTTGTTCCCATTCTAAACAATAATTACCTCTCCAGTGATAGGCACATTAATGAATCCAAGCCCCAGTTGGTCTCTTTTCTGCATGACAAATGGTGCTGGGTCAATCATATAAGCATAAAGAAAAATAAATATTGGTCCCTCCTAATTTTACAGACAAAATACAATTACAGATGGATTTAGACCTAAATGTGAAAGGTAAAACAATCAAGCTCTGAGAAGAAAACATTTCCCTAATTGTGAAGTAGGTAAAAGGAAGTCTTATATATGACATAAAAGGTACTAACTATAAGATGAAAACTAAAAAGATAAAAAGAGTTTATGATTAAGGCGCCTGTTCATCAAAAACTCCACTTAGGTAGGCAAAGTAGTACATGGACAAGACATGGGAGGCAATAATCACAGATGTAAGCAATTGACTTAATTAAGCCTAAAATCTCTCTTCAAAAGACAAAGAAAAGCCCAGCATGGCACACCTGCAGTCCCAGCTACTGGGATGCTGAGGCAAGATGATCGATCACTTGAGGCCAGGCGTTTGAGACCAGCATGGGCAACATAATTCAATAATAAGATGACAACTAAATGAAAAGATAGGCAAGACATATGAACAGACTTGTAATCGAATAAGACACATGAACAGCTGACAAACACATGAAAAAGTGTTCACCTTCACTGTAATCAGGGGAATATAAATTAAATTAAAATTACAATGGCATACCACACCCCCACTAGGATGGCTAAAATGAAAAAGACAGAGGATACTAAGTAGAAACCCAGGAAACATCAGAATTAGAATGCTGGTAATATTCTATATCATAATGGGGGATGGATTTCACAGGAAGCATTTGCTAAAACTCATCCAATGGTACTTTGTGATTTTCCCCGTTTATACTTCCACCTGCAGGTGAAATATTAAATCCAAAACAATATGGCTGGGTTGGGGATGTAGCTCAGTTGGCCTCACATGCACAAGGTGCTGGGTTCAATATCCAGCACCAAAAATAAATAAACAAATAAAAGAAGAAAAAACAATATGTCCTACTAAAGAATGAGAAATAGTCCTGGGCTACAAAAGTGACATAGATGTGATAGTTTAGTTTGTGGGTACAAACTGAAAGTGGATCCAATGGTGTACTTATGAGCTCAGAGGAAAAAGGACAGGAAGATGGGAGATAAGGAGATCTGAGGCAGAGGCTTTTGGATAAACATATGCCTCATAACATACGGGTACTCTTTGTGAAATATAACCTTTTAATTTTGATTTTAAGCTTTATTTCTAAGGGGTAAGTAGAAACTCTGATAAGATGGTGAGGTTTGAAATAGTGTTACTTATTGGGTGACCTCAAATGAGGGAAGTTACTGAGAAAGAAAAACTGCCTCATCTAGTAACTACAACTTAAAAAATCCCTCACATGACACAAAGTCATATGGCATTGCTCTCATAACAAAATTTGAAAATTGACTTAGGCTAGCTGGAAGCACAGAACTTCACATAACTCCAAGGTACTCTTCAGTACATGACTCAATCATACATTTAGCACTATATGAGGGGGGCACCATGTAGCACTGAAAAAAACAATGTAAGAAAAAGTATGCCAGCATCAGAATAAAAAGTGAAAATGAATATATTCATATATGCTTATGAATGACAACTCTAAAAGGAGACATAAGAAATGGTGGTTGCTTTTAAGGAAATGAATTGGGGACTTACAGGATGGTGTGAGAAGAAAATTGTTTCCCAGATTATGAACTGTGTTTGCATTAGATAGAAATTAGTAAAAGTTGGGTGTGGTGGCACACACCTATAATCCTAGTGGTTCAGGAGGCTGAGGCAGGTGGATCCCAAAACCTCCCCAGTGGATATCTCCTTTTGAATCAATGGGGACCATCCTACATTGCAAAAGGGACTAGAAAAATAAGAATTTAGTTGGATACTTTACATCCCAAACAAGATCAGGGATCTGTAAGTGAGAAGTGGGATGTTGGGTTGGCAATCAAGTATAATAATATAAACACTGTTTACTGATTTTCACTTTTTAAATTTAATCCTGAAACAATTATAGAGAACAGATTGTAAATGTCAGCACCATGGAAATATTAAGACATTCATACACATGACAAAGAGGAGAAATCATAAAAAAAAAATAAAGGGAAGGGGCCAGTAATCTTTTCCCCTTAAAAATGGAGAGTTCCAAGAGGTAGTATCTGCACTGGTTGAACAACACATCAAGGAATAAATGTATAAAGTTCCAAGAAAGCAGAAGTTGTAAACTGATGGGCCATAAATGTGTTTTATTTTGACAGTGTGTCTTTATTTTGTTTAGTAAAAATCAGGAAACTCCAATTCTCCACCTGGCCCAGTTCTCATGTTCTGCACTGCTGGTTAGTCCAGAGACTGGTGTCGGCTGCAGTAACCTTGCACCTGGAATGTTATTTTCCTTATACACAAATGGTTTCACTCACCTGATCCATGTAAGTTAGACTAAAAGTACCTCTGGATGACTTGACCTTTTAAAAACCATGTGAAGAAAAAGCCACAGGCCTGTGAATAGCTAAAGTGAAGAATTAGTCTGCAGTTTTAAGATTTTTCTATGGTTCAGTAAAGACCAGATGGTATAGACACACAGGTCAATGGAATAGAATCGAGGATTCTGGCTTATATCCTCTTATCGATAGTAATTGTGGGGCTGAAAAAGCTAAAAACCAAACTTACAAATGAACTCTATCAGTTAATCAGCAACTATTATTTATGTATGTTAGCAACCATAGTATATACACAGGTGGCCACAAATTCTGGAAATTCACCATATACCTGGAATGTACCATTAATGAAGCATTTATAATGATTCACCTGTGATTCCTGGCTTGGTGGGTTCCTGCATCATATTCTCTCCTTGAACCCTCACAAACTTTGAAGTCTGTGCTTATAGTTTAATTCCTGGAGCCAGAGACTTACTAACCCTGAAAGCTCAAACAGTTTTCTAAGGCATTTTATGCTTCCAAATATTGATCACAAAGTGGAAATAAGAATTTAATTTAATGAGTGATGTTACTGTACACAAAATCCAGCACTGGCTTAATGTTATCATGGGAACTCAGGCTAGGTATCTAGACGTGTTCTTGTTTGTGGAATGGTGGTATTTAGGCTTCCTATTTTTCTTCAGTGGAAGGAGAAGCATTTGTACGTGTACAGACTGCACTGGATAGATGAAGCACATTGGAAAAGGATCTTTAGACACTTGGTCTTTGGACTGATGTATGTGTTCTCAGATGAATTTAGTGCTTGAGAAACAAAGCACCTAGTTAATGTATGACTTTAACATAGTACATGCCAGAAAATTCTGGCTCTTAGGCCTCCTTCTCTCCCCAGTATTTATCATTTGTGGTTAAACAGTGTTAATGTCTTTCTAATTCCTTGGAGTACTATTGGTTTCCTCATAGTTTCTCTTGTTTTTTCCCAAAGTGTAACAGGATATTGCCCATATGAAGACCGGATATTTCTGGCACCTGGGCCCAAGGCCTGTATGACAGGCGGGCAGGTGTTGTTGGGCAGCCCCAGAGTCTGCTGTTTATGATATCCCCTTGCTGTTTTGGACTGGGCCTTCTAATTCTCCATGTGGAAGCAGCTGGCAAAGAATCTAACAGTGGGCTGAAAAAATGTTTGTTCTATCCAATGGTCACTGGTAAACTGTCACTTGCTCTTAAGTCAACTGTCTGGATGAGGAATCCAACTTTAGTTGCCCCTGCTCTATTCACTGTACCACCACCGACCCCAAGCCAAGTTTGTTTTTAATCTCTTTTTTGATTCTAACTTCCTTTGAGCAACTGTCTCTGCCCTTTGAACCCTGCTGCAGATGTTTCCTCCGAAGGAGGCAGGAGGCATAGAGTTCTGTAGAGCAGTGAGGGGTGCCCAGCACCGCTGAAGCCTGGATTTTGCATTATCCAGGATGAATGGGCAAAAAGCACTCCCAGTAGAGGGAACAGCCTGTGCAAAGACACAAGGGTTCTTGCTCAATGCAGCACATTTTGCCATGGCAGGAAGCTGTCTTGCCTGTCTGTGGGGTGCATGATCAGTGAGTCTGCTCCTAATTATTTATTATTTTTTCTGAGAAAGAACTTTTGCATGAATCTAATTGCTTTATTTGAGAAGGGGCTATTTCCATTCCAGGTTTTTGTTTTCACAGAATGAATACTAGAAAATAAAAATTTCAAATTATTTACTCCTCTCTCCAATTTTCCCTGTATGTGGTAGGATCTGTCAGTCTACCTTGTTCCCTGTCCTTCACTTTCAGGATCTTTAAGACTTTTTTTTCAAGACTAAAAAGACAGTATACTTTGCAGATAGGATCTGGTTTTATTATGATCACTAAGGGCCAAGTAGATAAAAGTTTTATCACATAACTTCTGTTGTTTTGTACCTCATCTGTTCTCCCTAGATAAGACACTGAACTAGAACATGAGGAACAGATATTCCCCTCAGCACTATTGATATTTTGGGTCTTATAATTCTTTGCTGTGAAAAGTAATACCCCCTTAGTTGTGACAATCAAAAATGTCTTGAGGAATTGTCAGCATGGGAGGAAAAAATTCAGTTGACTTATCACTCATGTACAGGTTTTCCCTGAGCAATGAATTACTGTAATCTTTCAGTGTTACTAAAAAGAGACTTTGGGTGTGGAGTACAGAAAGGCAAGATTAAATAACTATTTCCAAAATTGGCTGGGGAGAGAGGAAGTGATGCCACACATTAGGAAGAGGAAATAAAGTCTCTGAATTAAGGAACCAGAATATAACTTTTGTAATACAGAGTCTTCTTGTTCTTCAATTTTTCTTTTTTTCCTTCATATAAATAAATACATGTGGGAAAAACACATAATAGGTTTTTGCTAAAAAGTCACCTTCCTTGTGATACCTTTTCTGCTTCATTTTTTCTTCATAGCACTTGTCATCATCTTTAAATATTCTGTCTAGACAATGGGTATTGTTTAGTATCTGTATGGGTCCACTACAAATGCCAGCTTTGCTGTATCCAAAGCACTTTCAGAAATCTCTCAAATGAAGTGAGTACAGAGTGTGAGGAGCAGGGTTCCAGTCCTGTCCAGGAGGGGAAGGTGGCTCAGTGCTGTACCTTACTGAGTTTGGGGAACACCTGCTACACAACAGAGAAATACAACCTCCTCTGAGGGCCTTTTGGAGAGCAGAGGTTAACAGCTTTTCTTTTTTTCTTCTTCTTTTTTTTTTAACCAGCCATCCCTGTTATATCATTGCCAGAATGACCTTCAAAATGTTAGGATTCCTTGTTCCATCCATACACAGAAGCCACCCCATTTGCACCTAGCAGAAGGAAACTGCCTAAATGCAAAGGAACAGTGAATGAGCTCTTTAGAGCTAGAAGTTGCTTTTACAAGCATGTCTGTTGACCCAAACACAAGCACTCCAAAAACCTGGCAGACCTACTCTTGGATGTGTTCCTTTAAGTCTTTCTGTTACTCATTTCCGTCCACGAGGAAGTTTTCCTTGACCTTAATAATTGCTCTGCCCTGGCTGCGGCCTCTCCTGATTTCCACCTAGAAGGGCTGCTGTGGGCAAGGATCCACCGCACCCTGAGCCCAGCAGGAACCTGGCCAAGAGCTCTCTGGGTTCCCCCACCCTGCTGACTGCTGAGGCCTCCTCCCAGGGTCCAGGACACCCAAGATCAAACCATACAGAGATACGGACGTAAGTGGGGAAAATCCCGCGGCGGATGTCCAGGCCTGAAGCCGAGCCGCAGCCCCGCACCCTGGGGACCCGAGGGGCCCGCTCACCTCCGGCCGGCTGCGCTTCTGCAGCAAGTGCTCCAGGTAGAGGTCAGACAGCGCCGTGCGCATACTGCCCCCACCCTCGCCCTCACTCGACTTGAGCGTCATCCCACAGAAGCGGGGACACCGGGACGTGGGACCAGGCAACGACAGTAGTGGGGAACCTGGGGCCTGCGGGG
>NW_026000260.1:371658-388764 GCF_001458135.2 Marmota marmota marmota | reverse complement strand
GGTAGCGGAGGCGGCAGGGACGCGGCGGCGCGACTGCGCCCTTCACCACACTGCAGGCTGACAGCAGGGAGGGCAAAGGAGGAGCTCCGCCCACGCTCCGCCCAACCCCACCTTCGCTCCGCCCCTAAGCCTTCCCACGCCTTGGCCTCCGAGGCGCCCAGCCCCTGGAGAACGCAAAAAAAGCCATAAGGAGGCACATGTATGCCCAAGGTCTCCCACTGCAAAGCATGACCAGAATGGGCAGTGGCCCCCAAACTCCTACTGGTTGAGCACGCAGTCCGTGCGTTGTCCAGCAGTAATAGGAAATATATACGTATCCTCTTTTTTAACCCACCTGAACCACAAGGTCTCAGACCCCCAGCTCCTGGGGGAGGTGATCCCAAGGAGCGATTTGTACATTCACGAAAGCGCGTGAAGCTGTTGTTCAACAATCAGCCGCTTATTGAAGCTTGAAGAATGTAGGAGGTTGACAAACTTCGGGCTGTTCAGATAAATGGATGCGGGTACAACAGGGCCAATGCGTACTTCAAGGTTTGGACATTACAAAATGCCTTTAGGCTCCTGTGCTCTTGAAACACTTGTCTTTTTCATCGCTGTATACTGTTCAGTGATGAAAGATTTGATTACCCTCAAGAACAAACCGGTTTTACTTATCTTGTGAATAAGAAATAAAATATGAATGCCACAAAATTTTTAAGGAAAAAAAAGCAGAGGGAGCACACATTCTTTGAGAATCTTAAAAGAGGATCCCTTTGTACCCCAATGCCTAGGAGAAACTAAAACTGCAGTCACACTGGTGAAAGGCTTTCTGAAGAAAATGTATGTGTGTGTGTGTGAGTGTGTCTGTGTCTGTGTGTGTGTGAATATACATATAGCCTCAATTTGCCTTGTTAATGGGAAAACTCACTACAGGTAAAAAGTATTCAGTGTAACTCATTATTAAATAAAAACAATAAACTAGGTATAGAAACAATGTTTCAACTTCATTTTTAACAATCTATTTGTATTTACTTAACTGGAGAAAACTCAAATGTATTTCCTTTAATATTTTGAACAACACAAAGATGCCTCAATAACCATTTTTTCCATATGTCTTTTTTGAGGGGTAGGGGAACCACAGTTTGAACCCAGGGACAATCAACCGCACAGTCACATCCCCAGCCTTTTTAAATTATCATTTTGACACAAGGCCTCACTAAGTTGCTGACACTGGCTTTCAACTTGCAATCAATCCTCTTGCTTCAGTCTCCCAAGCCACTGGGATTACAGGCAAGTGCCACCACACCCAGTTTGTTAATTATTTTACTTGTTGATATATTCTAGACATTAATCCCTTTTCATACGAGTAGCAGCCAAATAATTTCTTCCATTCTATAGGTTCTCTTCCTGCTCTTGTTTCCTCTGTTGTGTGGAAATTTTTTGATTCAAGGCTGTCTCAATTACTGATTCTGGTTTTATTTCTTGAGTTTTAGAAGCCTTATTAAGGAACTTATTAAGGAGAAATAAGACTGGAGTAGAAGTAGGGGGTCAAGGGAGAGGAAGGAAAGATGGAGAAAAGGAGGAACTGTGAAATGAAATTGAGCAAACTGTGCAATGGACGTGTGTAAATATATCACAATGAACCCCATGGTTTCATATAACTAAAATGCACCAATTAAAAAGACAATAAATAAATAAACAGAAGTCAGAGCAATAAAGGAAGGGGCCCAGGAAAAAAAAGAGGAGAGCAGGAAAAGGGAAAAACTGTGAATTTAAATAGATCAAATTATATCATATTCATTTATATGAATGTCAAAATGAACATTATTATGTATAACTAGAATGCACTAATAAAAACATGTAATGGAGATATACTGGGAAGAAAGAAGAAGTTTTCATTATATGGATATATTATTGTCTATGTAAGATCTTATAAAATAGAGATTAATCATTAAAATTAATAAACATTATTATAAGGTTGCTGACTCATCATTATATAGAAATCAATTGCATTTCTATGCACCAACAACCAACACACATATAACTTTAAAGGATATCACTTTATTATGGCATCTAAAACTATCAAATATCTAGGAATAAATGAACTATATATATGTATTTTATGGAGACAATTATAGAACTCTATTAAAATCTATTAAAGAAGAGCTAGTAATGAAGAGATAAATCAATGTTCATGACTTGGAACACTTAATTTCTTTTAGATGTCCATTCCCCTAAAATTGTTAATGAAACAAGAGACACAGACTGGAAACAAATCAGACACTTAATGAGAGAAAGGAAAGGAAAGACTGTCACTAAGTGGTACTGGGCAGTATGACTTTTTCATTGATTATGTTCTGTGCCTTTATCACACTCCTGGTCTAAATTACTTTGGTTTTATTCTTGGTCATTACAACTCCACACAAACTTTGAAATTATCTGGCAAATTCCACAAAACAAATATACCTTTTGACAGCACCACATCAGAATTGCACTAAATCTATAGGACAATATAAAAATTTTACATGGACAATGTCTGTAGATAATGATATCAACAGATATCATTAGCAATGAGTCAAGAAGCAATCAACTCACCTCAAAACAGAAACTGAGACTAGCTAGAGGTAAAGCAATCAATTTTATCTAAACTACCATAGTTGGAAGAACTGAAGAGAGCAAAATTTAAAGTGTTTGCTGAGGCAAAGCTCAAGAATGGAAAAATACTAGAGGGCAAGGCAGCTGACTCAGAGAATGGATGCTCACAGAGTTTATCTTTTTTCAACATTCCTATGCTTTTTTATGGTTGGCCGGCTTCCAGGGCAAGGTGGTCATTGTTCAAAATCTGGTTTAGTTCCATGGAATTTATTGCTTCTTGGAATTTATGGCAACTATTTGCTTTCCTGCATTCCTAGAACTGCCTTTAGGCACAGAAGTTCAGTTCAAAGTTCATGAATGGAAAATTATGTATTTATATAATATGAAAAAATGAAATTGGTCTCTACCTTATACCACAAAGTAATTTTCAAGTAGCTTAATGATTTAAATGTGAAAGGCTAAACTACAAAACTTATAGAAGACAATATAGTAGAATTCGTTTATGACTTTGAGGTAGAAAAGGATTTCTTTTTTTGGGGGGGTGGGTACTGGGAATTGAACTCAGGGGCACTAAACCACTGAGCCACATCCCCAGCCCTATTTTGAATTTTATTTAGAGACAGGCTCTTACTGAGATGCTTAGTGCCTCACTTTTGCTGAGGCTGGCTTTGAACTCGAGATCCTCCTGTGTCAGCCTCCCAAGCCACTGGGATTACCATTGAAAAGGGTTTCTTAGACACCAAAAACACTAACATAAAGGAAATGATTGCAAAACAGCACCACATTAAAAGAACTATTTCTTTTGTAAACATATTTTTAGCTGTACATTAACACAATACCATTATTTATTTTTATGTGGTGCTGAGGATCAAACCCAGTACCTCACATGTGCTAGGCAAGTGCTCTACCACTGAGCCACAACCCCAGCCCCTAAAGAACTATTTCAACTCATCAAAATACATCATATCAAAGTGAAAATACAATTCTCACATTGCCAGAAAGTATTTTCCATATGTATATCTCATAAAATATTAGCATACAGAATATATAAGGAATAAGCAAAACTGCTTATTAGAAAAATAAGCAGAATCTATTAGCAGAAATTCCATAGAAAAGACAACTTTTCAGCATTCAATATAATTTCTAAAGTTATTAATATTAAAAAATAGCCTTCATAGAAGTGATAATGTCCATTTCTATTGTTTTCAGAATTTACACATTCATGTATTCTGAGAATTGTCTATGCACCAGGCTTGACCTTGGATGCTGGAGAGAAAGTGATCAATAGTGGAGGTCCTGTCCCCTCCCCCCAAAAAAGGAAGACAATTGATAGATAAACACATGAAAAAGTCTTCAATCTCATTGGCTATCAGGGAAATACAATAAAACAATAGGATGTAATGTCTCATCCACTGAGTTGGCAAAAAATTAAAAGGCTGCTTATATTGCCTGTTACTGAGGTTATAGGACAATGGTATGATGACTTTGGGAAATTGGCATTGTATCATAACAAGTTATGTTCACTTACTCTTTGACCACCTGTTTAACAACAGGGTATGTTCCTTTAAGAAACTTGCACACGTGTACTGAGATAGCAGCTTTATTTAGAATAGATAAACCCCCAGAAGCAATATAAATGTCCTTCTACAGGTAATAGTCTAAAGGGTAGAGTTCTTTTCATGTCACAGGATATTATACAGAATGAGTTAAAATGGGCTGACTATAATTACAAGCATCTACCATGCATGAATCTCAAAACACAATGCAAGTAAAAAAAGAAAATTGGCAATAGAATAGAAGGTGACAGAGGCCCCAGGTCAACATCATTCTAAATGGAGAAAAAATGAAAGCATTCCCTCTAAAAACTGGAACAAGATAGGGAGATTCCCTTTCTCACCACTTCTATTCAATATAGCCCTTGAAACTCTAGTCAGAGCAATCAGACAGAGGAAAGAAATTAAAGGGATATGGATAGGAAAAGCAAAACTCAAATTATCACTATTTGCTGATGATTCTATACCTAGAATATCCCAAAAATACACCAGAAAATTTATAGAACAAATAAGTTCAGCAAAGTAGCAGGATATAATATCAACACCAATAAATCAAAGGCATTTCAGTACATCAGTGAGAAATCCTCTGAAAGACAAACTAGGAAAGCTACCTCATTTACAATAGCCTCAAAACAAACAAACAAACAAACAAACTTAGGAATCAACTTAGTGAAAGGGGAAAAAGGCCATTACAATAAAAACTACAGAACACTACAGAAAGCAATAAAAGAAGACCTCAGAAGATGGGAAGATCTCCCTTGTTCTTGGATATGCAGAATTAATATTGTCAAAATGATCATACTACCAAAAGTACTATACAGATTTAATGCAATTCCAATCAAAATACCAATGACATCCCTCATAGAAATAGAAAAAACAATCATGAAATTCATCTGGAGAAATAAGAGACCCAGAATACTTAAAGCAATCCTTACCAAGAAGAGTGAAGCAGGTGGTATCACTATACCAGACCTTAAACTATATTACAGAGATATAGTAACAAAAACAGCATGGTATTGGTACCAAAACAGACTGGTAGACCAATTGTACAGAATAGAGGACACAGAGACTAACCCACATAATTACAATTATCTTATATTAGATAAAGGTGCCAAAAACACGTATTGGAGAAAAGATAGCCTCTTCAACAAATGCTGCTGGGAAAACTGGAAATCCATATGCAAAAAAATGAAATTAAACCCCTATCTCTCACCCTGCACTAAAGTCAACTCCAAGTGATCAAGGACCTAGGAATTAAACCAGAGATCCTGTGCATAACAGAAGAAAAAGTAGGCCCAAATCTTCATCATGTGGGATTAGGCCCTGACTTCCTTAATAAGGCACCTATACTGCAAGAATCAAAACCAAGAATCAATAAATGGGATGGAATCAAACTAAAAAGCTTCTTCTCAGTAAAAGAAACAATCAGTGACGTGAATAGAGAGCGTACATAATGGGAGAAAATTTTTACCTCATGCACCTCAGATAGAGCACTAATCTCTAGGATATATAAAGAACTCAAAAACCTTAACACCAAAAACAAACAAACAACCCAATCAATAAATGGGCCAGGAACTTAACAGATACTTCTCAGAAGAGGATATACAATCAATGAACAAATATATGAAAAAAATAATCAACATCTCTAGCAATTAGAGAAATGCAAGTCAAAACTACTCTAAGATTTCATCTCACTCCAGTCAGAATGGTAGCTATTATGAAGGCAAATAACAATATGTGTTGGCGAGGATGTGGGGGAAAAGGCACACTCATACATTGCTGGTGGGACTGCAAATTGGTGCAGCCAATATGGAAAGGAGTACGGAGATTCCTTGGAAAACTGGGAATGGAACCACCATTTGACCCAGCTATTCCACTCCTTGGTCTATATCCAAAGGACTTAAAAACAGCATACTCCAAGGACACAGCCACACCAATGTTTATAGCAGCACAATTCACAATAGCTAAACTGTGGAACCAACCTAGATGCCCACAATAGATGAATGGATAAAGGAACTGTGGTATATATACACAATGGAATATTACTCAGCATTAAGAGAGAATAAAATCATGGCATTTGCAGGTAAATGGATGGAGTTGGAGAATATTATGCTAAGTGAAGTTAGCTGATCCCAAAAAACCAAATGCTGAATGTTTTCTCTGATATGAGGATGCTGATCCATAATGGGGATGTGGGGAGAGCATGGGAGGAATGGAGGAACTTTAGATAGGACAAAGGGGAGGGAGGGAAGGGACAGGTCAGGGGGCAGGAAAGATGGTGGAATAAGATGGACATAATTACCCCAAGTACATGTGGTGAAGACACGAATAGTGCGACTCTACTTTGTGTACAACCAGAGACATGAAATATTGTGCTCTATATGTGTACTATGAATTGAAATGCATTCTGCTGTCATTTTACTATGTAAAATGTCAGCCTGCTGCTGAGGGCAAGGCAGCACAGGCAGAGAGGGAGAGAGAGAGGAAAGCATGGCAAAGAAAATTGGCTTGGGGAAACCTGTGGAATAGAGAGCAAGGGTGAGCTTAACTGACCCAGAGATGGCGGGGGAAGTTATTGTGTTAAACGTGACTAAAATTGTTCAGCCAAAAGGGTGCGAACCATTTTTGAGTGGCCACACAGCTACAAGCAGAGGCTGGAGATTGGGAATTGATAAAGGAAGTCGCCTGCCTGTCTGTGCTAGCAGTCACCTGTTGTGTAATCCAGAGTATGCCTGGTCCAGTGTGGTTGCAACAGGCACAGAGAGAAGATATGATGATAATAAATATTTATGTTCCAAATGTCAGTGCATCCAATTACATTAACAAATACTCCATGACATTAAATCTCAGCTAGACCCCAACAAGATATTACTGGGTGATGTTAACACACCCTTATCACCAACAGACAGGCCACCAAAACATATAATACAGGTATTTCCAACCTAAATAATATCATAAATCAAATGGATCTAACAGACTCTACAGAATATTTCATCCCAGAAACAACTGGATTTACCTTCTTCTCAGCAGCTCATGAAACTTTTTCCAAAATAGGTCACAGGTAAATAGAATATTTGCCTAACTGAATTAAAAAAACAATCAAAAAGATAATACACTATTATCAAGTGTGTCTTATTCCAGGGATGTAAGGTTGGTTCAACATACATGAAATCAATTAATGTAATTTACCACTTTAACAGAATTAAGGACAAGAAATTACATGATCATCTCAATAAATGTTGAAAAGGCCTTTAATAAAATCCACCACACATTCATGTTAAAAATGCTTGAAAAGCTATGGATGAAAGGAATGCACCTCAACATCATAAAGTCTATTTATGACAAATTCAAAGCCAACATCATACCGAATGGAGAAATACTAGAAGTGTTTCCTCTAAAATCGGGAAAGAGGCAAGGATGTGCACTCTCAAAACTTCTATTCAACATAGTCCTTGAAATTCTAGCTAGAGCATCAGGCAAGAGAAGGAAATTAAAGTGATTCAAATAGGAAAAGAAGTCAAACTATCTGAGTTTGCTGATGACATTATCATATATCTAGAAGACCATCCCCTCCCCCCCAAAAAAAAACCCCAAAATCTCCACCAGAAGACTTCTAGCACTTATAAATGAGTTCATCAAAGTAGCAGGATACAAGATCAACACCCAGAAATTAATAGCTTTCATACACTCCCACAGTAATTAAGCTGAGGAAGAAATTAAAAAAATCATCCCATTCATAATAACCTCTAAAAAATAAAACACTTGGGAATTAATCTAACCAAGGAGGTAAAAGAGATCTACAATGAAAATAACAGAACACTGAAGAAAGACATTGAAGAAGACCTTAGAAGATGGGAAGACATTCATTCCTCCATATTCTTGGATAGGCAGAATTAATATTGTCAAAATGGCCATACTACCAAAAGTGCTATATAGATTCAATACAATTCCCATCAAAATACCAACGACATGCTTCACAGAAAAAAAAAAAGTCCTAAAATTCATTTGGAATAATAAGAGATCCAGAATAGCCAAAGCAATCCTGAGCAAGAAGAGTGAAGCAGCAGGCACCACAATACCTAATCTCAAATAATACTACAGAGCTGTAGTAATAAAAGCAGTGTGGTATTGGCACTGTAATATACATGAACACCAATGGAATAGAATATAAGACTGAGAAACAAACCCACATACTTACAGATAATACTTGACAAAGGTGCCAAAAATATATTTTGGAGAAAAGACAGCCTTTTAAACAAATGGTGCTGGAAAAACTGTATGGCTATATATAAGAAATGAAATTAGGTCCATCTCTCTCACTCTGAACAAAAGTCAAGTCGAAATGGATCAAAGACTTAGAAATTAGACCACAAACCTTGCAACTGCTAGAAGAGAACATAGGTCAACACTTTATCATATTGTTGCTAGCTCTGACTTCCTTAATAAGACCCCTTAGGTGGAAGAAATAAAACCAAGAATATATAAGTGGGACAGCATCAAATTAACAAGGTTTTGCACAGCAAAGAAGACAAGAATGTGAAGAGAGCCTAAAGAATGGAAGATCTTTACTAGCTGTTCCTCTGACAGGTGATTAATATCCAGAATATATAAAGAACTCAAAAAACTCAATACCAAAAACCAAATAACCCAATCAATATATGAACAAAAGTAATAAACAGAAACTAGTGAAAACAAACATAAATAGCCAACAAATACATTAAAAATATTCAACATCCTTAGCAATTATGGAAATGCAAGTCAAAACTAAATTGAGATTTCATCTCACTATAGTTATAATGGCAATGATAAAGAATACAAACAATAATAAATGATGGTGAGGATGTGGGAGAAAAGGTACACTTGTACATTGCTGGATGGAACTGCAGACTAGCACAAGCACTCTGGAAAGCAGTGTAGAGATTCCTCAAAAAACTAGGCATAAAATCACCATATGGTTCAGCTATCCCATTCCTTGGTATTTTTCCAAACGAACTGAAATCATCATACTATAGCAATACAGCCATCTCAATGTTTATAGCAGC
Organism: Marmota marmota marmota; assembly: GCF_001458135.2. Classification (NCBI taxonomy): domain Eukaryota; kingdom Metazoa; phylum Chordata; class Mammalia; order Rodentia; family Sciuridae; genus Marmota; species Marmota marmota. Next base: position 379,595 of record NW_026000260.1, on the reverse strand, counting down.
ACAATTCACAATAGCTAAATTATGGAATCAACTCAGATGTCTGTCAATAGATTAATGATTTAAGAAACTGCCATTATATACACCATGGAGCTCTACTCGACTATAAAGAATGAAATTATGGAATTTGCTTGTAAATGGTTGGGACTGAAAGTTATCATGCTAAGTGAAATAAGCCAGGCTCAGAAACTCAAAGGTTGAATGCTTTCTCTCATATGTGGAAGCTACAGTAAAATAAAGGAGGGAAGGGCTAGGGTTGTGGCTCAGCGGTAGAGTGCTCACCTTGTACATGCAAGACCCTGGGTTTGATCCTCAGTACCACATAAAAATAAATGAATAAAGGTATTGTGTCCAACTACAACTAAAAAATAAATTTAAAAAAAACAAAGGAGGGAAGAACAGGATATCATATAGACAGAGGGAAGATCAGTAATACAGTAGAAGGAGATCTAGAATTAGAGTAGAAGGATAGAAATGGGGAGGCAGGGCTAGGGATACACCTCAGTTGGTAGAGTGCTTGCCTTGCATGCACAAGGCCCTGGGTTCAATCCCCAGCACTACTAGAAAAGAAAAAAAAAAGTGGGAAAAAAGGGAAGGTAATGCAGAATGAATTGTTAAAAAATCATGTTACGTGAATATAATCATTATGGTTTTGAGAAAATAATAATTTGTTTTATTTTCATTTCACAATCATTACTTTAATATTATTTAACAGAATGTTAAATATGGCATAGTTGATATGTATATAGTCTTAGAGGCAAATACCTGTGTTCATCTCAATTTTATTTGTTTCTATCAAATATATTTGGACTACCATTTTAAACCATGAGCCTTAAGTTGTTTGTATTCATAACATATGGCTTATAAAAATAATCTTATAGTGTGAACATAAAGATATGAAAATGCTTGATATTTGTTGGGTCTAAAATAAAAGCTACTTTTCTCTTTTAAAAAATCATGTTATGTGCATATACAAATGTACCACAGGGAATTTGACCTATATGTGTAAGTACAGAGAACCAATCAAAAATAAATAGATGAGTGAAAGTAAGTCTAGCAGAATAGAGGAAGGAGAATGGAGGGACGGGAGGGAGGATGGGAAGGAACAGGGGGATTATGAAATGAAATTGAATATCATGTATGTTTGACAGGATGAACCCAACTGCTATGTATAACTGTATTGCTTTAATAAAAAAAGATCTACCTTCAGCATACACCATGCAAATGGCAACCAAGAGAGTAGGTGAGGCAATAGTTATATCTAATGAAATAGATTTCAAGTCAAAAGCTATTGCAAAAGCAATAAATATCATTATATAATGCTAAAGGGGTCAATTAATAAAGAAGACATGATAATTGTAAATTTTATATTAGAGCACCTAAATGTATAAATCAAATATTACTAGAATTGCAGGACAAATAAACAGCAATACAATATTAAAAGACTTCAACACCATACTCTCACAAAAGAACAGATTGGGCAAACAGAAAATCAGTAAGAAAACAGTGAATTTGAACAACATGCTTAGTTCCGAGTTTCCCCTTGTCTTGCCATAGTAGACCATGTCCTGCTACTCTGCTTTTTTTTTTTAAAGAGAGAGAGAATTTTTAATATTTATTTTTTAGTTATTGGCGGACACAACATCTTTGTTTGTATGTGGTGCTGAGGATCGAACCTGGGCCACACGCATGCCAGGCGAGCGCGCTACTGCTTGAGCCACATCCCCAGCCCCAGTGCTACTCTGCTTTTCCCTACCTTATCTTCCGTGTCCTTGCCCCCTTATATTGTTAACATGGCAGATAACATGCCCCTTTTAAAACATGTGACAAATTGCATCCTTACTCTGATCAAAATCTCCTTTTGGCTCCCCTATCACCCTGCTGAAAAGCCCAAATCATTCCAATAGTCCACAAGGTGCTACTCTGCCCTGCACTCAAACAGGACATACATAAAAAAAGGTTTGTGTATGCCACTCAAACATACCAGGTTATTGTCTGTTGCCTGTTTTGTAACCTGTGCAGAACAAGGGCCTGGCTCACAACAGATGTTTAATAAGTGTCCTGGGATGAATAATTTCAAACTCAGAACAGCAAAAGGGAAAAGCAAAATGATTTTTGAACTAATATGTACATTTATAAGACTGACTACACAGAAACACTGTATTTTTTTTTTTTGACAGTGCTAGGGATGGAACCCAGGGCCTCACACATACCAGGCAAGTATTCTACCACTAAGCCACATCTCCAACCTCTTAAATAATTATTACATGGGACATGATTAAATGACATATTAGATTCATTACATTAAAAACTTCCACATTCAAATTAGTTTGGGAAATCCTGCCTCTTTTTACTGTCTTGGAGAGATTTATATTATACTATCAAAGTTCTTAGAATTCTTAGAGCAAATAAAAATGTTTAAATTTGCAATAAATACTACTTTTATAATAAAAACAGTAATAAGAGTATTGTATCTTTTGAAAGAAAAATTAAGGCAAAGACAATTTAAGACAGAATATAATTTAATAATTTAACATCATTTTAAGCAAACAACACATTTTCCATTGTCTTGAAATCTGGAAAACCAAACACCACAATTGCCCTAATCAGTCTTCTAGTTCTTCAGTGGACTGGTTCACCTATAAGAATACTGACAAAAGATAAAATGGTAAATGCTGAAGTAAGTGTACAGTCCTATACACTCTCTTGGTCTGCATGGAATTACCATGTAATTTTTCCAAGACTGAATTTTTAGACAGTTGCTTCTTTTAATATTAATCAAATTATTTAATACAGGGGCTGGTGTTATAGCTCAGTAGTAGAGTTCTTGACTGGCATGTGTGAGGCACTGGGTTCCATCCTCAGCACCACATAGAAATAAATAAAGAAAGGTGCACTGGTGACTAAATTTTTTTAAATTATTTCATATACAGATTAAGTGCTTTGATGACTTGAGAAAACAGTAAGAGTGTGTTTCTAATACAGTGGGATTGGACGTAGTGATAGAGAAGTATGGTCACATAGTTTTTCTTCTTTCATTTAAAAGTATAATTTAAAAAATGTACTGATCAAACAATATAGTTACAGAAAGATTGCAAGTTCAGATAAAATGATAAAAATGAAAATAATAATTGAAACAATCTATTCACTATCACATGGAGATAAAATGTCTAATATTTTGATCAAGTCCTGCACGTTTAGTTTTAAATTACAAATTGGATTAAACTGCATATCCTCTATTATAATCTGTTTTCCATTCAATATCATTCCATAAATGTGTCCACATAATTATTCTCTACATCAACATTTTATGACTATATAGTACTCACAGTATAAATGCACAATGGTTTTTTTATCCATCCCTAGAATAACAGACATTTAAGTTGTCTCCACTTTTTTCAATATTATAAACAGTACTAAAATTTCCTTGTATGTATATTTTTGTATTCTTAGTGCCAGTCAGTCCTCTGCCTCTACAGTACTGGGAGATTATCCAGGCTTCCATGCTGATTGCCTCAGGTAATAAGCTAGTGTAGAGATGAGCATAAAGGATATTTGCAATCCTTACTGTGAAATACAATAAAAATCAAGGAGTATTATTGAGAGTCTTCTTTTATTTCTGCAACATTTAGAATTTTAAAATATTTTTCTGTTGGGTTAATTTGGTTCCTTTCATCAAAGAAATTATATGTCTTATTTCTCTTTCTAGCAACCAAGTCAGACAGAAATGGACAAGTGGTCATTTCTTGGTAAATACTGGTTCACTTAACAAATTTAGTTTAACTATATCTTTTTCCTTGGGAATCTCCTTGGCTTAATATGATTTATATACATAAATATTTTGTTAAATTTTCAGGCAACTGAGAACACAATTATACATGGTTCCTTAGCCAAGGAAAGAAAATTAGGAGTTAAATTAAGTTTTGATCCCCAAATCTTTTTCCTTAAAACTGTCCCTTAATTACAAATGTGCAACTCTTAGGGAACCTAAGTGTTTCTGTACCCCACCCCTAAAGTTTTCCCCTCTTCTCATTCCTACAGTATCTTACGTTAGGCAACAGAGGGTCCCCATTAGTGATATGGTGATAAGAAAAGCAAAAATGGCTGCTGGAGGTATGGAGCTCATGATGAGGTCCCACAGGTAATCCCAGAAGTCGCTCAGCCAAGACCTCTGGTCTCCTGTAGAAAGAGCATAGACATTCACTGCAGAAAGGTCAAGTAAATGATGGGGTTGGGATTTGAATCTCAGTTTGAGCCCAAACAGTTATCCAAGATATGTTCCTACAGTTACTCAGAATGTCTTACATATTTTGCTGTGCTGCCTCTAAGATGTTCAAAGAGTATACATTATTTTAAAGAGGTATCCTCAGGTGGATATCATGTTTGCATCCTTATAGATCAAATATGAACAATCAACTGCCCTAGATATCTCTGCCAATAGATATCTGCTCTAGATATCAATCTCTGTCCTACATATCTGAAGGGTTGAATTTATGGGGTACTTTGTGAAAGAGGAGCATAAACTGAACACAAGAAAATGATAATCTTCACTAACACATTGTTTCCTAGAGTATATCTGGAAGTTCTAGAGTACTTCAGGAGGCTTGGGGGAATTAATATCCCAGGAAGAGAAAAGAAAAACCCACCAGCCCTGGGAGCAGAGGAGGAAAAGGCTAGGGCAACTGGAAAGAGAAACTTTGGGGGTATCTGCTGATCAAAGTAAAGCTTGAGATGTTGGGTATTTCCTTTAGAAAATGGGGACAGAAGAGTGAGTATATTGTGATTTGACTCTAAGGAAAGAGGCAGGGGAAAACAAAAGTGGCTTCACACTTAATTGAAAAAGTCCACCAGTCACCACAACCCTTTCCAGAACTGGAGCTGCAGCATGCATGTTGAAAGCATGGCTTTGGGAGCCTCTAGGAAGATCAGTGGACCATCATGTTTCCTTATTTCAAGTTTAACCTCCTTTTCAAATCTTCCCTTATGCCTGGCCAAACAACTTTGATTATCCCCATGTTCTTTGGGAGCATTTGTTAAATTCCATGGAAGGTTAGCATCTATGGTTTTGTCTACCCTACAAAGGGCTTGGTAGAAACTAGTTAAGTTAATGCTTGTTGAACTAAACTTAACCAAACCAGTATAGTTAGCTTTGTTGTGAACATTATTTCACATGAAATCAGTTTTTCCTGACCTGCAACATGAATCATATGTCTTATGAAGATAGGAACATTCATCCTAACAGCAAACACACCCCTTGAGCGTGGTTTCAGTCCTGCGTTTTCTTGAATTCCAAAATCATATAATGGCGAAGGAGGGGAAGCTACTGTCACCAACAAGGAGCAAGTCAGTGAACACAACAGAAATACAATGCTCAGCAGCTTCTGGGGCTCCATGGACTCTTACTCTGCCAAAGGGAAATTTCTTTGTCCTTAGTTCTTTACACAGCAGCTTTGTCTGAAAAGTTAGAAAGCAAGGGTTTAGTTCTTCTTCTTCTTTTTTTTTGGGGGGGGGAGGGGTTAGTTCTTATTGAAAAAAAGCTTCCCACATTTCACACACAGATAATTCATTGACTTATGTGGATGAATCCTGAACATGCTCAGTAGTCCAAAGTAAAATGTATTCCCACTCTAACATCAAAGCAAAACAAACCTTACTACACTGTGTCAGGTCAGATGTCTATACTGCTCCCCTATGAACCTTCCAAAACTTAATCAATGGGAAACTTTTCAGCTGTTCAAGCCAGTGCTTGTGCATCATCTTTAACTCTTTCACTTCCTCACCTTACTTACCAGAAAAAATCCTGTCAGATTTATCTATAAAATATATCCAGAATCCTTCCACTTAACACTACTTCCACTGGTACCCACCATCATCTCTGCCTCCCTTCACTCTCTTCTCTACTGAGAAGCCAAACAGATCTCATTAAATTGTAGGTCAGATTATGATCCTAGTTACTTGTCTGACTTCATAGTCTCTTCTCTTGATCATTTGGACTCACCCTCATTTTTACTATAATAATAATAAACCCCTATTTGATCCATTATATTTTGGGCTTTCTATTACTAAAGACATTCATAAGTGATACATTCATTTACTTGCTGATATACGTTAATCATGCCTGGTGGGGAGCCACTTACCTGAAAGTTAACTGAACACCAAGATATCCAGAGAAGCCATAGAATTGGACCTCAGCACTCAAGAGTACAGCAGTCTTAAGAAGGTTGCCAGAGTCTTTCCTTTAGGCCTATGGAGTTCCAGACAGAATCCTACCACTCTTTATTATATCATCAACTGTATTTGACCCTCCCCCAGCCTCTATTCAACAGCTAAGCACCCAGACATCTTTTTTCTATCCCTGCATATCTGGGTTGATACTGAAAACCATTCTTACTGTAGTTATACTTTCTTAGGCTTGAAAAATTCTAAGACATTTTGTTTGCCACATGGTATTTGCTACATCTTAAAATAGTGTATATGTGGGACTTTAATACATGATACATGATAAATATGGCCTTTTGTATCATATGGGGCTGGGGGTGTATGGTACTTGCAAAGTATGAATGAGGTCCTGGGCTTGATCCCCAGTGCTGCAAAACAATTCTATATGGAGTCAGGATTACATGGATAAAATATGAATGGATATTTTTATAATCTTGGTATAGAAAAATATATTCTAACCATAACTGTTCATCACTGTCCAAAATACCTGATAAGAACAACCTAGAGTAGGAAAAGCTTATTTTGTGCTCACAGTTTCAGAGGTCTCAGTCCATGGTCAGTTGACTCCACTGCTTTACACCTGAGGTGGGTGGGACAGAGCATCATGGCAGAAAGGCATAGTTGAACAAAGCTGCTGAGTTTATTGCAGCCAGGAAGAGGGAGGGAGGGAAAAAGGAAGAGAGGGAAAGAGAGGGAGAGAGAGAGCAAGAGAGAGGGAGAATGTGGGGGAGAGGAAGGAAGGAAGGAAGGAAGGAGAAGAGGAGGAAGAATAGGAGGGGGGGAAGAAGGGAGGGGAGGGGAAAGGAGAGGAGAGGGTGAGGGGAAAAGGCAAGAGACTAGATAAACCCTTTCAGGGCATGCCCCAGTGAACAATGACCCATCCTTCAGTAGTCGATTGAACTATCAACTGATTAATCCAACATACAGATTAATCCACTAACAAGATCAGAGCCCTAATCATAGCTTAAAATCCTTGGATATACTGGTGACCATGCTTTCAAAACATGAGCTTTTTTGGGGGGACAATAAAGAGCCATACCACAGCACATGATAAAATCCAAAGCCATAAATAAATATGCAGATAAACTTAACACATAAAAATGTAAACCTTTCATGCAGCAAAACAGTGTAAAAAGATAAAATATTAATGACAGATAAATTGAATTTCACAACATATATAACAGACGCTTATAAATTATTATTTTAATATTTATCTTTTTAGTTGTAGTTGGACACAATACCTGTATTTCACATATTTATTTTTATGTGGTGCTGAGGATTAAACCCAGGGCCTCGCACGTGCTAGGTGAATGCTCTACCCCTGAGCCACAACCCCAGCCCATAAATTATTTTTTTTAAAACTTTTCCATGTAATGGGCTGGAGTTGTGGCTCAGTGGTAGAGTGCTCACCTAGCACGTGCAAGGCCCTGGGTTCGATCCTCAGCACCACAAAAAATAAGTAAATAAAATAAAGATATTATGACCAACTACAACTAAAAAGTAAATATTTTTTAAAAAGTTTTCTGCCTAAGAGCTGGGCATTGTGGTGCATGCCTGTAATCCCGGCAGCTTGGGAGGCTGAGTCAGAAGGATTGCGAGTTCAAAGCCAGCCTCAGCAACAGTGAGGTGCTTAGCAACTCAGTGAGATCCTGTGTCTAAAAAAAATACAAAATAGGGCTGGGGATGTGGCTCAGTGGTTGAGTGCCCCTGAGTTCAATCCC
>NW_026000260.1:360998-368572 GCF_001458135.2 Marmota marmota marmota | reverse complement strand
GGGGAGAGAGGGGGGGAGAGAGCAAGTCACAGCCTCATGCAGTCACTGCTCACATCATGCAGGCAGGCAGGGCATTGCTGGAAGGACACAGAAACCTGCTACACCACTCTTAGCAATGGAGTGCTTTCACTTGGCTAGCAGCTTCTGTACTTGTGGACTGTTTTGTAGTAAATGGGGCATGAAATAATACTGACCCTATGAAGAGGTTAGTTATCAAAACAAAGGACATCGAGGCCCTCTACTTTACTTTAGCTACATTTTTCCTCTATGTTCCCAACCCTAGATGCTTACTGGAAAGCTCCTTTCCTAGAGATGCTGAATTATTTGGTCTACTCAACCTAGCCCCCTTAGGTGGCAGCCAGAAGAATCTTCTCAATATGATTCTGGAAATGCCATATTCCTGATTAAATCCTTCCATATCACTTAAAAAAATAACCAAACTTCTTAATTGTGGTCTCCAAGTCCCGCACAATAGGGCCCCTGCCCAGTCTCTTATCTCATTAACAATTGGATTCCCCATTTCACTGCATCACTGATCTCCTGGACCATGCCAGCTCCTTTTTTAACATGAGAGCTTTTGTATATATGATTCTCTCTGTTGGGAAAGGTTATATACCTCTGTTTCTCCTTCCTTTATCCATTATTTTTTATCCTTTGTGTTTCTGTTTAAATGACACACCTTGAGAGAGCTCTTTCTCATCAAAATAAGATTCCTGCTTATTCTAAATCTCAAAATCATATTTGTTTCCTCTGTGGAATTTACATATTAGAGACCTATTGATTATTTTCTCTGTCTTGGTTAAAATGGTATCCACCCAATCTCTCTATTAAAAATTTAGGTAACAATTTCCCTTTCCTCAGAAACATTCTGTGGGGTAAACTTTGAAACTGTGTGAATGTTCTGTTCCCCAACAAGCTTTCATCCAATAGTTTTACCATCCAATAAATTTCCTTACAAGCATATCAATAGTTGCAAATTCCACTTCTAATTTTGTCATTTGTCCTACATTTATTAGTTGAAATCATTTTCTGAAGAAATGTTCCCTCTCCTCCTTTATTTATTTAGTTTTGTGTATGTGGTACTGGGGGTCAAACTCATGCCTTTACTCATGCTAAGCAAGTGCTCTAATACTAAGTTACAACTCTAGCCCCTTTTATTTTTTATTTTGAGACAGGATCTCACTAAGTTGCTGAGGCTGGTCTTGAACTTGAAATCCTCCTGCTTCAAGCCTTCCAAGTCACTGGGACTACAAGTGTATTCCCATACCTGGCCTCCTTTATTATTTTTAACATAATTATGGAGTCTTGGATTCTTTCTTTACTATGACTGCTGTAGTCTGTTACAACCATTATTCTTTTTGATGCTCAAATTGCTTCAAATTTGACCAATAAGAAGCCCTTCAAGTCAGCTGCTGTGTTCTTTTCACATGGGCCCCATTTGTCTTTGAGTGCTACTTTGCATTCTGGTACATCAAGATTTTCCAAGATCACATGGCAGTTTCTTTGCTCTAGCCTTGGAATCAGTCACTTCTCAAGGAAGCCCAGATTCCTTTTTACTGGGAAATGATAGAGACCAAGATCTGAGCATAGCATGTTCATTGCTACTGTGGTGTTATTTTTGCTAGGTTCTTTCAGGAGACAGTGCTAGAACAACTTTTTATAAATTCTACAACTCTTATTGACACTTTTAATTCAACTCTAATATTTCCTATATACTTGCATTAATTTTCTAAGGCAGTTATAACAAAGTATCACAAACTTTGTGGCTGAAAAACAAGTTTATTCTCTCATAGGTCTAGAGACCCAAAGTTTGGCATGAGGGACTGAGTGAAACATACCATCACATTTAAAGCATTTGTCATGTCCACTCACATGCTACTTACTGGTCAAGTTGAGTCATATGGCTCTGCCCAAAGCCAGTGAGGTTTTTGTAAGAAAAGAGGAAGTAAAAAGTCAAGAGCAATACAGTAATACAAGCTATCTCATATACACTTTTCTGTTTATTTACAAATCCCTTCTGTTTTCTTGTTTCAACAATAAAAGGTGATTTTATGAAGGCAAAGGTAAGAGGTTTGGGAAGCTTACTAGGTTTCTTAATCCAGAAGTACTCTCTACTGACTGCTACAATTTATTTAATAAATGGGAGTGGAAGAGGTTTGTGTGTCATGTGATTTAGTAATCCATTTCTGTTTTATAGGAGACTTAATGTCCACCATTTCTTTCATTCAGCATCTCTAGTCCCATATATTTTCACTCCCTTTCCTTATGGTTCTCCAGAAACCAATGCAGGTCTCAGAGTATTTAATCACTCAGATGAGGAATTTTTCTTTTTAGAAGTGATTTTATCTTGTCCTACCATTACTAGGCCCCATAATGACCTCTCCTCTTTTTTGCAGTCTCTGCTAGGCTCTCTCAAGAGCAAACTCTGAAGCCAGGTCTGTTACCTTTAGAAAATTTATTTCCTACTTATAAATGGACACTCACAGTATTCTTTAGCTTCTTCTTATTCTGTAGGTGAGTTATGGGTGAGTTTATTCCAAATTTTAAAGTGTGTGTGTGTGTGTGTGTGTGTGGTTTTTGAAGACGTGAAATATTTAGGTAGCTGTCAGCATCTGACAGGAATGGACAATTCAGTACTTGCAATTTTTATATGCTATTTTAAACTATTTTTCCCAACTATTTGGTTCTGGCATATATAAATACAATTATTTTTTGTATTTATTTTGTTTTCAATGAGCTTGGAAAATTCCTTTGATTCTAATGATTTATATATAGATTCTTTGGGATTTTCTCTGAATGCCACCATATCTTCTACATATAATACATTTGTTTTATCTTTTCTACACATTTTGTTTCTTTTACCTACCTCACTGTACTGCTTAGGGAATCCAATACATATTTTTAACAAAAGTGGATATGGCAGATTAAGGACTAGTATGAATTCTTTTATACTCCTCTTGTGGAAAAGTGTGTCTATTTGGTTTCATTCTAAATTTGGGCTGGCCATTGGCTCTCTGAATCATTGGAGTATGACAGAAGCGATACTAGATTAGTTCTGGGCCTGATCTTTAAAATGCACTGGAAGCTTCCATGCTGATGTCTTGGAATCTAGTTCTTATGTAAGAAGACAGACAATTCTAAGATGTTGTAAGAGAATAAAGACATGTGGCTAAGGGTCAAAAGGATAAGATACCATGTGGTTAGAAAGGTCAAGGAAAACCAAGGCACTAGACATACGAGTAAAGAAGTGGATCCATCCATCCATCCCCACTGATACTACATGGATCAGAGACAAACCAAGACAGTGTACAATAATTCATAGTCATCTTTAATCTGTTATATACAGTTTTGTAAAAAACTATATTGGATGGTCTAAGCAGTGCAGTAAGAAAAAGAAATAAAAGTTATAGGAAGAGCCAGCCAAATCCTTCACAATCTCCTGATCCACAAAATTATCAGCATTTTTGGGGTAGTTTGTTATTCAGAAATAAAACAGATAACTGGTACTGTGGGCATCCTGGTCTTAGTCTCAGTCTCCAAGACAAATCTTTCTGTGTTTCACCATAAAATACAATATTGTTTTATCTGATCAAATAATTTTTCTTCTGTTAATTCTTCTAATTTTTCTTTATTTTTAGTTTATTAATTTTTAAAAATAAGAACAGATGTTGAGAGGATCAAAGATGGCAGATCAGAGAAATCCATAGTATTGTAACAGGCCTCCAACAGTGAATTGAAACAGTAATTCTGCAGCAGCAAACTGAGGTATGAAGACTGTAGGAAAACACCAGTAGGCAACCCAGAGAACTAGCAATCAGGTGAAAACCAAAGATGTTTTTTTTCTAGAATAGAAGTATAATTCATAAAAGCAACAGAAGGTGGCAGCATCTGGTAAGCAGTGGCTAGGTGGGGGAGGGGAAACACCCCTCCAATAAGACAAAAGAATTTTTCTATTAAGATAGGCAGATGCCACTCTCCGGCACAGTTGCAATCAGAGAGTAAACAAACTCAGAAATAGCAGACTGAACCAGCTGGAGAAAGCCCAGCTGGCACCCAACATACATGGATAAAGATAGCTTAAAAAGACCCTTTGTTTGGAGTTTCTAAGTAGCAGACTAAAAGTTGCTTCAGGTTACCTTTGTTTTTCATATTGTACTCTTTATTTTTTTATCACTTTCTTTTTTAAATTTTTTTTAATGTTTTTTGGTACACTTGTGTTTTGAATACCCAATCAGCCACTGAGGCTCTAATATTCCCTGGGTTTGTAAGGGCTAATGCCTTGAGTTGATGTGGATCTATAACAAGAGACTGTAACAGAGACTGGGGAAGTAGTCAGGGTAGCCATAGCACCAGATTCATTTCAGCCTCCAGAGCAGAGAAGAGCAAAGGACACATTCATTAGCATCTGAAGGTCTGAAGTCTGGCATAAGTACTGTGACTCATGGGGTGGACAGACTGGGATGATCAGGGTCAGATGGAAAATAAGGTCTCTCAATCCACTTTATCCAATCCCAGAAGGGGCTGGAGTATCAGCTTAGAATCCTACATACCTTCCCCCAGCACACCCAGTTGAGGGACTGAGGGTCTCAGAAGGAGAGGTACCATAGAGTCTGTAAGGCAAGGAGAGCATGAAGCTCAAGGTACAGACTATCCTAACAAATTCAACTAGTTTGGGTCAGAGTTGAGGACAAATAAGTACCAGGAACCCTGCAATATAAAAGTTTCCTCCTAGTAGATTCTAAAATTAAATACTTCTATTTCAAAAACCTCAGCAAGAAAACAAAACAAAAAACCACATTTGTATAGGACAGATATTGCATCAACTGCATATTAACCAATTCCTAGTGTCCCCCCACAATTCATGATATTAAAAACTATACTTAATTTTATGTATTTTGTCAATTAATTGAATATTCTCTCAATACCTCTATTCTCTTCCATCTCCATTCCCTTACCCTCTCCTTCATCGTTTATACTCACCACATTTTAACTTCTTTCTCCCTTCTCTCCTCTACCTTTTCATTTTTTTCACTCCATTTTCTTTATGTTTTAGTTTTTCTATTTGTATCCCTTCTTCCATTGCAATTTAGTATACTTTCATTAATTCTTAACCTCATCTGGTTCTAAATGAACTCTCACTGATGTTCCTCTCAACAGAGTTGTTGACATCAGTAACAATAACTTGTATAGTATATGTTGATATCTGGTTTGATCATAAATAACCATGGTTACTAGCAGTTAATGTCTTCTTTCAATGAATTACTAGTAGTTGGAATTAACACTTTGGTGATGCAGATTAGATATATGAAAGCAAAGATATATTCCTAGCCTGAGACTTAGTATTAATTGAAGCCTATAACCCCTCAACAAATTCCAAAGAATTAAAAAAGCTAATGGTTAAAGTGATCAATGAACTGGGGGGAAAAAGGAATGAACTGAGGGAGAAAATACAGGCAGTGAGAGCATTTTAATAAAGAGATAAAGATTCTAAAAAAAAAGAACCAAACTGAAATTCTGGAAATGAAAGACAGAATGAATCAAATAAAAATTCAATTGAAAGTCTCATCAATACATTAGTTCACATAGAAAACAGGATTTTAGGCACTGAAGACAAGGTATATGAACTTGAAACGAACTTACCTCAACATCATAAAGGCTATATATGACTAACCCAAAGCTAACATCATAGTGAATGGGGAAAAACTGAAAGCATTTCCTCTAAAATCAGGAGCAAGACAAGGATGTCCACTCTCATCATTCCTATTGATTATAGAACTTGAAATTTTAGCCACAGCCATCACAATGAAATAAAAGGGATATAAACAGGAAAGGGAGATGTCCAATTATCACTACTTGCAGAGGGTATGATCCTATAGTTAAAAGAGCCAAAAACTCCATCAGAAGACTGCTACATCTAATAAATTCATCAGAGTAGCAGGATAGTACAAAGCAACATATAAAAAACAATAGGTTTTCAATTCACCAATAATGAATTTGCTGAAAGAGATCAGGAAAAAAATTCCATTCACAATAGCCTCAAAAATACCTACAAATGAGTCCAACCAAGGAGGTGAAAGATCTCTACAATGAAAATTATAGAACACTGAAAAAAGGAATTAAAGAAGACACTAGAAAATAGAAATATCTCCTATGTTCTTACATAGGCAGAATTAATATTGTCCAAATGACCATAGTACCAAAAGTAATATATAGATCCAGTGTGACCTCCATCTATATTCTTTACAGAATAGAAAAAAAAACTGTCCTAAAATTCATTCAGACGAACTAGAGACCCAGAATATCCAAAACAATTCTGAGCAAGAAGAATGGTGCTGGAAGAGTCCCAATATGTGGTCTCAAATTATACTGCAGAGCTACAGTAACAAAAACGGCACTGTGTTATCACAATAACAGACATGAAGACCAATGGGATGAAATACAAGACAAGAGACAAACCCACATCCTTACAGTCATCTGATTGATGCCAAAGGTACCAAAAATACTCACTAGACAAGAAAATCTTTTTAACAAATGGTGTTGGGAAAACCAGATATTCATATATAGAAGAATGAAACTAGATCTCTTTTTCTCACCATACATAAAAGTCAACTGACAGTGTATCAAAGGCCTAGGAATTAGATCAGAAACTATGCACCTGGTAGACAAAAACACAGCATGAACACTCCGACACACAGGTATCAATTTCTTCAATAAGATGCCTAAAGCTCAGGAGATGAAACTAAGAATTAATAAACAGGATGGCATCAACAGAAAAGCTTTTGCACAGCAAAGGAAACAAGAGCATGGAGAGACAGCCTATGGAATGGGAGAAGCTCTTTGCAAGTTCCCAATGCCCCCAGTGATATAAATACCTCCTACGGGGCCCCACCTCTTAAAGTTTCCACCACTTTCTAGTAACACCAAGCTGTGGACCAAGGCTTTTCCCCATGGGCCTTTGGAAGACATTCCAGATCCAAATTAGCACTCCAGCCTTTTCCTTCCTATAAGTTCTTTAATTCAGGTGAAAAGCTGACTAACAATGTTCATGAATAATATAGGCCAACTGTGTTCCTTTCTAATATTGTCCTCACTGGATTTTGTTGTCAAGGTTATGCTAAAATCATAAGAGAGTTGAATAATGTCTCATATTTTTCCATCTTTTGGAAGAATCTTTGTGAAATTCACATGATTTCTCTCTTGAATTTTTGGTAGAACATTTTGAATACCATTTGTATCTGGAGTTTTCTTTGTGGGAAGATATTTGAATACCAATCGAAATCATCAAATGTAATAGGTGTTTCAAGGTTTTCTATTCATTCTTCAGAAAGTTATAATTACTATGATCAATTTTATAAATTTTCAAGTTTACCATTATAAGATTAATAAATACCAATTTATTACTTCAGGATCTTTATTGATGTCTCCTCTTTTATTTCTGATATTGACTATTTGTACTATTTAATCTTGATCAGTGTTCTCAGATGTTTGTCAATTTTCAAGGAACCAACCTTTGGTTTTGTTGATTTTCTTTATTGTGTGTGTGTGTGTGTGTGTGTGTGTATATATATATATAT
>NW_026000260.1:350711-355968 GCF_001458135.2 Marmota marmota marmota | reverse complement strand
CTACCATTCTGACTGGAGTGAGATGGAATCATAGAGTAGTTTTGATTTGCGTTTGTCTAATTGCTAGAGATGATAAACATTTTTTCATATGTTTGTTGATCGATTGTATTTCTTCTGAGAAGTGTCTGTTCAGTTCCTTGGGACATTTATTGATTGGGTTATTTATTTTTTTGGTGTTAAGTTTTTGAGTTCTTTATATATCCTGGAAATTAGTGCTCTACCTGAGGTGTGTGTGGTAAAGATTTTCTCCCATTCTGTAGGGTCTCTTCATTTTACTGTTTTCTTTGCTGAGAATCTTTTTAGTTTGAATCCATCCCATTTATTTATGGATTTTTATTCTAACTGGTTATATATGACAGCAGAATACATTATAGTTCATATTACACATATAGAGCACAATTTTTCATGTCTCTGGTTGTACCCAAAGTATATTCATACCATTCGTGTCTTCATACATGTAACTTAGAGTAATGATGTCCATCTTATTCTACCGTCTTTTCTACTCCCATGTCATCTCCCTTCCCCTCCCTCCCCTATGCCCTATCTAGAGTTCGTCTAATCCTCCCATACTACCCCCCCAACCCCATTATGAGTCAGCCTCCTCATATTAGAGAAAACATTCAGCATTTGTTTTTTTGGGATTGGCTAACTTCACTTAGCATTATCTTATCCAACTCCATCCATTTACCTGAAAATGCCATGATTTTACTCTCTTTAATGCTGAGTAATATTCCATTGTGTATATATACCACAGTTTCTTTCTAGGTTGGTTCCACAGTTTAGCTATTGTGCATTGCGCTACTAAAAACATTGATGTAGCTGTGTCCTGTAATATGCTGTTTTTAAGTCCTTTCCATCCCATTTATTGATTCTTGATTTTACTTCTTGCACTTTAGGAATCTTGTTAAGGAAGTTATGTCCTAATTTGACATGATGAAGATTGGAGCCTACTTTTTCTTCTATTTACGCACAGGGTCTCTGTTCTAGTGCTTAAGTCTCTGATCCACTTTGAGTTTTGCACAGGGTGAGAGATAGGGGTCTAATTTCATTTTTCTACATATGGATTTTTAATTTTCCAGTGCCATTTGTTGAAGAGGCTACCTTCCTCCAATATATATTTATGGTGCCTTTGTCTAGTGTGAGATAACTGTATTTATGTAGGTTTGTCTCCATGTCTTTATTCTGTATCGTTGGTCTGCTATGTTATTATTTCTTTGCATATGTTTTCTACCCCTTTAATGTTCTCAGGCCCCTCTTGAACTTCAATAACCTGAGTATTGCTCTTTTAAGACTTTCCCAAAGTTTCTGTAATCTTTCTTCAATTCCCTTCATTCTTTTTTTCTCCCCCAACTCTATATTTTCAAATAGTCTGTTTTGGAGCTTACTAATATCTCTTTTGTCTGATCCATTGTGCTATTAATGCCTTCTTTTATGTTTTGGATATGAGATATCTCCCAAAAGCTCCTCTGTTGATACGAGGATATTCACAGGTGAAATGACTGGATTATGAAAGCTATACTCTAATTAGTCCACCCTAGTTTGAATGGACTAACTGGGTGGTAACTATAGGCAGACAGGGCACAGTTGGAGAAGGTGAGTCACTGGGGACATTCCCTAGAATATACCCTTTCTCTCTCTGCTCCCTGGTCAACATGAGCAGAGTAGCACTCCTCTGCCATGTCCTTCTGCCATGATGTTCTGCCTTACCTTAGGCCCAGAACAATGGAGTCAACTGACTAGTAACCACTATGAAAGAACTCTCAGAGAATTGAAAACAGCTGTTTTAAGGGAACTCAATGAGCTTGATGAAAACACAGAGAAATTATTCAATATACTATTAGAAAATTTTTCTTTAATACTGTCTGAATGTTCACGGTTGGCCACTTTTTCTTTTAGCTCTGACATTTTGTCTTCAGCAATGCCTTCTCTATAAAAGAGACTTTAAACAGAACATTTTATTTTATTTATTGTGTCTTCATTTCCATGATTTTTGTTTGGTTGTTTTTCAATGTGTTTATCTCCTTATTGAATTTTTCACTGATATCCTGTACTGACTTCCTTAATTCATTCAGTTGGGTTTTTCTGTGTTCTCTTGGAATTCACTGATCATTTTTATAATCATTATTTTGAATTCTTCATCTGATAATTCATTCACTTCAATATCTTTGGGGTCAGTTGCTGATGAATGATGAACTTTAGGAGGTATCAGATTACCCTGTTTTTTCCAAACTTTTTGTATTTCTGTGTTGGGTTTATGCATCAGTTGGAAAGATTTCTCTTCCAATTTTACATATAGGCCTTTTTAGGGCACAGCTTTCTCTTGCCAATGTGTCCTAGAGTGATATAGATTGAGACCTCCCCCCCCCCGTAGGTGTGGTATCCTCAGTCAGTATTAATTCTGTTTTTTTTCTGTAGTAATACACGTACACAAGTAGAACCTGACCACCCATCCCTAGCCATTCCTACTTGGAGCCTAGTCAGGAGTTTGGGCTTTTGTCTCTTCTTTGTATTAAAATATAGCTGAACTATGAATGTCATTAATTTTCATATGGACCAAGGTGCACAGTCTTTTGGCTGAGTTTAGTTCAGTAGGTAAGTCTCTACCTTGTGAACTTGTAGCGCCCCTGTCATTTACTAGCACCTCACAGAAAAGGTGGAAACAAATAATAGCAACACTCAATGCAAACAATATACAGCATTAAAATAAGTACTAGGTACCTACTGTAACGTATACAATACTAATTACCATGAAAACAGGAATGGTAGGGTTAACAATTGCTACCAGCAAAAACAACAAATAACCATGAACTAGATCTGGCATTAAAGCAAATAGCAGGTGTCAACTATTTCATCCACAGCACTAATAACTGCAACAAACTGGTGAGGGTAGGAGTTATTAAAAAAACAATTAGTTCTGAAAGATGGTAACAATACAGTTCATTAAGAAAAAAGAAAATGTGATAGGAAGGTGCTGGAGTGGCCTAAGACTGAGGCTGCCTGAAAATCAGCTTCCCTTCTCCCCAGTATAAGGTACAATGGAGTGGGAAGTGCTGTCATTTGGAGCCTTGTCTCCACAGACCAGGGTGGAGTTGCTGCAGAGTTCTATAAGGGGAGTTCCTGGGGCTAGGGCTTAGGGTTTAGGTGTAATCAGGCCTTAGGGACTTTGCTGGGTGGAATCTTCTCTGAAGGGATTAGATCGACACACCCATAAGGCCTGGCAGCTGCCAATGTCTGCTGGGAATCCGAAACTCAGAAGCCTCCCAAAGATTGTAGAGCAGCAGAGCCAATTTTGCATATCCTGTGCTGCCCACAAACACAGCTTTCCCAGGCTTAGTCCCTAAGTGTATTCATATTTACCTATTCAAATTCCCAACACTCTTCAGCTTGTCACATATATTGTCAGACTCAAAGGAAATGTGAGTTAGGTTAACCTTCATTTTCCTGACTTTTCTATATCTAATGTTTTAGATATGTCTCTTATAAAAGGAATAGAATTGCTTTTTCCTTCTGATTAATCTGACAATTGTCATGTCTTAAATGGAATATCTACTTCATTCATGTTATAAATAATTACTGCTACTTTTGGATTTAAACCAGCCATCCTATCTTGCTATTTTTCCTGCCTATTTTGTTTCTTTATTTGCTTACTTCATTAGATTTATTGAGTATATTTTATCCCTTTATAGTCCTATTTTTGGGAATCCTACA
The DNA here is from genome assembly GCF_001458135.2 of Marmota marmota marmota. Lineage (NCBI taxonomy): Eukaryota > Metazoa > Chordata > Mammalia > Rodentia > Sciuridae > Marmota > Marmota marmota. Next base: position 352,260 of record NW_026000260.1, on the reverse strand, counting down.
CTTCATTTATATTCTATTTCTTCCTGGTTACCCTGATAATTGTAATTTGCATCAAATTATCAAGGTTTAATGTTAATCAACACTTATATCTTCTACATGACAATTTTAGAATCCCTTATTCTACTTACCCCCATCCTGACTTTTCAGCTGTTGTCACATGTTCTAAACCTTTTATTTTTAAAAGTTTATTACTCAGACATTTTTTATAGTAACAGAAAGATGAATAATACATAACATCATGGTTAATTCTTAGTAAAAAGGAATATTTAAAATACCACGGATATGAACTGTTCTTTTTTCCATTACTCACTGGATAGTAAGACTTTCTCATGCTTACGAGTGTGTGTTGACTTATTAAGCAAATCCATATCAAAATTGAAGACCATCTGGATCACTAAACTTAAATGTCAATAAGGCTTGGAAATGTAGGTTGCTGATGAGTATACAGGCATAATTAAGAATTTCCTAAATAGCTCTCATTGTTTAGTCCTCTGATTCTTGTCATCATCCTGGTTGATGTCAACCCCAATGAGAAAAATCAATTCTTGGCTCTACACTTCCTTTCGTTGAACTTTTTCTTTCTAAGAGTCACTGTATTCTCCTACAATACCCCTTATAGCATCCTGTTATTATAGGTACTGAGTGATTTTACCCTGAAATTTTAGCCACATATAAACCTGGTCATATATCTAAATGTCAAGCTCTAGGAGAGGTTTTCTGTTTTTCTTGTGAGAACACCATACCTTTACTTTGCCATTCTGTAAAAAGAGAGTCCAGTGATGGCCATCTTGACTGCTGGAGATAAGGAACTCCTTCACAAACATGCTGGTAAGAAGAGATTTCACTCCTTGTGTGATTATTCCTGTGACTTTCATTGTCTTCTGGAAGTCCACTTGCAGCCACTCTTTTGGATTATTTACCTAAAGAAGGTGATACTGTACTAGTATTCTATTGGTTATCATTTGCTTCCAGAAATCCACAAATTTCTTTTTTAGCCTTATCCAGCGCTTACCACTCTACATCTTATAGTTTATCGGTCTCCCTTATTTGACTAAGAAACTTGAGAGCCAAAATTTTTCTTACTAATCCCTGTGTCGTCAGGGTCATCTACTTAATAAGTGCTCAGTAAATTCTGAATGAATATAAAAGCCATATATAGGGGCTGGGATTGTGGCTCAGCGGTAAAGTGCTCACCTAGCACGTGCGAGGCCCTGGGTTCAATTCTCAGCACCACATATAAACAATAAAATAAAGGTATTGTGTCCAACTACAACTAAAAAATAAATATTAAAAAAAGCCATATGTAGACTGACTAGAGTATAAAAGTTTGGCAGTGTAGTATGCAAACTATTTTGTTTAAAATAAATCCCTGGAGGAGCAGAGACAATTCTATTCCCTCCCCTAAAAAAGGAACTAAGTAGGGCTGGGGATATAGCTCAGTTGATAAAGTGCTTGCCTCACATGCACAAGGCCCTGTGTTCAATCCCCAGTACATGCACACACTCTCAACTCAGTGACTGAACTGGGTGGCTCAGGGAAAAAAAAAAAA
>NW_026000260.1:321961-332284 GCF_001458135.2 Marmota marmota marmota | reverse complement strand
CCAAAAAAAAAAAAAAAAAAAAAAGGAAAAGGACAAGAATAAAAAATAATGGATGAGAACTTTACAAACTTTCCAAATATAGGGTGGGAAATGCACATCTCAATTAATAAAATCCAGAGGTTTCATTACTGATAGTCTTTGTCCTGTTATAAATATTTATTTTAATTACATTACAAAAGTCAACATCACAAAATTAAATGATCAAAAAACAAACAAAAATTTGACAGCAAGATAAAACTTACTTATCATATATAAGGGACCTTTCATAAATTACAGTACATTTCTCAGCAGAAATATTGCAGGCCAGGAAAGAGCAGGATGATATATTCAAAGTACGGAAACAAACAAATCCTGCCAAGAATACTTTTCTTGAAAAACTGTCCTTTAACAATAAAGAATAGGTAAAGACATCCAAACTCAATCACTAAAGAGGTTTGCTACTCCCGTACCTGCCTTCTACTTGAAATAAAAACACACTAAACAACAACACAATCCCTAATGATATGTATGCAGACAACTTCAATCAAGAACCACTATAAACTAAATTTGACAACACATTAAAATAATTATAATACATGAACTGGGATATATCCTTACAATGCAAGGGTGATTCAACATATACAACTCAACAACATGATATGCTGCTTTAAAATAATAAAACATAAAAACACCACAATTATCTCAATAGGTACATAAAAAGCATTTGACAAAATTCAACATCTATTATAATGGAAATTAAAGACAACACAGATAAGTAAAAGAGATCCCATATTCATGGATCAAGAGAATTTCTCTTGTTAGGATATCCATACAACCTAATCTGTAGATTCATTAAAATCCCTATCAAAATCCCAACAACATTTTGTTACAAAAATAGGGGGGAAATCATAAAATTCATGTGGAACCACAAAAGACCCTGAAAGTCAAAGAAATATGGAGCAAGAAAAGAAAAACTTACAGGTGTCATACTTCCTAACTTCAATATATATTACAAGCCTATAGTAATTGTGACAGTACACTATTGTCATTAAAATAGATGTTATTAATCAATGGAACAGAGAACACAAAAAAATTACGCACTTACTGTCAAAAGATTTTTAACAAAGATGCCCAGAACATACAATGAAAAAAGATAGATTCTTCAATAAACAGTTTTGGGAATACAAAATATCTACATATAGAAAAAAATTGATCCCTTTTCTCATACCATACATGAAATCAACCCAAAATGGATGGAAAACTTAATAAATAAGACCTGAAACTATAAAACTTCTAGAAGAAAACATAGGATAAAAGCTTACTGGGCTGGTGCTGTAGCTCAGTGGTAAAGTGCATGGGGTTTAATCCTCAGCACCACATTAAAAATAAATAAGGGCTGGGGTTGTGGCTCAGTGGTAGAATGCTTGTCTAGCATGTGTGAGGCCCTGGGTTCAATCCTCAGCACCACATAAAAATAAATGAATAAATAAATTAATTAATTAATAAAAGATGCAGTTGGAAAATATTATGCTAAGTAAGCCAATCCCCCCCAAAAACAAATGCCAAATGTTTTCTCTGATATGAGGATGCTGATCCATAATGGGGTGGATGGAGTAGGGGAGGAATGGAGGAACTTTAAATAGGGCAAAGCGGGGGAGGGAAAGGAGGGGGCATGGGAGTAGGAAAGATAGTGGAATGAGATGGACATCATTACCCTAAGTACATGTATGAAGACACAAATAGTGTGACTCTACTTTGTGTACAACCAGAGACATGAAAAATTGTGCTCTATACGTGTACTATGAATTGAAATGCATTCTGCTGTCATGTATTGATGGAGTTGTCTGAGATCTTGAGGACTTGTGCTGGAGCTACAGATGTTAAAGAGTTAATGTCCTCTGAGATCTTGGGAGGCCAGAGCAAGCAAGAATAGCAGACTGTTCTCAGGACATGCTCAGTTAACATGAGCAGACTTGTCACAACTTCCTCTTGAGACTGTGGACGTGCTTCATGTCTTTCCCTTGGGGTGGAGTTATTTGGGGAATGTTCCTGTTATCTTATGCTTAGCGGCTAGTATAGACCTTGGATAAAGACTAAGGAAGTAAATGTAAATGTAGCATTATTTTAAAAAAGATATTTTAGTATTTTGTCTGCCTAACCTCAAGGTTGTATTCCACAGTTGAGAACCCACTGTAAATTTTAAAATGCTGTCCTTGCCAATAATAAACGTTCTTAGCTGCACCAAGCTTTGGATCCCCTGAGTCACTTCTTTCGTCTCATTGGGCTCTTCAGTCCTCATCAAAAATGTATAACAAATTAGGGTAAATAACTTTTTTTTAAAAAAAGGGTATTATTTCCAACTACAACTAAAAAAATAAATAATTTTTAAAAAAGCTTCTTGACATTGTTCTGGGAAATATTACTATTAATAATATTTAATAACAATATATACATTATATTATTACATATTATGAATTATATAATAATAATTATTACTGCATATCACACCCAAAACACAGGCAATAAAAGCAAAAAGAGACAAACAGGATAGTATCAAACTAAAAAACTTTTGAAAACAAACAAAACAATCTACAGAGATAAAAGAAAACTTATAGGAAAAGGAGAAAATATTTTCGATCCAAATATCTGATAAGAGCTTTGCTATGGTATGAATGTCTTCTCTAAAACATATGTTGAAAATTAATTGATGTTGTAACATTGTTGAGAGATGAGACCTTTAAGAGGTGATTAGATCATGAGAGCATGGCTAAATTAATAATATTATTATTGCAGGACTGGGTTAATGATAAGAGTACCAGAAAATGTTATAAGATTATTGACTGTGGAGTATATTAATTAGTGTGTGTGTTAGATAAAGACTGTAAGCACTATGTCCATGATGTATTGTAAACTGCAAAACTTAGATAGATTTAAGTTAGTGATGTAAAAGTTTACACCCAGGCATAGATCCCAGACCTCACTCAGTTATCAGCTGCAAGCACAACTGAACTAGGACTTAAAATCCAGAATTCTGGGGCCAACAGGACAAATAAGACCCAGACAAATAGATCAAGATCTCTGTCACTGTTGTTCCCCCATAGCAGACTCCTCCAGCCCGGATCAAGTTCCAGTGACCTGGACTTAAGACATGTCACAGGTGTTGCCTGGGACCCATGGGTGTAGACTCAGTTAGGACTTAGATTTAGGATGTGTGTCTGAAGTGTGATGAGCATTAATAAAACAGATTTGATTGACTCTAACTGTGCCTCAGACTGAGTTGTAGAAACCACTCGTGACAGTTAGTATGTGAGGATTCTGATAAAGAATGAGTTCTTCCACCCTTCCACACCCTGCTCTCTCCCTCCTCTCATCACATGCATGCACTCACACTCATACCCTCTCGCTTTGTGGTAACTTCTATGATGTTATGACAGAGCAAGAAAGTCCTCACCAGATGCAGCCCTTTGATCTCAGACTTATCATTCTCCTGAGTTGTAAGAAATAAATACCTTTTATTTATGGATTATTCAGGCTGTGATATTCAATTATAGTGATGGAAAATGGACTAGGAGAGGATTAATATCCAAACAACTCAATAGCAAAAACAAAATACAACAAGTAATTCCTGTGGGAAGCCACTTCTGAGCTTTAGTGTCTTCACTTGGCCTTGAGCCAAGGAGATTTTGGTCTGGCATTGCATACTATTTTGTGGCCCCTCTCACTTAATGGATTATGCAATGCACATGACTTCAATCTTCGCTGGTCTAGGAAGGCTGCTGTTGGAGCTGTGGAATTGGGATGACCCACTGGAAACTGGACAGCCCACCTCCTACCTTATTTGGTGAAGAACATTCTGTAGAAAGCCTTTGAAGTTCCCCCAGAGAAATAAAGCAAACTCTGGCTCTTGAGCTCTTTCCAGTGTGGAACTCAACCCCTAAGGTCACAGAGCAGTCCTGCCACCATTTTCCAAAATTACTTCCTGTGTAGTGTGGTTTCTTCACCACTTCTTTTTCTTAGCTTAATTTTGCAGCCAGCCTACCTCACACAGAGGAGATCCAAATTCCATCGCCACTGTGGGACGTGGGTGAAAAATTTCAATTAAAAACAGAAGAGAGCCCTGAATAATCATTTCTCAAAAGATATACAAAAGCCCTAAAGATATATAAAAAGGTGCTCAACATCACTATTATTCAGGAAAATGGAAATTAAAACCACAAAGAAATATCCTCTTGAACTTGTTAGATAGCTATTAAAAAGACAAAATGTAATTAGTGCCTGGTGGCGCTTGGCTGTAAACCCAGCAGCTCAGGAGGCTGAGGCAGGAGGATCACAAGTTCAAAGCCAGCCTCAGAAACTTAACAAGGTACTAAGCAACTCAGTAAGACCCTGTCTCTAAATAAAATACAAATAAGGGCTGGGGATGTTGCTCAGTGGTCAAGTGCCCCTGAGTTCAATCTCTGGTACCAAAAGTCAATAAATAAATAAATAAATAAAATAAAAGTTAATGGGTATTGGTGGAGAAAGAGAAACCTTTGTACACTCTTGGTGGGACTATAGATTAATCCAGCCATTATGGAAAAGAATATTGCCACTTCTTTTTTTAAATATTTATTTTTTAGGTGGACACGATATCTTCATTTTACATTTATGTGGTGCTGAGGATTGAACCCAGTGCCTCATGCCTGCTAGGCGAGCACTCTACCACTGAGCCACAACCCCAGCCCAACAGTATTGCCACTTCTCAAAAAAAATAAAAATAAAAACAGAACTACCATATGATCTCCAGCAATCCTACTTGTGGGTATATCCAACAGAAATGAAATTAGTATGTCTACACTCTCATGTTCACTGAATAATCATATATTATAATCAAGATACTCTGTACAAATTAATGAGATGCATGTTAGTATCCAACATGTGGGGTTCAGGATCTTTTTTTTTTTTAACAGTAGAATGCTTTTTGACATATTGTACACAAATGGAGTGTAACTTTTCCTTCCTCTGGCTGTACATGGTGCAGAGTCACTCCAGTAGTGTGATCATACATGTATATAGGGTGATAATGTCTCTTTCTACCATCCTTGCCATCCCCATAATCCCACCCCTCCCCTGACTCCCCTCTGCACAATCCTAAGTACCTTCACTCTTCCCTACTCTCCTGCCCCAGATCCATCCATATACTGACAAATGCCATGATTTCTCCTTGAAGACTAATATTCCGGGCTGGGGTTGTGGCTCAGAGGTAGACCGCTCGACTACCATGCATGAGGCACTGGGTTCGATCCTCAGCACCACATAAAAATAAAATAAAGATATTGTTTTAAAAAGACTAACATTCCATTGTGTATATACACCTTATTTTCTTTTTTTAAGAGAGAGAGAGAGAATTTTTTCAATATTTATTTTTAGTTTTCAGTGGACACAACATCTTTATTTTTTTATTTTTATGTGGTGCTGAGGATGGAACCCAGCTCCCCGCGCATGCCAGGTGAGCGCGCTACCGCTTGAGCCACATCCTCAGCCCCTACACCACATTTTCTTTATCCATTGATCTCTTGAAGGGCATCTAGGTTACTTCCATAGTTTAGCTATTGTGAATTGAGCTGCTATAAACATTGATGTGTCTGTGTCTCTTGTACCATGCTGATTTTAAGTCCTTTGGGTATAAACTGAAGAGTGGGATAGCTGGGTCAAATGGTGGTTCTATTCCAAATTTTGTGAGAAATCTCAATACTGCTTTCCAAAGTGGTTGCACCAACTTGCAATCCCATCAACAATGTATGAGTGTACCTTTTTGCCCACATCTTTGCCAACACTTATTATTGCTTGTCTTCTTGATAATTACCATTCTGACTGGAGTGAGATGAAATCTTTGAGTAGTTTTGATTTGCATTTCTCTGATTGCTAGAGATGATGAACACTTTTTCATATGTTTATTGATCAACTGTATTTCTTCTTCTGAGAAGTGTCTGTTCAGTTTCTTAGCCCATTTATTGATTGGGTTGTTTGTTTTTTTTGGTGTAAAGTCTTTTGAGTTCTTTATATATCCTGGAGATTAGTGCTTTGTCTGATGTGTATGTGGTAAAGATTTTCTCCCATTCTGTAGACTCTCTCTTCACATTATTTATTGTTTCATTTGCTGAGAAGAAGCTTTTTAGTTTGAATCCATCCCATTTATTCATTAACTTCATTTTATTTACTTTTTTAAAAATGTGGTCCTGAGGATCAAACCCAGTGCCTCACACATGCTAGGCAAGTGCTCTGCCACTGAGTCACAACCCCAGCCCCCATTAATTGATTCTTATTTTTACTTTAGGAGTCTTGTTAAGGAACTCATGTCCTAAGCCAACCTGATGAAGATTTGAGCCTACTTTTTCTTCTATTAGGCACAGGGTCTCTGTTCTAGTGCCTAACTCACTTTGAGTTGACTTTTGTGCAGGGTGAGAGATAAAGGTTTAGTTTTCCCAGCACCATTTATTGAAGAGGCTATATTTTCTCCATTGTAAGTTTTGGCACTTTTGTCTAGTAAAGAGAACCATATTTATGTAGGTTTGTCTCTGGGTCTTCTATTTTGTACCATTGGTCTATATGTCTATTTTGGTACTAATACCATGCTATTTCTGTTACTATTGCTCTATAGTATGGTTTAAGGTCTGGTATGCTGATGCTTCCTGCTTCACTCTTTTTGCTGAGGATTGTTCACTTTTTTGCTGAGGCTGTTCTGAGTCTCTTATTTTTCCAAATTTTTTTCATGATTACTTTTTCTAGTTCTATGAAGAATGTCATTGGGATTTTAATTTGAATTGCATTAAATCTGTATAATAGTTTTGGTAATATGACCATTTTAACTATATTAATTCTGCCTATCCAAGAGCATGGGAGGTCTTTTCATCTTCTAAGATATTCAATTTCTTTCTTTAGTTTTCTATAGTTTTCATGGTAAAGGTCTTTCACCTCTTTTGTTAGATATATTCCCAAGTATTGCCTTTTATTTATTTGTTTGTTTATTTTGACATGCTTGGTATCTGCAGAAAAGTATATGCCATGTTGAAGACAACTGGAACACAGTTTGAGAAATATGCTACTAATACCAATTCAGAAGGCCAAGATTTAACCATGGCATATAGCATTAGAAAAGTTGAAAATGATCTCTCTCATAGAATATCTGAGATTTTGTATTTGCTTAAATATCATACAATATGAATAAAACCAGGAGTGTACTTTGGAGTTTCAGTATTAGGGAAATTTTTAAAAATTGTTCTGCCAGGCAACAATTTTTGATCCTATAAAATAGAAAAACTAATAAGTATATGGCATTGTTCCTAAAAAAGTTATATCTGAAATCACAGCTTTCCTTGTTGTAAATATATCTGCATTTTTGTGTTAAGATAGGATGAATCACATATATAAATTATAGGACTCTAAAGATTCACCAAGGATTTTCTTATTTTCCCCTGTTTTCCTATACATTTAGAGGGAAACCTGACTTTTTAAAATGGCCTTTAGACTTGGCCCTTGCAGAAGACCACCTATTTCCTCTGTCTGGCCATCTCCTACATAAGCAAGCACTGGAAGCTTTTGGTGGCCTCAATTTTATTTCTTACTGATTAAAACAACAAATACATAGTCTGACCCAGAAAGGGATAACTTGCTATTCCAGAAAAAAAAAAAAAAACACTTAAAGCACTATATATATTGACTTTCCCTTCATTTGTTACTCAATTTTTGTGCCTGGATTAGAAACCTGCTTGGGAAGACAATGTATTAAATCAACAAAGAGTTAATCACTACACAAGTCCTAGATTTCATGTATTATGTGCCAGGCACTGTGTTAGGAGGCTTTACTAGTGAACTATACTAAATGTTTAAAGAAAGATTAATATAAATCCTTCCCAAACGCTTCTAAAAGAGAGAAAACTTCCTAACTTATAGTATGAGGCCAGCATTATCTGGATATAAAAGTCAAACAAATACATCACAAGGAAAAAAATTACAAACCAATATTTCTAATGGATATAGATTTAAAAATCCTCAACCAAATAAGAACAAATCAAACCCAGCAGCATATTACTAACATTTTTTTCTTTGCTTAAGTTGAAATTTTCCCAGGAATGCATGGTGATTAAATATAAGAAATTAATCTGTTAACCACACATTAGTAAAATCTAGGTGGAAACATCCATAAGTTCATCTATGTTGGGGCAGAAAAATTGTTTCATAAAATTGAACAGAGTTTCATGATTAAAAACCCTAATCAAACTAGAAAAAGGAAGATTTGCCAATGTGATAAAAGGCAAAAGTAACATCATACTCAATGGAGTAAGAATGAAAAGTTTCCTCTAACATGAATAATAAGATAACAATGCTGGCTTAACTATTTCTACTCAAAATTGTACTAGAAATTCTAGCAAGAGCAGGTAAACAAGAAAAAGAAGAAAAAGTCATCCACATTGGAAAAAAAGAAATAAAACTACCTTATTCTCACATTATATAAGCTTATGTACAGAAAATCTTAAACAATCCACAAAAACACTATTAGAGTTGATAAATTAATTCAGTGAAAATACAAGACTAAAATACAGAAGTCAGTTGTATTTCTCTACATTATAAATGAAACCTGGGATTAAACGAAATAATTCTACTTAAAATAGCATCAAGAAGAATAAAATACTCAGAAATAAATTTAATTAAAGAGGTGTGACACTTATCAATGGAAAATGCCAAGACATTGTTAAAGATATTAATGATGACTTAAAAAGAATGACAAAGTTGGACAAACACATTAAATATAATAAAGGGTAAAGAAATAAACCAATAGATGCATTCATCAGTATGGGGGCCCAAAACTTAAAAAAAGTATTCAAATGGAAACTTGTAAGGGAATGCTCATTGTAGCATTAGGTGATCTAGGGGATCAAAATATACAATCCTAAAACATGCCATCCTGGTATATTGATTATTTTCAGTTAAAGGCACCTGAAAAACAGAAGATGAAAGAAGGGCACTATGACTTATTTTTTTGTTTTTCCTGAAAGGAGATGATATTTTCATATATCCTTTCTGCATCCAGAGGAAAGAAGATGTTTGTATTACAAGAGATGGGGAGTGTAGGAAAAGCAAAACCTGTACAAACATTGCTAAACTAACCATTAACTTCCTATTGACTTTTACAAAATTTAATATCCTGACCCAAGCCCTCTGTATTGTCATGTATTCAGTATTTACTAGTTTGTCCAAGATAGCATACACAAATTTGCCTGTAACTGCTTCTCTGGGTGTTCATTTTTCTTGCAAGGGCTCCCATGTCAATATAAAACTTAGTAAATAAAATTTGTGTGGTCTTGCCCTGTTAGAATGTATTAAGTCCTGGTTGGATACCCTAACAAGGTAGGGAGAAATTTTTCCTCTTCCATAGTCAAAGTCACCCAGCTATCCATCAACTGATGAGTGGATACACAAAATGTGGTGTATGCATACAATGGAGTATTATTCAGGTGTGAAAAGGTACGAAGTGCTGATTCGTGCTGCAACGTGGATGAACCCTCATGCTAAGCGAATGTAGTCGGACACGAAAGGCCACACATTTAACTCTGATTGCACGTATAGTTTCCGTCCAGCATAGGCAATTCTCTATGGTAAGAAAGCACGTTAGTGGCTGCCAGGGGCCCTCAGGAGCAATGTGTGTGTGCGTGCACGCGCGCGCGCAGATGCGCACACACAAGGGGGGGGGGGACAGCTTAAGGGGTACCGGGTGTTTCTGGAGGGCGGTGTAAGTTTCTTGGAAGTAGATGGTCCTGGCGGTGGTACAGCACTGTGATGGGACATACTTGACGCCTCTGACACGCACCCCCCAGTCCTCCTCTTCTTCCCTAGACTGCTCCCCTCCAGCAGAAAGCGAGAGCTCCTGTGCCAAGATGGGAGGGCCCTGGCCAGTGAGGAGGCTAGGAGGCTGGGAGGCCTGGAGGCCATCTGGCCGCCCCGTCTCGGCCCAGGCCCAGGCCCAGGCCCACACACTGCGGACCAGCCGGGGAGTGCCGACATCACCAGAGCGCGTCATCGCCGACCAATGAGGGGGCAGCCGGGGGTCGCTAGGATACGGGGCCCTGGAGCACTGGACCCAGACTACCTGCCGCACCCACCGAGCACCCACCGTTGGCGTCTAAACCGGCATCACATCGGGCCAGGCAAAGCCCAGTCCAGCCGAGCTGAGCAGAGGGAGCGCAGTCCAGCCGGGTCAAGCTGAGCAGAGCAGAGCTGAGCAGAGCTAAGCAGAGGGAGCCCAGTCCACCTGAGCTGAGCCCAGCATGCCAAGGCAGAGGAGCCGTCGAGGAGGAGGAGGAGGAG
>NW_026000260.1:304626-318560 GCF_001458135.2 Marmota marmota marmota | reverse complement strand
TCACTGCAGGTGGAGATGTGGCCTCTGTTGACTGCTGAGCAGAACCACCTCCTTCACCTCGTTCTGCAAGAAACCATCTTCCCCTCAGGACAGGGGGTCTAATAATCACTTTAACCAAAGACCTTTTTGCCTGGTAGTCGACCTCATTCATCCACCTTTGCATTTAGGGGGAAATAAAAGGCTTTGATCCGGGTTCTGCATCTCCTGTTACTCATTGTAACCATGGGAATTTAGTTGACTGAAGTTACCTCCCAAATGTGCTTTTCTACCATGGAGGAGAAGAAATAAAATGGAATATTATAGAATCACAGTGAAGGACATTTTATCTCTTCCAAAAAACTGCAACATTAAAAATGAGAATCCTTTTAATCTTCTTTCTCTTTCACCCCCATCTTTCTTTCCTAGTGAGCACTTGGAAACATTGGGTTTGCACAACTCTGAATAAGCTGTATGACTTTATGGCTCATTTCTTAGTCTGTTTCTGTGTGTGTTGGTGATCACTAATTTTTTCCTGTGTTTCATCTCACATGTTCATGGGAGTCATTTTATGCCTTAGAACCTTGTTGCTATAGCCCCAAATCCATGATAAAACTGAATACTCCTGCCTTGAGATTGAGATTTGCCTTATCTGTAGTAGACTACTTCACCAATGTGTCAGGAGGCAAAAAGCAGGACCAGATTCTTTGAGTCCCAGGATTTATTCATTCATTTCAAATATATACTTTTCCTGGTGTGGGGACCATGCTGGATAACAAATGAATCAATCTATAGCAGAGGCCATTTGTCATATTATTACTGAGAAAATACCTAAATAAACCTTCCAGCTTCCCTTGCTCTTTAATGACTTTAAAATCACTAATTTCAGAGGTCACATGACTGGGTAATACATTTACTCCCCAGCTGGCTTTGCTGGAGATGACACCTGAGTGTGCTATAAGGATAACGGTTACTTAAGTTACTCTTCAAGGGCCTGAAGGCTGCTTTTGCTGAAAACACTGACTCTTCATTTGGGCCTGCAAATGTCCCATGCATGACTGGAATGAGATGAACATACTTAGCATCTCTATCTTCACTTTGTGATTGTCTCCTTTATTGCATCAGTTTTTGAGTGAAATTCTTCTCAGCACCACATGTCTGAAACTGTAATATAGGGTTAACTTGACCTAGACTTACAATTTCCTTTTAAAGCTAACAACACGAGCTGCCACGACCAGAAACAGACCATGAAAGAAATGAAAACAAATATTCCTGGAAGATCTCAGCTTATTCCCAGAACAGACATGGATATTCCTGTACTTTATAAGACTTTCCCTCTCTTCATTATTCCTATCATATATCCATAACCCCTCAACGCCTTGGAGTGAGAAGCTTATTTATGAACAAACTCTACTTCCTCCATTCTTTGACCATTGAAAAAATAACTTCTTTCTCTGTGGCACTCAGCTCACACATTGTTTTTTTTTTTTTTTTTTTTCTTGTGAGACTAACTTCCAAACCTGGGTTTAGTAACAATATGGTTGTTACTCAGATTATTGCAATGAAAATGTGTACAGCTCATCAGTTCATCATTGTTTCTTTGCTGATTCTTTGTTTTGCAAAACTTTAAATATAAGCCATTCATAATTATGTTACCTACTTGCCTTGGAAGTCAAGGTTCTAGTATACTTCCAACAGGTACATATAATCTAACATTGCAACTTTTATTTAACTCAAGTTTGTGAACTCTGAGCACAACTCTTTAATTGTGGAATCATATATATGCAAGGCAGGTCCTTGTTACCCCCAAAGCATAATGACATTCCACTATGCACATGAAATTAGTATGTACAAAAAATGCATGTTAATAAAAAGTAAACATCAAGTTTCCAAGGCTTATTGATCCAAAAGTTCCATACAAACCAGCTTAATAGATCTCGTTTGTAGTTATTTTTAATTTTTTAAAACTCTGAAATATAACTTAAAATTAAACTTTGAAAGCATGCATCCTTATACTGAAGTTATATACAATACTCATCTTTTGGAGTAATATTTACAGACATAGCTTAGTGGTAGATTTGTGTGTGTGTGTGTACTTTCTTGGGGGAGAATTATAGAGGGTTGCCATCTTGAAATGGGTGGGATTCTTGGGGTATTCTGGGCATCCATTTCTACTGCAAATGTGTGAAAGTAATGGGAAGTACAGGAGAGGTCCATGTGAGATAGAATCAGTCAAAACATTACTCTCTTGGTTGCCAGAAAGAGTAGTGCATACTCCTCAAAGCTTAGTCCAGCTGATTGCAAAGTGGCTATTTTTTGGTATGCTTCCCTCAACCCTAGCTGTGGGCCTGAGAGACTGACAAAAATATTTAGGGGTTATGGAGCAAAAGTGGTGAAGGTTTTTGTATTGGGGCACAAGAAAAGCGTATTTAGTCCTATTTAGGCCCTTGGTGACATGGAGGGAGAATCAGAGGGTCAGGAATTGGGTATATAATCATAATTCAAAATATTGTAAACTACAATAAAAATGAAGCAGTGATACTTAAAGAGGATAGAGATTCCCTTTACTCCATTATTAGAAATATTGCTTGTGAATCGATATTTTATGTGGGACTGGTATAAAGATACAAAGACATTGATGATAACTAGGATGGAGGAAGGTAAACCAGACTGAAACTGGGCAAATTTGTGATTGAAGGGTTCTGGTACCTGAGGATTAATGTTAACTGTCTAGACATCTTTTCCACCATTATACTAGACAAGCAGTCTTCAAACCGTTTTTCTTTAAATGTCCAAATAGGGATATGTTAGTCTTTACTGACCACAAATGATCTCTGTGGTTGTTTCTTTGCTGGTTCTTTGTTTTTTTTACAAACCTTTAAATATATTATAAGCCATTCTTAATTCACAGTGCATACATAATTAGGCTGCAGGCCAAATCTATAGGCTACAGTTTGCCCATCCCTGTATTAAAACCTAGAACATAAACCAAGTGTGGCAGTGCATGCCTATAATCCCAGTAACTTGGAAGTCTGAGACAGGAGAATTAGAAATTTGAGGCCAGCCTTGGCAACAGAGAGACACTGTATCTATGGGTATAGATGAGTGGTAAAGCACCCCTGGGAGGGAGGGAAGGAAGGAAGGAAGGACTGACTTAGCACACAGCAGTTGTTCAAGAACTGTTTAAAAAATAACTCTTATGAGAGTACATAATAATTATTCTATGCTTCTCAATGTAAAATAAAGATTGAACATAAATGGACTAGACATTCAACTCCAGATTGTAGGAGTCAAACATAAATAAGATAAACCAAAAGAACATAAAAATGGTTTTTAAAGTGTTAAACAGAA
Source organism: Marmota marmota marmota (assembly GCF_001458135.2). Lineage (NCBI taxonomy): Eukaryota > Metazoa > Chordata > Mammalia > Rodentia > Sciuridae > Marmota > Marmota marmota. The sequence continues at coordinate 315,233 of NW_026000260.1, read as the reverse complement.
ATTAATTAATTATAAAGCATCACTTTCAAAACTAGGTTTCATTTTTAAAACCAGGAATTAATTCTTTAAAAGACCAATAAAATAGACAAAAACTTGCTAATCAAGGGGCAAAAGAGAAAAAAATAAATAGATGTGTATATACAGATACAGATATATGGCATGGGAAGAGAGATATGGCTATTATACACATCTTACAGGTAACATAAATGAGAAACCCAATAATCAGAGAAGGAATGGAAAAGATAGTCAAGTATCTACCACCAAAGTAAGCACAAAGTAAGTATCTACCACCTAGTTATCATCAATGTCTTTGTATCTTTATATCAGTCCCACATAAAATATTGATTCACAAGCAATATTTCTAATAATGGGGTAAAGGGAACCTCTATCCTCTTTAAGTATAGGTATACCTTCTAAATTTACTAAATGCAATTGTTACATCAATTAAGCTATTCTAGAGCAATAGTTTCATGGAAAAAAAAATGGAGCTTACCAATTTACTTTCAAATTTAATATAATCCTCATGCCAAAACACAAAGAAGTAAAGCCCCTCCAAAAAGGGTTAACCAATTTTATTCATAGATAAATTCGAAATAAAATGTTGGCAAATTGGATGCAAACACATTTTAAATGATTACTACCCTATGAAAGAGGTTGTCCTAGTAATGTAGTACAGTGGTGTGTTGGAGCCCTCTTGCACTGGGTCATGAGAGCATAATAAATCCAAACCTTTCCTCAATAACCTCTCCCCACTTTGCCTTTAAGTTGATTGTTAATCACCTGCCAGCACACCACTTAATATAAATATAATTTAGCAATACAAAAGTGAAGAAATGTGGGCTGGGGATATAGCTCAGATGGTAGAGTGCTTGCCTCACATGCACAAGACCCTGGGTTCAATCCCCAGCACCCCCGACACACACACGCACACAAATAAAAAAAAGAATGTGATTATGTTAAAGATGGTAGAGATGCTGCCATTCAGAATAAAGTAGAGGGGCTAGGATTGTGGCTCAGTGGTAGAGCTCTTGTCTAGCATGTGCGAGGCCCTGGGTTGAATCCTCAGCACCACATAAAAATAAATAAACAAAATAAAGGTATTGTGTCCAACTACTTCTAAAAAAATAAATATTTTTTAAAAATAGAAATAGATGGAAACTTTCTAAATATGTTAAATATTTGAAGCTAACAGTGAAACATGGGATCAATTCACATTAAAGTCAGGGACAAGGCAGGCTCATTTGGTGTGTGTGTGTGTGTGTGTGTGTCTGTCTGTCTGTCTCATAGAAGCAGGGTGATTGCTAGTTCCTGTTTATCAGGTTCTGTCAGCATAATGTCATCAACATAATGGGCAGGCATGGTATTTGTGGGATGTTAAGATATTTGGAGTTCTTCAAGTCTATGTTCTGACAAAGAACAAGGGGGCTGGCATTGCTCTGACATATGAGCAATAAACAATATTATCATTCCTACCTCATAAATGCAAATATGTTCTGATTTTGCTTCTCAATGGGAATGAAGAAAAAGCTTCTTTCTAGATAAATAGTTCCATATCAGGTGTCTGAGTCTGTGTTAATTTACTTTAAAACAGGTATAATATCTAGAATTGCAATTGTTTTTTGGTATCACCACCTGTTTGAATTTGTGGTGGTCTGCTGCCATGTTCTATCTCTCATTTGGCTTTTGTAATGGCCAAACAGGGGCAATAAGGAAAACAATTACTCTCTTGTAAAGCAACTATCTCAGTTTGGTCACTGAAAAGCTTTTATGCAAAGGAAGAATTATTGCTTTAGAGACTGGGGAGAGGTTGATTCCTCAGGCAAAGGTGGTTCAGGGGGATTTGGAATTTTGAAATTCTCAGCTTCATCCATGTCTGCCTAAGTGTCTCCATCCCAGGTCTTAGAGTTCCATTCTTTCCCACCAGTGCCCTTACCATAGCATAATGGAACTGGGGATGAGGAGAGTTGAGCATTTGCCACTACAACTCTGTAACTCTTGTCCTTAATCACTAAGTCATATCTGCCTACAACCATAGGATATGGAGAACTACAAAGATCTCTGTTCATAATTCCTTATAATAACTATTGACCAAAGGTAGAGATGGGGATATGGCTCAGTTGGTAGAGTTTTTGCCTCACACATACAAGGCCCTGGGTTCAATCCCCAGCACCATAATAATAACAACAACAACTATTAACCAAAGGTAGAAAATTCTTTTTTAAAGTTAAACTTACAGAATCTAAGACTGTTTGTCCCATATCTGAAATCCATCAGAAGATCTTTAAAGCATTCATTAATTCTCTTGAAAGGACTAAGTACATACCATTAAGGTGCCAGTAGAATTCCCTCGATAAGTCATCCATTTCTTCCCATCAAGACTATACATGATAATAAATTGAGAGATATAGAGGCTGGAGAACTTCTGACGGGCACCCTGGGTCTTGATGCCATGAATAATCATTGGTGCCAACAGATCTACCTATCAATTAAAAAAAAACATTTTATTTAAACCTGTTTTTAAAAAGCATGTAATATCTTCTGAAATTAATTATGGGTTTAGGAAGAATCTACATTGCTACAGATGTGTGTATTGTTATCTTGGATATACAGGTGAAGCAGACACAAATTTTGAAAGCTGAACATATTTGTGTGGTTGTGGGATAAATGGTGGGAATGAGTAGAAAAGGTGCTTATTGAGCCCCTGCTTCCTAACAAACCAAATTCCAAATCATTGAATCGTTTCCTCTATATGAACATCCACTCTGCCTGTGGGCAAGGCTTTTTGCCTTTTAGGCCTTCTCACTAAAATAGATGCCTACCCCAACTTCCCTCGTTTTAGAAAATGAAAAATTAAACATGTCATTTGCATTTGCAGCTCATGTTCTATTTCCATTGAACAGTGCTGCTCTAGAGGAAATAGGAAAGTGAGAAAATCTGAAAACCTAACCTATGAGAGGCTGGGGTTGTGGCTCAGTGGTAGAGTGTTTGCCTAGCATGTGTGAGGCACTGGGTTTTAGTTCTCAGCACCACATATAAATGAATGAATTAAATAAAGGTTCATCAATATCTGAAAAAAATATTTTTAAAAAAGCAATTGAGTTAAACTAAACACATTATTTGAAGTATTAATTCTATCTTAGTTCACCAGATTACACTAAATTTAAGTATGTATGAAATACTATCAAGTGGTGTATGATTGATGAAAAAGATCAACTTGGTTTTAGAAAGGTAGCTATGGTGTCTTTGCTTGAAAGGTAGGGGATTGAACCACTTGTTTTGTGTTAAAATGAAGAATTTTGGAGGACTGAAGGACATTTACTCGTTTAAAGGCATCTAACAATAGAATACACAGTCTTAGGTGTGATTGGAAATTACTGCAATATAAAGGACATGTATAATGCTTTGAGCTTGTAAGAGGATAATTAATGTAATCAAATATGATATAAATCCCCTCATTCATTAAGTTCTCTAACCTTGATCCATGAAAAGGGCTCCTTGGTACTCCAGGCATTGATTGATCCAGAATAATGAAGTCTGGCCAGCTTTGGGGCCCACTGTCCTTTGCCCAGGAAAGGGGAGAGGAGAGAGATTATATTCAACTAGGTTGGTCCTTAGACACGTGGAAACAAGATAGAGAAAGATATAAAAACTTTGAAGCCTAGCAGTATTGATAACTAAGACTTTTGCTTATTATTGTTGTAAACTTCTAAACTTTAATTCTTTAATAACTTTGTCGATTGTTAGCACCTGAATTTACTTGATACTGGAATTTGATACCAAATGATATTGGACAAATTATATTGTTATACTATATGCATGTATGAATATGTAATAACAAATCCCACCATTATATTTATCTGTAATGTACCAATAAAATATGGTAAAATAGAAAAGAAAATAGCCTGGCATGATGACACACACCTATACTTCAGCAATTCAGGAAGCTGTAACTTGAGGATCATGAGTTTGAGGCCAGCATCAGCAATTTAGCGAGGCCCTCAGCAACTTAATGAGACATTGTCTCACAATAAAAATTAAAAAAGGATGGGGATTTGGCTCAGTGATTCAGTGCCCCTGGGTTCAATCCCCAGTAACAACAATAAATCCCCCAATATTTAAGAACTCTATAAATTCTATTCAACCATTACTTCTTACACAAAAGTGAAGAGAATGGGCTTAAGGGAACAATACTGAAAATGGAGAGAATATTTAAGGAGGCAGTGTCACTGTCTAGGTGAGAAATGAAAGTGGCCTGAATTAAGATGGTCACAGCGCAAAATGGAGAGAACAAGATGGATTTGAGTTCCATTGATGGAGTATAATTAATAAAAGCATGGAGATGGATTAGTTATCTGCAACTATCCAACAGAAATTTTAAAAGGATACATTCATCTCAGGTTCTTGGAGTGAAAAATAACAGTATTTACCATATTGTCCTGAAGCTGTGATCTGAAAATCTCTAATGTGTCCAGAAGCCATTCCCAAGGGAATCTGACACTCTGAAATCAAACAATAATATTCAATTTAAATGTAATAATGGTATGAGCTTGTATTATATTTCTCAACAAAGGCAATAATTCCAAGGAGAAGGAAAGCTATACAAAAGTAGGCTGAGATTGGTGGCAGTAGTGCACACCTGTAATCCCAGCAGCTCAGGAGGCTGAGGCAAGAGGATCCTGAGTTCAAAGCCAGCCTCAGCAACTTAGTGTGGCCCTAAAAACACTCAGCAAGACCCTGTCTCTAAATAAAATAGAAAGAAGGGTTGGGATGTGGCTCAGTGGTTGAGTGCTCCTAAGTTCAATCCCCAGTACCAAAAAAAAAAAAAAATAGGCTAGGTAGGTTAGGTAGGTAGGTAACCTCTGCCCACAGTGCTACTCACGCTTGCTGTACACCAGAAAAAGAGTGCTCATCCCTGCATGTAGGTGCTCTCCAATAAGGCATTGTATCCGCCAAATTCCAGGTTTGGATGGTAGCATTTCTACTGTCCCAAAAACACCTTTTCAAAACCAAAAGGAACAAATAAATGAGCACAAATATATCGACTTATATAGAATATCAAAGAATATCTACCAAATTCAGTTCCTCCACTGCTTTCTATGTGATTCCTCTAGTTGGAGCACTTGGAGATTGAATTTTGACCACTTCCCTCCCAGAAAATCAGACAGGGTCACTAGATGCTTTGATCATGGATACAGGAGAAGGCTACTCCTGTAATATTAGGACTGGCCTACACTCCCATGGGTTTTCAAAGCAAAAAGCCTGTTTCCTATTGATCTGATATGGGATCTAAGGGAGCCTATTGAGGGGTTGGGAGGGCACAATAAGCACAAAGCAGAGAAACAGAGGACTTAACCATGTTTCTTTTTTCCAATGCAGACTTCTAACTTGATGTAGGCTCAACTGGGGGTGGGAAGATTGAAGTTAAATCAACTACAGAATTTTTGTCAATACCCTGAAATGAATATTATAATTTCTGACTTGAACTGTATGTGACATATGAAGTACAGGTTTGTTTGTTACTTAAGAGTTACCAAGCTGGGTGCTGTGGCACACACCTGTAATCTCAGCAGCCGGGGAGGCTGAGATTGGAGGATCGCAAGTTCAAAGTCAGCCTCAGGCAAAGCAAGGTGCTAAGCAACTCATTGAGACCCTGTGTCTAAATAAAATACAAAATAGGGCTGGGGATGTGGCTCAGTGGCTGAGTGCGCCTGAGTTCAATCCCCAAGTGAGGAGAAAAGTCACAGGGCTTACTGGAATATTTATGAGGAAAGAGGGGAAATTAATCCCCACTATTAAACCTGTTTTAGTGGAGGACCAAAATAGTGTTTCAGTCAACATTGTCATATACACTGGTTAAATACTTAAATAAATCACTCCTTGAATAACTAGTGGTATAATACTGGATTTGAGAAGGAAAATGAAACTATTCCTGGGAAGATGCTGTGACATTAATCATCCATTTATTCTGTTCTAATCCCTTTATAACAATTTTTATATACTTGAAATATCTTATTCATTTGCTAATTGATTTATCTTTCTGTACATTAAAGTTACTTGACTTGCTACTTGAAAGCAAGGAGCTTGTCTGCTTTGTGCAGTGATTGTATTCATGCAAAGTAAGTACTCAAGTACTATAAGTAAAAGAATACAAAGAAGGTCATACCTGGATAGAGGTTGTACACTGCCATTTTATACTCCTCTTTTTTCCGTACAGTGAACACATGTCCACTGAAATGAATAGAATGGATGTTTTCATTGCTGCCCATGCTGAGCAGATACCATCGAATCCTTTGATCTTGAGCCATTACTAAACCAGGTAGTAGTGTATCCATCACATAGCCATTGATTGCTGGAGAAGAACAGAGAAAGCTGTTAAAATTTATTGTAGAAGTTTCTTTCCCTCCAGACTACCAAAAATACTGACAGCTGTGCGGATTCCAGTCCTGCATGTATACTTTCAAGTCATGCAATGATCAAGTCTCTGGCTCAAGGCTCATTGGAATAAGTGCTTGCTATATTTGGGTGTAGAATATGTTACCATGGAAACGATAATTCTCTTTAAAAGTTGGGTCTTCCATTTGGATATTGCAGGGTGCCCTGCAGTTCCTTTCCATGTTTTCACGGAAATACCAGCTCTTGGTCTCATCAAAGATAGTGAAAAACAGAGCAAATTCCTGCACTGTCACTTGTCTTCCATGAGCAGGGTTCAGAGTGTTAGTGTGACAAATCAGAAGGGGTCCAATCAAGCCTGAGTGCACATCTCTTTCCTAGGGAGGGAAGACATCAACACTATTAGTGTAAGCTCTCTCACCTACAAACCAGACTAGACTTCTCATCAACTTTCCTGCCATTTTAACCTGTCCCCCATACAACAGTTCATCTATTTCAGTAGGTTCTACGTGAAGTTTCTAAAACACAAAAATTTAAAGATTTTCATTGTGCTTAGGATAAATACCAAAATTTTTAGCACATAAACACAAAGATCATTTCTTTTAAACCAGAAAATACCCAGCACAATGAAGACCTACTTACCAGATCAACATCAGAGAAATAAGCCCAAGCTTTGCAGTCAAACTCATCTTTAGTGGGTGCCATATGATATTGTACTTTCCAAAAGTAAGTTTTTGTTTCATTTGGCTTCACAAAGTTTTTTCTAGGTTCTGTTCCTTGTCCTTGATCTTCCTTATAAGAAATTAGGCTAGAATAGAAGGAGTAGGGACGAGAGGCCTGGTTTTTGAAAGTTACCTGCAGAGAAAACACGCGCACACACACAAAAAAAATCAAGATAACAACAATAACAAAACATTGAAAGAGAAAATTATTTTTAAAGCAATTTTTTAATACTTACTTTTTAGTTGCAGTTGGACACAATACCTTTATTTTATTTATTTATATGTGGTGCTGAGGATTGAACCCAGGGCCTCGCACATGCTAGGCGAGTGATCTACCACTGAGCCACAACCCCAGCCCCAAGAGAAAATTCTTGAATAGAATGGGAGAGAATGTTTGGTTGTTTACAATGTATAAAGCAAAAGACTCATGTCAAGATTATATAGGATACTTCTTGGAATTCATAAGAAAAAAGTAGATTATCCAGTACAAAAATTGGCAAAAAAAAAAAAACTTGGAGAGAAGCTCCACAAAAGAAGATATCCACATTACTGCTACTCATGAAAAGATTCTCAACCTTATTGATCAGGGAAATGCAACTTAAAGGTAATTTCCAAGTGAAAGGATGTATCTTCATGATACATTCCAGGATTAATGCATATTATCTTTGAAAAAGATTTGTTTTAAAGACTTTTTTTTTCAATTTGAAAAAGTACACATATTATATAGCATGTGGAAAGTAAAATAAAATTCAAGTCAGAAAAAAAGTACCCATAATTTTAGATCCTTCTGCATCCTTACTATAAAAAATCAACTAGGAACATGGATGGCTATTTTGAACAGAAAATAAAACGACTTTGGTCTCACATGATGTACCAAAATAACATCTAGTTTATGGGAATTATTGATGGATTAAAAATAAAAATGTAAATAATTAAGGTATAAAAGAAAGTATAAGTGATTCTTTTAAGTATCTGGGTAGGAAGGGACTTTTATAAACATAAAGCCAATGAAAATGTCAAAAAGGAAGAATTTCTCAGATTATATCAGTCTTCACATCCACAGACCGGAATCTTCCCACTGCCTCTGTGCTTTCTGAAAACTCAGTGAAGTCTTACTAATTCTAGAAGATGAAAGCTTGTGTTCACTTAATTAGCACACCTAGAGAACATTAATTATATTTGTAATTTTTACAAAAGGGACAACCAGTTCTTAACTTGGTGTTTGTGCTTTCAGATGGGGAGGGCAAATCATTAATTAAGTTCAAAGTGAGAATGACTTTCAACTATGAATCTAGGTTCTGCATCATAAAGCCACAGAGTATTATCGTACAATAGTAAATACCTGTGACTGTTACAAAAGTAATCACTGGTACTTTTGTATTTCCTCACATGGTATGGTTATCTTGAAATATTGTTAATATAATTACTAGCTCTACTAAAGTAACATCTAAGAAGTTTGCTTTACTACAAAACTGGCTCCCAGAAGTGCCCTGAAGAAAGACGAATATAGTAGAGTTCCTTTATTTATCCCAGCACAGCAAGATTTACTCTGTGTCCTGAAAATCCATAATGTACAATGGCAACCTGAAATATGTAAGATCACGTGGCCAAGTATGTCTTCTTTCTGCAATATGTTGATTAAAACTTCACTAGAAAGCTCCAGATTCTGGGGCTGGGGATGTGGCTCAAGTGGTAGACGCTTGCCTAACATGAATGAGGCACTGGGTTCAATTCTCAGCACTACATAAAAAAAAATAAAATAAAAATATTGTGTCCACCTAAAACTAAAATATAAATATTTTTAAAAAGAAAGAAAGCTCCAGACTCTACCAAAAGAATTTTTTATATCACCCAAATCCTACAGTAGTCATTTTTCCTTAAAAATATTAATAAATATATAAGACCAATGAAAAAGGAGAATTTAATAGATAATTCATATGAAAAGGTCTTAAATTGTTCGTGGATTTTGATTGGACACTTACATAGTGAAAAAAGAAACAGTCTGAAACACTGATCAAAGTAAATGGCTAAGTAAACAGTGGTTCCATAAATTCATATAATAGATAATTATGTAATCATTCCTGCTTAGGAAGTGTTTTTGATGACATAAAAATGTTAATTATATGACATTTGGTAAAAAAAGAAGCAGAATTACATATGATATAATTTTCAATACAGAAAGAAAAACACATAGGAAAAAAACATAAAAATTAACTAAGGGGTTATTTTTCAACTTCTTTATTTTTCTGTACTTTAATTTTTTCAGTTGTTAGATTTCATCATATCTTTATTTTTATTTATGTATTTTTATGTGGTGCTAAGAATTGAACCCAGGGCCTCATACATGTGAGGAGAGCACTCTACCACTGAACCTCAAATCCAGCCTTAGAGTACATTATTTTTATAATCAGAAATTGGGTGTCAACCTACTTTATATACAAACAGAGATATGAAAAATTGTGGTATATATGTGTAATAAGAATTTAATGCAAATAAACAAAGTACATGTATAAAGACATGAATTGGTGTGAACATACTTTATATACAAAGATATGAAAAATTGTGCTCTACATGTGTAATAAGAATTGTAATGCATTCCACTGTTGTGTATTTAAAAAAAATAAAATCAATATTTAAAAAAGGAAACAAAATAAAGATGTGGAATTAATTTTCTTGTAATTCCACTGTCTTTAACTCACCACAATATTGTCTTCAACTTCTGCTCTTATATATGGCCCCAAGAGTCCCAAGTGTTCATTTAGTTCTCCACGGTATAAGGGTTGAGTAAAGGAGCCATCAGTAAATTCCTGGAAAACTACCTTCTTGAACTGAGGAGCACTGCCACTCTGATCCCTGGAGAAAATGTAGAGGAAAAGTAGTATCCTCATGGACCAAGTAGGTAGAAATGCCTCACATACTTCTTTTCCTGTATTTTAGATACATTTAATAGAATTGATGATGGATTGCAAGTGCAATGGGTCAGAGAGAAGAGAAAGAAGAATTACAGATAATTTGGGGGTTTCTGGTTGGGACAAATGAGTGGATGGCATGCAATTCACTGAGATGGAAAATCCTAGAGGAGGGGTTGGTTACGGTGTACGATTTTGGACATATGGTACATCTAGGTGTATTACATTGGCAAATACACAGAGGTAAGGAGTTCACAAAAGCAATCTAGATGGTATCCAAGTGAACTTTTATGTTCTCCTTTTACTAGACAGCTAAACAACATTGTGTTTAGCTAACCATTCCATCCTCTTGTACTACTAAGTTCCATGAAAGGAGGTAGTTTTGCCTGTTGTATTCACTGCTATATTCCCAGCAGCTGGAAGAGTACCTGACACAAAGTAGTTAGTACTCAAGAATATTTTTAAATATTGAAAGAGTATAGTTTATAAACATAGTCTAAATATGAGAGCCCCAAGATCCAGTCCTTGGACCTTTTTTCTTTACTTTTTTTTTTTTTTTTTTTTTTTTTTTTTTTTTTTTTTTTTT
>NW_026000260.1:291079-304609 GCF_001458135.2 Marmota marmota marmota | reverse complement strand
TTTTTTTTTTTTTTTTTTTTTTTTTTTTTTTTTTTTTTTTTTTTTTTTTTTTTTAAAGAGAGAGTGAGAGAGAGAGACAGGGGGAGAGAGAGAGAGAGAATTTTTTTAATATTTATTTTTTAGTTTTCGGCGGACACAACATCTTTGTATGTGGTGCTGAGGATCAAACCCGGGCCGCACACATGCCAGGCAAGCGCGCTACCGCTTGAGCCACATCCCCAGCCCCCTTTACTTTTTTTAAAAAAAATTAAATTGTGCAGCTGGGGTTGTGGCTCAAAGGTAGAGCGCTTGCCTAGTGTGTACGGGGCACTAGGTTCAATTCTCAGCACCTCATATAAATAAATGAACAAAATAAAGGTCCATCAATGTCTAAAAATATATATTAAAAATTTTAAAAATAATTTGTTGAGTTCTACAAAAGAAAAGACTTGTCGGGATTTTCATTCAAGTTGCACTGAATCATAGATTAGTTTGTGAATAATTTACGTTTTCAGATACCATGTTTTGAGTCCACATACATAGTATATCTCAGCATTTATTTAGGTATATTTAAGTTTCTCAGTAATTGTCATAGAAAATTCTTTTTTCACCCTTATTTTATTTATTTATTTTTCTGTGGTACTGAGGATCAAACCCAGTGCCTCACATGTGCTATGCTAGCACTCTACTGCTGAGCCACAAGCTTAGGCTCATAGACAAGTCTATGTAAACTTTTTGAAATACTTATTTCTAGGTATTTGTTACTATTTTATTTCATTCTGCATGTTGATTTCACTTCTGCATGTTGTTTCTCACGTGACCAACACACCTTCACCTAACTTGGCTCCCAGTATGGGTTCTTCTGGAAAGTGACTATGTTAGTTTATATTCACTCTCAAGAGAGAAATCTCAAGACCAAATTATAAAGAAACCATAACAATAAAAATCATTGGACTGGGGCTGTAGCTCAGGGGTAGAGCACTTGTCTAGCACGTGCAAGGCCCTGGGTTCGATCCTCAGCACCACATAAAAATAAATAAATAAAATAAGGGTGTTGTGTCCAACTACAACTAAAAAATATAAATAAAAATATTTTCAAAAAATTATAATGGGAAAATACTTGGGAATCAACTTAACGAAACAGGTGAAAGATCTATACAATGAAAACTACAGAACCCTAAAGAGAGAAATCAAAGAAGACCTTAGAAGATGGAAAGTTCTACCTTGCTCATGGATAGGCAGAATTAATATTATTAAAGTGGCCATACTACCAAAAACAGTATATAGATTTAATGCAATTCCAATCAAATTTTCAGTGGCATTCCTCATATAAATAGAAAAAACAGTCATGAAATTCATCTGGAAAAATAAGAGACCCAGAATAGCTAAAGCCATCAGCAGGAAGAGTGAAGCAGGTGGTATCACTATACCAGACCTTAAACTATACTACAGAGCAATAGTAACAAAAACAGCATGATATTGGCACCAAAACAGGCTGGTAGACCAATGGTACAGAATAGAGGACACAGAGACTTACTCACAAAATTACAATTATCTTATATTAGACAAAGGCACCAAGAACATATGTTGGAGAAAAGATAGCCTCTTCAATAAATGGTGCTGGGAAAACTGGAAATCCATATGCAACAAAATGAAATTAAACCCCTATCTCTCACCATGCACAAAACTCAACTAAAAGAGGATCAAGGACCTAGGAATTAAACCAGAGACTCTGTGTCTATTAGAAAAAAGTAGGCCCTAATCTTTATCACGTGGGATTAGGCCCCAACTTCCTTAATAAGACTCCTATAGTGCAAGAATTAAAACCAAGAGTCAATAAATGGGATAGACTCAAAGTAAGAAAATTCTTATCAGCAAAAGAAACAATCTGTGAGGTGAACAGAAAGCCTTCAGTTTGGGAGCAAATTTTTACCCCTCACACATCAGATAGAGCTCTAATCTCTAGGGTATATAAAGAACCCAACAAGCTAAGCAACAAAAAAAAAATGACCCAATCAATAAATGGGCCAAGGATATAAACAGACACTTCTCAGAAAATGATATACAATCAATCACCAAATATACGAAAAAAAATGTTCATCATTTCTAGCAATTAGAAAAACGCAAATCAAAACTACTCTAAGATTTCATGTTACTCCAGTCAGAATGGCAGCTATTATGAAGGCAAACAACAATAAGTGTTTGTGAGGATGTAGGGGGAAAGGTACACTCATACATTGCTGGTGGGACTGCAAATTGGTGCAGCCAATATTGAAAGCAGGTTGGAGATTCCTTGGAAAACTGGAAATGGAACCACTATTTGACCCAGCTATTCCTCTCCTCAGTGTGTACCCAAAGGACTTAAAAACAGCATTCTACACGGACACAGCCACATCAATGTTTATAGCAGCACAATTCACAATACCTAAACTGTGGAGCCAACGTAGATGCCCTTCAGTAGATGAATAGATTAAAAAATGTGGCATATATATACAATGGAATATTATGCAGCAATAAAAGAGAATAAAATCATGGCATTCGCAGGTAAACAAATGGATGGAGTTGGAGAAGATAATGCTAAGTGAAGTCAGCCAATCTCCAAAAAAGAAATACTGAATGTTTTCTCTGATATAAGGTGACTGACTCTTAGGGGGGTAGGGAGGGGGAACATGGGAGGAATAGACGAACTCTAGATAGGGCAGAGGGGTGGGAGGGGAAGAGAGGGGGCAGGGGATTAGCAATGATGGAGGAATGTGATGGACCTCATTATCCAAAGTACATGTATGAAGACAGGAACTGGTGTGAACATACTTATATACAGAGATATGAAAAATTGTGCTCTATATGTTCATTAAGAATTGTAATGCATTCTGCTGTCATGTATTTAAAAAATAAAATCAATTAAAAATATCACAACGGAGCCTGGCATGATAAATATCCCATGCCTGTAATCCTAGTTACTCAGGAGGCTGAGGCCAAAGTATCTCAAGTTCATGGCCAGCCTGAACAATTTAGCAAAGCCCTGTCTGAAAAAAAAAAAAAAGGACTGGAAATGTATTTTAGTGGTAGAATATTTGCCTAGCATGTTTGATCCCTGGATTCAATCTCTAGTATTGAAAAAAAATTCAGTGGGACCAATTTTCTGGCTTCTTACCAGAATGGCAATCACTCAGCAAACCTGCAAGCAATGTGAGCTGTGTCAATGTGAGCTGTGTCAGAATCTAGCACAGGTGCAGAACCATTATTGATTTGGTGTGCATAAGTCAGGATAATCTGCAGCCCTATTTTGTATTTTATTCAGAGACAGGGTCTCACTGAGTTGTTTAGGGCCTCACTAAGTTGCTGAGGCTGGCTTTGAACTTGTGATTCTACTGCCTCAGCCTCCTGAGCTAGATTACAGGAGTGTGCCTTTGCGTCCAGCAGTACTTCCGTTTTTGCTGTCACCAGCCATGTTGCCACAATTAACATCTTTGCCACTCCTCCTCCTTCTCCTCATACTCCCCCTCCTACTACTCTCCACCATCACCTTCCTCTCCGTTCTCCTTCTTTGCAGTGCTGGTGATAGAACCAAAGCCTTCTTGCTTGGTAGGCAAGTGCTCTACCACTGAGCCATACCCCAGCCCTTGACAGACACATTTTTCACATTGTCTTCAGGAAGAGTTTCACTCAAAACTTCATGATGTATTTCAACAGGTTTTTCTTCAATTATAACATTAATTGGGACAAAGGTGAGCACCTTGCTCAATGTCAGAGTACCAGTCTCCACTTAGCCCACAAGGACAGTATCAATACCACTAATTTTATAGACATCTTGAAGTGCTTAATATAAGGGCTTGTCAGTTGGATAAGTTGGTGACTGGATGCAAATTGGAGGTATGAGCAGCATGATTCCAGTGGCAGTGGCATCTTTACAGGTGATTTTCCATCCCTTGAACCATTCCTGGTTCCAGCATGTTTTCATGATTTCAGTCAGAAATTGCCACAAAATACTACTGTGTTGGGTTGTATCTGATTTTCTTAAGGTAGTACTGACTTCCCTAATGATTTCTTCATATCTCTTCTGGTTGTAGTGTGGCCCAGTGGAATCTATTTTGTTAGCACCACCTAGTGTGTAAGTCAGAAGGGCATGCTCACAAATCTGTCCATTCTTGAAGATACCAGTTTCAAATTCACCAACAGCAGCAGCAACTATCAGAACAGCGTGGTCAGTCTGAAAGGTTAGCATGTTTTCATGTTTTTGTTTGTTTGTTTGTGGGTTTTTTGATACTGGGGATTGAACTCAGGGGCCCTTGATCACTGAACCACTCCCCAGCTCTATTTTGTATTTTACTTAGAGACAGGGTCTCAGTGAGTCGCTTAGCACCTTGCTTTTGCTGAGGCTGGCTCTGAACTCACTATCCTCCTGCCTCAGCCTCCTGACATGCTGAGATGATAGGCATGTGCCACCTTGTCAGCCTTGTAATCATGTTTTTGATAGTCTATATGACCTGGGGTATCAACGATGGTCACATGATACTTGCTGGTCTCAAATGTCCTCAGGGAGAATGGTGATGCCATGTTCATCCTCAGCTTTCAATTGATCCAAAACCCAGGCATTTCAGCACCATTTCAGCACCCTCCTTCTTAATTTTTTGATGGTTCTTTGTTATCGCACCAGATTTGTAGATTACATTGTCAGTAATGGTAGACTTTCTCAAATCCATTTGTTCAATGATAATGATGTTGATATGAATCTTCTTTCCCAATTTTGGCTTACATTTTGCAGTGATTTCATGATATCTGTGTTTTGGAAGCAGACATGTTGTGAAAAAAGCAATCACATATATATTGATTTTTAAAATTTATCATTGTTTATATAAATAATGCTTATTTATATTTATCCACATAGTTCCCCGGTCTTTGCTCTTTATTCCTTCTTGCTTCTCATATCTTGTTGGAACCACTTTTGTAGTAAGTATAACATCAGAGTATTTTTTAACAAATACAACATTTTTTATACCTCCATTTTATTTATTCATTTTTATGTGGTGCCAAAGATTGAACCCAGTGTCTTGCACATGTTAGGCAAATGCTCTACCACTGAGCTACACCGCCAGCCTATCATCAGCTATTTTTAATGAATCTTTGGTAGCAGGAAAGTTTGTTTCTGCTTGTCTGAAAATGTCCTTTTTTTTCAACTTCATTTGTATTTTGATGGATATAAAATTCTAGGTTAACAACTATTTCAACACATCCTAAATATCATCACCTCATTTTCTTTCTCTATAAATTTTGTTTAGCCCATCAAAAAATTCTTAGTTCTTATTGCTGTTATCTCCATTTCAGTTGTTTCTAGTCTGATCTTTGTTACTTCCTTCTTTCTGCTACCTTTGGCTTTAATGCAGGCAAGATGGTTGCAACTTAGAGACTATTAACTCAGGGAAAGCACCTGTTGATTCATCCTTTTAAATCCATTTCCCACACTTTTGTATGGCCATGGTAACACCTAGGGATCTTCTTTAGCTTATTGTCCTCTGTGACTGTCCATGGCTCTGGACCCTCTTCCTTTCCCTTCTCAGAGCTTACACTTCATGACACTACAAATGTTCTTCTGCAGGAACAAATAATATACCCACCAGGGCTTTTCTTTAAGTGCCTGCTCAAGTGGAATTTCTTGTTATTTAGTCTCTCTAATAAGCAAGAATTGTGTTGCCACTGTGAAGCAAAAGGTCAGTTCATTCAAATCATTTTCAATGACAACAATTCATTCTGTAAATTTCCATGTACATTGACAGTAGTCTTATTCATACAGAAAGGGATATCTGATGGACAAGGCCTCTCCTTCTTTGTTCTTTTCTTAAGGCTATTTAATAATTTGTCCTCGTCTTCTCCCTCCATCTGCTCTACTTTTGCCAGGCAAGCATCTTTTGTCTTCTAAGTTTGGTGTCTCTCAACTGTAGTCCCAGCTATTTGGGAGGCTGAGGCAGGAGGATCACTTGAGCTCAGAAGTTTGAGAACAACCTGAGCAACACAGTTAGATCCCAACTCAAAAAAAAAAAAAAAGACATCAAAGAAGCACACAGAAAATAGGCCCCCCAAAGCCACCACCATATAAAGACCAATGTTCCCACTCCCCACCCAGCCACCTTCCCTCTCTGTGCTGGACTGCCTGGTACTAAGGGAGCTCAGGGAAGGATGGAGGCAGCATAGTGATTAGGCCAATAGGCTTGTGAGTCTTGGGGAATGGAGTTCCTCTTCAGGGAACCACCTCCTAATCCTAGCTTGCCAGGCCAGTCTCTGATTTTATTATTTTAATAGTGTTTTATTATTACAGAAGCAGTGCATATGTAGTGCTAAATATAGGTGAATAGCATCAGCATGAAGCAATGAGAGCTCACTTCAGATAGAAAGCAAGGGGGATGAGTATATAATGAGTAATGAAGAGGGGATCTCCTCTAGGACCTGTATTATCTGACTGATGTTTGCGTCTACCACCTCATCTTCCCTCCATATACCATACCTTGGATTCTTCACTATACTCAAGTCATGTTTGCCCCATTTTGTTTGGGCTGAACTCCTCAAAGAGGATTTCTCTGAGCACCACAGCTAAAGTACCCCCAGTCACTCTTTACCATATTATTCTATTCTATCTTCTGAATAGAACCATTGAAATTCCCTTATTTGTCTACTGATTTATTATCTCTTGCTCTCCTCAAGAGAGTGCAAGCTTCTACTATGCTGTACTCCAATGTCTACAATTGTACAGATACCATATAACACTTCCTGACTGACCCTCATGTTTGTCTTCCAAATTTGTCTCTGCTTTCTCTACCTTGACCAGCCTCCTTCTGCTCCCCTAAAAATCAAGTCACCCTATTTTACCCTCTGGATCTCGTACCTTGGAAAACAATCCTGCCTACATCTTCAACTTCTTTACTACATGCTTCAGTTCTTCCTCCCTCCTCTCTTACACCTTTCATAAGAATAAGATTTCTTCTGCAGCTTATGGGTTTGAGAGATGAAGATGAATTTCTTCCCCATTGCTGCTTCTTGCCCCTGACTCCTCTATTCCTCTTGTAAACTTCTCTCAAGAGAAAGAATTTCACGACATTTAAAAAAATTAGTTGTCAATGAGACCTTTATTTTATTAATATGTGGTGCTAAGGGTCAAACCCAGTGCTTCACACATGCAAGGTAAGTGCTCTATCACTGAACTACAGCCCCAGCCCCATGACATCTTCATTTGCCATTATCTATTCTCATTTATTCCTCAGCTTCATCTAGATTTTTTGCCACCTGGTTCTTAGGGTTCCTCTGTAAAGCAATCTCTGGTATCTCACTGCTACAAATTGGGGGTGCCTTTCTTACCATTTCAGCAGTTAGTAAAGTCAAAGATCACAACAGCAGAACAATGGACTCATACCTGTTTCTTAGAACATGAGGAGATCTACTCATCCCATAGTCCCAGAGCCGCTCCACTGCAGCAATAAAATAATGTCGTGTTTTCTTTTGAAAGCTGCGGGGGCCCTGGTTTTCATCCTCACCATAAATGTCAAAATCTTCCCTCTTTGTTACAAATGAGATGGTATCATCATAGTCAACGTCTTCTTGCTCTAACTGAAGAGTAGGACCCAGCAGCTTGGATGGAGTCTTTTCAGAGCTTTCCATTGCCACTTTAACAAAGGGAACTTCTCCAGGTCTATTTGTTTTATTCCCTTTGATAGGTCTTGGTGTTTTCTGAAGAAGGATATTTTCCATGACTTCAAGGTGGCCAGGAGAATCACGACTAGTTTCTCTAGTTAAAAGGTCTTTCTGATAAATGGGAAGTTTAAGAAGCAATTCAACTTTTCCAGATACTTTGGGCAAGACTGGTTTCAAGAGAACATTACTCTCATTATACTTGCACGTGACTGAGTTTGTGGCACTTGTCCTCATGGAGCCAACCTTTCTTTGATCTTTGATCATCTCCAAAGATAGGATGGATAAAGAAAGGTTATTTCTTTTTGCTCCTTGTAAGAAATGACTGCTTTCTTGGGTCCTAGAACTTTTTGTCCTAAAAGTATAACTGTAGGCTAGAAAATGAGAAGAATTGTCTTGAGATGGGATCTTGGTCAAATCTGTAGGTATAATTGATGGAAATGGTGATATATTTGTAATGGGCAATGTAGAGCTATTCATCTGAGTGATGTCATGATTCATCACAGGAAAATCTGATAAGGAAGATTGAATAATGGTTTTCTCCTGCTTTTTATTATAGTCTATGTGCGTCAAATATTTCATGTTTTTGGATGACTGGGCTGAGCTGTCATTTGCAATTAGCCCCCTTTCAAGCTCCGTTTCTTCTAGTGGGAGTTTGAATTCCTTTGACGTCTGCTTACCATGTTGAACAATAACATTCTTCTGGCATGGATTAAGAGACATCCTTGTGGTGCTTATGTATTTCTCCATTATTTGCTTGGTTTGATTCACCAAGTTTGTTTCCTCTTCCTCCTTACTTTTTGATAAATGGGCCACGTGAATCTCTGTTCTATTTGTTGAATCATTTACTGACCTGGTGTCCTGAAGTAATGGTGTATATGTCCCCTCATCTAAACTTATATTCTGCCTAGTACTCAGTAAGAAAAGGTTCTTTAGGAAATTCTTATTGCCAGTCAGTGTATACCCCTGAGGCAAAACTACATTCTCTTGAATTAATGCTTCGTTCTTTTCTATATCTTCCTGAAATTTTTTTTCTTGATTGTGTGTATCGTTTTCTTGTACATTAGTCAAGTTAGTAAGAAATATGGTCCTGTTTCTTGGAAAAATCAACTCTTTGAGTTCTGTGTCCTTTGTAAATTCATCTTCTGCTATTACTACTTTATTTTTCTCTGACAAGAAATTCTGATCTTTTACAGACTTTTTTGATGCTAAGGATATTAATTGCTTCAGTCCAGAATTCAAGAAGTTCTTTGCATGGGTCTTTTGCTGCCAATTTGCTGACTCTGAATCTTGTAGCACAGGCCCCACCCTTTTTTGGTAACCTATTTCCATATTCTTTAATGGAGTAGTTTTATTTGACACATAATTTAGCCTCAAAGCTGGAGTATTTTTGTGCATTATTAGCATTTTGTCTTGGATCAAAGATGTCACTTCTTGAAGCCCAGTATTGCTTTCTAATATAGTGTCTTGCCAGACAGATGTACTATTCTCAATTAAGAACGTTGGGCTGTCAGGATAAGTTCTTCCATTCGATGTTGAATTATTAGATGTCTTGTTTGCTTCTATCAAAGACATATTAAATTTAAATAAAGCATTATCTTTGGTCAACAAAGAAGGTGTATGAATTATTTTCTTTTTAAGTAATCCTTTACTCTTCATTAATGATACATTTTTTCCCAGTGAGTTTTCTTTACTATTCATTAAATCTGCTTCCAACAACTTGGAATCATTTCTTTCACTCAAGCTCAGAGATACACCAGACCCAGTAATGGGAGATGACTTTGTATCAAATAAAATGGTGCTTAACTGACTACTAAAGTAAACTGGCATATTTGGGGTTCCTAAGGAATTCGTCTTTTCAGGACCTGCTGCCAAATTTTCTGATAGATTATTTGGAGAACCCAAAACTTTTGAATTAAATTTCTTCAAATCTACTGCTACAGTTGTTCCCAAATTCTCATTTGATCCTGATTGGAGACCTGGATCAGGAGTAAATACTATGTCTTCATTATTGTGGAGCTCAGGCCTGAGGTGTACCACTTCAGATGGACCTTCATTACTGTCTGTTGCTCCAGGTGAATAATCATCAGGAATAGTCTCATATGTGGCTTTTTGAAGATCAGATAAAGATAACCCACGTGGAGTAGGACTTTGTCCCAAGAGCATCAAAAAATCACTGGAGACACTTTGTACTTTGATGATCCCTGTTCTCTCTTCTTCAAACTGAGGGTCAATCTTCTTTATGTCATTTTCTTGTATTAAGATAGCTTTTAATTGCTTCCTAGGGCTCAGATGCCTTAAATTTTGGGAGAAGCTTCTGGGTTGAATAACATTGTTTTCATTAGTCAGATATGTTGGAATATCTTCATATGTGTTCTCATAATAATCACCAATGTTCCTGTCACAACTAGAAACCTTCAGTAAGGCTGTCATGCCTCTGTTTCGAAAGTCTGAGTTGTGGCATCCCAGAACCCACAGACCTGGAGATGAGAAAGAATAAGACTCTGGTTACTCAGAATCCAGGTTTGAAGTAAATTCTGTATTAAGAGGTTCTCTTCCATTTTTAGATAAATGAAAAAATATTGGTCAAGACCATTATATCACAAGTCATTGGGTTAAATTCTTGACACATGTAACAATCCAATGATGGTAGTAAAAGTGGATTTTGCATTGCTGCTATTGTGCCATACCTGTTTGTGACCACAAAGGGCTATAAATAAAAATGGAATAAACTGGAGAAATGTAATTAATACAAACAATAATGAAGACTATTAATAGTCACACAAAACTCTCTGATGCTGACAGTGACTTGAGGAAGGGTTTTATATAGGTTAAATGTTATTGCCATATTACAATAGTTTCTAGAGTCAGACTTCTTGGGTTCTACTCCTAGCTCTAAAATTTACCAGTTGTATAACTTTGAGCAATGCACTTAAGCTCTCTGAGCTCCAGTTTAAAAATTTGAAAATGAGGATAATGGTATCTATCCTATCATTCTATGCATTAAAATCACATATAATGCAATATGCTATAGTTTGGATGCAGTTTTTCCCCAAAGGCCCATGTGTTAGAAGCTTAGGAAGTCATAGTATTGGAAAATGGTTGAACCTTTAAGAGGTGAGGCTTAATGGAAGATCCTTAGGTCACTAAGGGTATGTTCTATAAAAGATTAAGGAAATTCTATGTTATCTCTTGGCAGTTCTCAGGAGAAGGTTGCTTTTATGCCTGAGCTTGGCAAGTGAAGTAATCACAGCTATTGTTGAAAGGAGAATATAAATAACTAACCTGGGTTTTCCATCGACATGAAGACAGTTTCTCCTGAGAATGGGAATAGAGTAAGTGTGTCTTCATAAACCATTTTGTGTTTGAAGGTATATCCAGAGAAGAAGACAGATAAGAAGTTGGTCTGTGCTCCAACACTTAGAATGTACCAATATGCCACCTCATGCAAACAAACTGACAACTGCAAGCTATCAAAAACATAGCCATTGATACCTGCAAAGCAATGGGGAATGAGAGGTTTAGAAATATTCTGGATTTCTTATTTTGGATTGTGTCTTCTCAGGGATTTTCCTCTATGCATGTACATCCCTGGTATATCTGTATGTCCAAATCTCCTCTTCTTACAAGATTGCCAATGAGATTAGATTAGGACCCACTCTAATAATTTAATTTTAACTTAATAATCTTTAAAGATATTATCTCCAAATTCAGTCACATGTGAAGTACCAAGGTTAGGATTTAACAAATGAGGCTCAACTCAAAGCTAAAGGGCTAAAACTTGGAGACAAGGGGTATAGCATTAGATGACAGAAGTCACATACTGGAAGGAGAGTATAACCCACTATATAAAATTTCAGGGTTCTCAGATAATGTCCATGCCCATTTTGTTCAGGATTTTTAGTCACATTTAGTGAAATAAATACAGTGACATGTGCTTATTCCATCTTAACCAGAACTGAAATTTCAAAAGGCATATATTTTTAATTTTAATGGATGCAACTACATTTGTTTCAAAAAGACTGTACCAGTGATCCACTAGAATACCTGTTTACCCATACAACCACTAGTAATAATGGTCTTGTAGTTTTGCCAGTCTGATAGTTATAAAGTACTATTTCTTTGGCATTCTATCTTGCCTTTCCCTAATGATAGAGAGATTGAAATTTTATCATGCTTTTGACCATTTAATTTGTGTGTATATATAAACAGTACACATATGTATATATGTGACAGGCTGAGTTGTGTCCTTTCCAATTCAGATGTTTAGTTCTAAACCCAGTACCTCAGAATGTGACTGTATTTGGAAATAGGTCTTTAAATAGGCAGTTAGTTAAAATAAGATCATTAGAGTGAGCCTTAATCACCTTATATGAAGAGATTAGGACACACACAGGTAGAGAGGGAAGATCACATGAGGATACAGATAGAAGATGCTACAAGGAAAGGAGAGAGCCTAAAGAAACCAAACCTGCCAACACTTTGATCTCAGACTTTCGACCTCCAGAAGTGTAAGACAATACATCTCTGTAATAATTATTATAGCAGTCCTAGAATATGAATATAATGATATAGTATATGAGAGTATTGTTATGGAGAAAATGTGTCTTTAAATTAGTGACCTAGGTATGGAAGGGTTGATGGAAAGGTATTAATATAGAAGGAGATAAAATAAAACTAAATGGGAGAGGGCAGTCAAGTAAACATTGAAAGGAAAACTGGTGACTGGGTTTTTGAAATATGTGTTATATGATTACATTTTTTTAAATGTGTCTCTTAGATGGCATTTAAATGCATTCATTATCTGGACATCAGTTTGGTGGCATCATCAATTTCCCTTTATCCCACTGGACTGAAGTGATGTTTTACTCACTGTGCATGACATTGGAGGCTTGGAATTCTGGATCATGGAGCTGTACTCCTACTGCATTGGGGAGAAAGCGCTGCATATTCTCGGTGAGGTACCAGCTTTGGTTCTCATCAAATACAGAAAACAGGATGACATTTCTTTTATCTGACATCATCTGTTAATTACATGTATTGAAAGGGAGAAAGAAATGCTGCTGATACTGTAAGGCAGGCACTAGAAATCTATGATGGAAGCAATGACATATATATAACATATCTAAGCTTTTGGTTCAATTATATTTCCTCTTAGGGTCACTGTTATGGCATGTACCAGGACCTGGGAATGGGGATGGGTGTTACAAGCAGTGAATATATGTTTAGGCAAGAGGGTGACTGGATCCACTAAATTTAGTTTTTCTGGCTTTAAGGCCATATGCTGGCTGATTTTTTGGTATAGTCTGTAGTTTCATTCTCTCCATGTTCTGATTAGAGGATTTAACTCTTTAAACATGCATTTAGCAACTACTTTCCACAAGGCTACCAATCTATAAAAAAGTAAAAATAGAAAAACAGAATAAGATAAGGTGAACTACAAGAACAACAAACAACACTAATATCTAAGTTTTCTATTTAAACAAATCAATTTTTCAGAACAACTTATATAATGAACCAAATTTATGAGTTAGTCCAAGACAATTGAGTCTTGTTATAGTTTGGATCTGGAATGTCCCCCAAAGGCTCATGTGCTGAAGGTTTGGTCTCCAATACAGCAGTGTTCTGAGGTAGAGCTTTTGGGAAGTAACTGAATTATGAGGGCTCTGACCCCATCAATGCATTAATCCATTTGATGGATTAATAATTTCAATGGATTACAGGAGGTGATGGAAGTGGCAGTAGATGGGATCTACTTGTAAGAAGTAGGTCTGGAGGCGTGACCTAGAAAAGTATATCTTGTCCCTGGGTCTCTTTCTTGTGCACATTTCTCTCTCTCTCTCTCTCTCTCTCTCTCTCTCTCTCTCTCTCTCT
>NW_026000260.1:285360-291054 GCF_001458135.2 Marmota marmota marmota | reverse complement strand
TCTCTCTCTCTCTCTCTCTCTCTCTCTCTCTCTCTCTCTCTCTCCTTCTTGACTTCCATGAATTGAGCAGCTTTGCTCTGCTACAATATACCCACTGTGACATTTTGCCTCACCATGTGCCTACAGCAACGGGGCCAAGTGACTTATGGACTTAAATCTTTAAATAGTTAACCAAAATAAAATTTTTCCTTCCTTTAAGTTGATTTTTTCAGGTATTTTGTCACAGCAATAAAATTTTCACTTCATTCTAAGTGAAACCCAGTTTATTTCTTTTATTTTACTATAAAACAGACTACTGTATTTTATGCAGGATACAGGAGGACATACATTGAGAGAATAAAAAATATCTGGAAGTTCATATGCATCTTCCATTTTTAAGTTTTAAACCCAGAACTTGGAAAGGATAACACTCACCTGGTTTCCTCTTTGATCTACAGATTCTTTGTAGCAGATGAGGAGAGGGCCAATGAGCCCAGAAGCTAGATCTCTCTCCAGATTAATGAAACTAGAGTAATATCGGGTCAGGCATCGAGGATCTGATTTAGTTGGCCCATCTTCTACAGTTATTGTCCATTTATACTTGAATATTTCTCCTGGCAGTATTGGCAAATCCTTCAAATGTTTTACACCTACCCACAACCAAATCCAGAAATAGCTCAATTAGAATATAACAAGCCACATATTAGTAATGTTAAGTTGAATAGTTTGGCTTAAAACTGGTTCCATACATATTTTAAGTTTGTCTAAAGGTTTTCTTTAAATAGTAACCATGTTGCTATTGCAAAGGTTCTACAAATCTGTATGTATGTAAGAAATTTCTCAGTAAATGGAAACTAAAATGGCCCCTGGTATAAGATTTACTAAATTTTTTATCAATAAAAATGGGTCCATCAGACTTTTGTTTAAAAAATATATATGAAGAAGAAAAATATTCTAAGGGCCACAGGGAAACAAAAGACATTAAAGAGAGTGGCATTCCAGAACTGATTATCCAGTTGATTGTGGTACGGAATAAGGAAGGAGAACTTATTTGATTTTTAATAGTAAAACCATTGGAATTATAGACAAGAGAATAATCAGAGTTCAGAAATAAGCATAAGTATAAAAAGTAACTTATTTAAAAAACACAAATGTTGTTTTTGGATTTAAAATTTTTAGAATAAATATTTAAACAAAGCAAGCAAATATATAATTGTGAAGTCAAAAAACAGAGAATTAGCACTATAAGCAATGTTTAGAGATTTTGAGATGAAACACCAAAAATCTAAAACAAAAATGATTAAAAATGAATGCTTCAGCTGTGAGTGGTGGTGCATGTCTGTAATCCCAGGGGCTTGGGAGGCTGAGGAAGGAGGATTGTGGGTTCAAAGCCAGCCTCAGCAATGGTGAGAAACTATGCAACTCGGTGAGACCCTGTCTCTAAATAAAATACAAAAAGTGTTGGATATGTGGCTCAGTGGTTGAGTGCCCCTGAGTTCAATCCCTAGTACTCCCCTCAAAAAAAATGAATGCCTCTAGGAAGTGGAACTTACAGCCCTTCAACAGCTTAAACCTTAAGCAACTATGATTTTGATAAAATAAATCATTAAAATTAAAATTTAGAAAGAATATTTATAGTATAAATTTCATTAAAAGAAAATATTTTACTCAAACTACTAAAAAATGAGTAATTGTAATTGAAATATAAAATTACCAGACTATCAACAAGCATATCAAAACTAACACAATATGGCCAGGTTAAAATCTCCAATTGATAGATGGTGATTGGGTAAACTAATAAAAACCATATGTATGCTTTTTATGTGGACAAGACCTAACATGAAATAAACAAACATATGGGAAAATAATATCATGGAAAAGATAAACTAATTAAGCATATGTGGCAATACTAAAATTAGAAAAAATAATTCAAGTTAAGGATCATAAAAGACAACCAAGGACATTTTATTGATAAAAGGTGTAATCCATGACAAAGATATGTCATGAATCTTTTTTTTTAATTTTTTAAAGTTGTTGATGGACCTTTATTTTATTCATTTATTTATATGTGGTGCTGAGAATCTAACCCAGTGCCTCACACATGCTAGGCAAGTACCCTACCACTGAGCCACAACCCCAGCCCTATGTCATGAATCTTTAAGCAACAAATAATGAAATTAAAAGTAGAAATATTAAAATATTAGATATCAAAAGTCTGGAATGAAGCCAAAAACTAAACTCAGAGAAAAAAACATGACCTTCATATCAGAACAATCAGCTTTAAGATTTTAGGGCACTTAAGAGTTGCAATCTAAAGTTACACCACATCAATTCTAGGAAGCCTTAGGGGTGTTTTACATAAGCTATCAAAGAGTCACTTCAAGTACTTTTGTTATTACCTTTTGGCAATCTCCCTGAGTATAAAGGACTGACATCAGTGATTCCATGAGGGTAGATGTTATATGGCCGGCTTGCTTGATTCTTAAATATAATCTGAAAAGTAAAATGAGATATATAAGATACCCTAAGACAAGTAAGGTCAACAAGAAAACTGTGGCCTATCTCCAGAAAACCAAAAGCTGCCTTTATCCATATTATAAGAATTTGAGCCTAGATAAAATTAAAAAACTTTTTTTTTTCATGAAATTGTTTAGATAGCAACTTATGTTTCTCATTGAAGGTCCCTTTCCATTTCTTCCCCCCCCCCCATTGCTGAGGCTGGCTTTGAAGTTGTGATCCTCCTGTCTCAGCCTCCATACCCCTGGGATTACAGGCATGCGCCACCACCCTGGTGCCTTTTCATTTCTTTAAAAATGATTCCAATTGTTTCAATAAATATTTCCTGCACCTTCTTATGCTAATTGCATGAGGATACTGCTTCCTCTCAGTCTTTTCCATTGTTCAGAGAAGGAGACAGTGATTCAGATGATAAAATGTTCGTTGAATGAGCAAACCTGACTAGAAGGACAGTTGATTATAGCATCAAGCAGGAGTGGCAAGTGGTATCATCTGATTTAAAAGAGCTTTAAAAGAGAGGAAGGAAGCAGAGATGAAGACCCATGGAGACATTAATTATTCCTCTACATCTGCAGATGTGTGATAATGAAGGTTAAAAAATCTACTTTTGGGGTTGGGGCTGTAGCTCAGTGGTAGAGTGCTTGCCTAGCATGTATGAGGCACTGGGTTCAATTCCCAGCACCATGTAAAAATAAATAAAATAAAGGTCCATTGACTTTTTTTTAAATATATTTTTTAAAAATCTACTTTCACTTGCACTCGTCTTAAAAGCCCATTCATTTGGTAAAACACATATTTCTTTTTTCCCCACATTTTTTTGGTGAATTATATTTATACATACTGATGGGGTTTGTTGTTAAAACCATCTATTTCTTATCATATTAACACTCTTATTTATTCCTTTCAAATATTAAAATTTTCTTTCCCTTTCTTGTAAGAACACAAGCTAAGATTTCCAGTATAATAGATGTGTTACCTTTCTTGTCCTGATCTTAAATAGGAGGATTTCTGCATTTTACCAAGAATGATACTTAGTGGGGTTTTGTTGTTATTGTTTATATCTTTACCAGGACAATAATTCCCTTATAATTCCAATTTGTTGTTAAATTTATGAATAGGTGCTGAATTTTGACAAATGATTTTTTCTGCAGCTATTGAAATTATCAAATGGTCTTTTCCCTTTTTATGCTTTTATGTGTTAATATGCTGGATTACCCATTTGATTTTCTTAGATTAAGCTAATTTATTATTCCTGGGATAATTCTGTCATAATGTATTATCTTTTATATACATTACTGTGTTGGGTTTACAGATTTTCATTTAGGATTTTTTTAACCTGTGTTTATAATGCTACTGATCTGTAATTTTAATTTTAACTTTCCTTTCTCATATTGTCTTGGTCAGGTTTACAACCAATATTTGTTGAACTAGAGAAATAAGCTGTCAGTCTCTATGTAAGCTTTGAAACATGGCTCCCAAATTCATTGACATTCTTCCCATGAAGAGATGGACCATATTTTCTTTTCTTTCATGATAGGTGGGTGGGCTTTGACTAATCTCAACTAATAGATCATGTCATGAAGTGCTATGTTACTTCTGATGATGGTCATAAAAGGTGATAAACCTTATGACTTGCTTACTAGAACACACATAGTTGGAACCCTGAGCCAACATGAAAGAAGTTTCACTATGGTGTGAAGAAAGCCAAGCCAAATATTTTGAGTCTTATCCATGTTGCAGAATGTGAGTCATCTCTTTTACTAAAAGGCAAAATATTTATATAATTTGAAAAGAAATCAGATTATAGCTCATTTCTTTTAATTGCTGAATAATATTTCAATTTTATGGACATAACACCTTTTGTTTATCCATTCACCAACTGGTGAACATTTCTCAGTTTGGGTACTGAGGTTTGAATCCAGGGGTGTTTTACCACTGAACTACATCCCCAGCCCTTTTTTATTTTGAGACAGGGTCTTGCTAAGTTGCAGAGGGTTTAACAAAGTTGCTGAGGCTGCCTTGAACTTGCCATCTTCCTGCCTCAGCCTCCCAAATGGCTGGGATTATAGGGTACACCACTGAACCCAGCCAATTGGTGAATATTTAAATGATTTTCACTGTGCAGCTGTTATGAAGAGTGCTGCTATAGTCATTTGCATACACATCTTTGAATTGACCTATATTTTCATTTCTATTGGTTATATTTCTAATTCTATAGGTGTAGAATTAGTAGGTCACATGGTCATTCCATCTTGAACTTTCATTATTCATTAATGGATTCATTACTTTATATTCCCACCAGAAATTTATGAGTGTTGCAGTTTATCCATGTCCTCACCAACCCATGTCTGTCTTCTTGTTCATGGTCATCCTAGTAGATATGAAGTGGCATCTTATTGTGGTTTAGATTTGCAATTCCCTGGTATTCAGCATCTTTGCATGTGTTCACTGATTACCTTGTATATTATCTTTGGAGAAATGTCTATATAAATCCTTTGCTCATTTTTTAGTTGGGTCATGTATTTTTATTGTTTATTTGTAAGAGTTCTTTATATATTTTGGGTATTAGATCAGATATATGATTTGCAAATATTTTCTCCTATTCAGTGGGTTATTGTTTCACTTTTTTGTTGGTATCCTTCAAGGTACACACATTTTAAATAGTGATTAAGTTATTTATAAAGGCTTTTTTTTTTTCCCCTTCGGTTGCTTCTGCTTTTGATGTCATATCTAAGAAACCATTATCTAACACAAGGTCAAAAATTTATTCTTTTTTTCGGTGGGAGGGTACCAGGGATTGACCGCAGGGGCACTCGACCCCTGAGCCCCATCCCCAGCCCTATTTTGTGTTTTATTTAGATACAGAGTCTCACTGAGTTGGTTAGCACCTCACTTCTTTTGTTGAGGCTGGCTTTAAACTCAGGATCCTCCTGTCTTGGCCTCCCGAGCCTCTGGGATTATAGGCATGCGCAACCACACCCAGCTCATAACTACAAATTTCTTGTAATGAAAATAAACCACTACTTATTTAAACCATGTTCATGATTATTATTTGCAGTGTAAGCATTGTTTCTTTATTTATTTTTTTGATACTGGGGATTGAAACCAGGGGCACTTAACCACTGAGCCACGTCCCCAGCCCTTTCTATTTGTGTGTGTGTGTGTATGTGTATATATATGTATATATATATATATATA
>NW_026000260.1:264719-285026 GCF_001458135.2 Marmota marmota marmota | reverse complement strand
CTTATATAATTATATTTTAAATATATCCATATTTATTATTATCATAAACAATAATAAATATGGATATATTTAAAATATAATTATATTTTATTATTTATTATATTATTTATTATTTTTAAAAGATCATGTCCATTAGAGGCAAGGCTGAATTATGAATGTTGTATAAATTCAAAATCTCCCATACTTTTTCTTCTTATTTAATCCCAAATATTATCCTTAACTTACCAATAGTGTGTCTCCAACTTCCCCATAAAGTAAAGGTCCCAAGATTCCTGATTCATACTGAATAGTTTCACGAGTCTTAAACGTTTTATCTGTGTATGCCACAAATCGGACTTTTTTGTACTTCCTACCAATCCGCTGAGGACCATTATTCAAATATTGACTTTTATAACTTCTGTATGAGAGACAAAAATATGAGGGGTTGGGATAGAAATAGGAAAAATAGGAAAAATCCAACTCTTAAACATGTGATGTGATTTAATGGGAGTGAGAAAAATATAAGCATCTCTACTACTTAGCTATGTCTACTACTTAACTACTTAGTAGTGTCCAAATATGTTAATACCTACTATTATTTGGATCTGAAGTGTCCCCCAATGGCTCACATGTTAAGAGATTAGACAGGAGCCTGCAGCACTATTGGGAAATGGTGAAACCTTTAGAAGGTATGGCCTAGTGAAAGGAACTTAGGTCACTGGAGCTGTACCCTTGAAGGGATATTGTGACTCCTGGCCCCTTCTACTCTTTGTTTCCTGGCCTTCATGAGGCAAACAGGCCTTCTACACTAGGCACTCCTACCATGATATACTGTGCCACCATAGGCCAAAAATGATGTGGCCAAGCAACCAACCATGAACTGAAATCTCTGAAACCAAGCCAAAATAAACCTTTTTTCTTTTAACTTAGTTGTTCAGTCATAGCAACCAGAAAGCTAACACTAACCCTTGCCATTTGATTCTATACCTGTACTAACTCTTAAACATAGCTTCAGGATTTCTTGGTTTGAATAACTGAGAAACAAATTTTGAGTAGGAAAGAGTCAAAATGTGTTTACGTGTCATTGGAGGTGAGGACTGATGGGGCATAGTCCCAGTCCTCCTCCTCAGCAGCAATATAATGTATCCAAGTTTTAGGATGCTTCTTGGCAACGGAGCGAATTTGGATCAAGGAAGAAGAATTGGCATCATCAAACCTGAACACATCCATTTCAGAATCAAGATACTCATCATATTCTTCTTCCTCTTTGGTATTTTTCATCCGTAGTTCAGGTTCCTCTGGGCAGCTATCTACTTTGATGTAAGCTTCCATACCATCTGGAATCAAACAAACCAAATAAAGTCAGACTCCTATAGGATTCTCTTGCCTTAAATGAAAAGAAAGTACCTTAAATTTCCTTGTTCTATATTTTTAGTATTTGAAAGCCTAGGGCAGTCCAACTCCACATCCCCATATCAACTAATGATTTCTATATTGTTATGGTTTAGATGTGAGGTGTTCCCCAAAAGTTCATGTGTGAACTTTTGTGTGAACAATGCAAGAATGTTCAGAGGAGAAATGATTGTGACAGGTGTCATCTAATAAAGGATTAGCCCATGGAAATATATTAATAGGATGGTGACTGTAGGCAGGTGGGGTGTGGCTGGAGGAGGTGGGTCACTGGTGATGTGCTTTGGGGTTTATATTTTGTCTCTGGTTAGCAGAACTTTCTCTTTCTCCCTCTGCTTCCTGCTGTCATGTCCTGAGTGCCTTTCTTCTGCTATATCCCTCTGCCAGGGTATTCTGCCTCACCTCACGTGCAGAGCAATGGAGTTAGCAGAGTATGGACTGAACCTCTGAAACCATGAGTCAAAATAAACGTTTCCTCGTCTAAGTTGTTCTTGCAGATCTTTGGTCACAGTACTGAAAAAAGCTAACTAGAACATATTTACTCCAGTGACTTACTATATAAACTATTGATTTAATAACAGCTTACCAGGAAAAATATAAAGTCCCTGAAGTCTCCATTTTTTAAAAAAAAATTCCTAGGCTCAAAACCAGTTCCAAAAGAGAAATATTTACATTTTTTATCAGACAAAATTAACAACTTTTTAAAAAGGAGCAAGAAATAGATGGAGGAGTGTCAGGCAAAAGGAAAATGGCCAAAGCAAAGATCAGAGGAAGAAACCAGGAAATATCAGATAATCCATTTTGTTGGTCATTTTTTACTCCCTAATGTCTTGTTAAAATTCCATAAATATGTAACTGCCAGGAAAAAGAAGTTTCTATTCTTAATTACTATAGAGGACTATAAACATGTTAACTCATAGAAAGTAAGGGGAAAGGGTGGATACACAGCCAAGATCAAATATCTTTCCTACAGTAATCAAGGAATCTGGAGAGAGGTTAGCATAAGAGTGATATGGCCAAAGGATTGCCTCCTCAACGTTTTTCTCCAACAGCCCTCTGTATGGTTTGAATATTTGTACCCTCCAGAACTCATGTTGGCATTAATTGCTATGGTGATGGTATTGGGAGTTAGAACTTTTAAGAAGTGTTTAGGCTCCACTATGTGAGGAGCCACAATGAGTTCCACACTTTCCAATCCTGATGCACCATGGGGATCTGAAAGATCACTGTAGTCTGGCACAGTAGTGCAATGAGTCAGGACTCAGTCTCCCCCATCCTCTGATAGCAAGGGCCAGTCTTCTGAGTAGGCACACCCCTGGGGTTGAGCTACACTCACCTATTGTTTTATAATCCTACCCTTTTGCTCTGTTTGGGATAGAATGTTCCATGGAAACTCCCTTTGTGTGTCCCCTTTTCTTGCTTTGCCTGCCTTTGGGTGTGACCTTCCTACATGTCAGCCAATCTGCTGACAGCAGACATCATAAAGCTACATTGAACCCCCTAAAACCTGACCCCTTGCCTGATTTGAATGGCTTCTCCTCAATAAAAGGGTTCAACACATGCATTCTCTCTCTCTCTCTCTCTCTCTCTCTCTCTCTCTCTCTTTCTCTCTCTCTCTCTCACTCGCTCTTTCCAGGGACCCCTAAGGTCACAGGAGCCATCACAGGACCCAAAGAAAAAGGTATTTCTCTGTCTTTGTGTGGTTATTTTGTACAGCCCAGTTCACTGGAGTGACCCTGAGTGTTTTAGTCGTGAGAAATGCAATACCACCCTGATGAATAGACTAATGCTGTTAATGTGGGAACTGGGTTTCTTCCCCCCTCTCTATATACATAGGAAAAAATATATAGAAATATATATATATATATATATATATATATATGAATATGTACATATATATATTCCTAATAAATTACCCAGTTTTGATATTGTGTTACAGAAGCTCAACAAGGACAGCCTTCCATGGCCACAGTAGAGTAGAAAAAGAAGCTGAGCAAGTTAGCAAGGTCCTAAAACAACTCAGTGAGACCCTGTCTCTAAATAAAATATAAAAAGGGACTGAGGATGTGGCTCAGTGTTAGGCACCCCTGGGTTCAATCCCTGGTATTTAAAAAAAAAAAAAAACCCAAAAAACAAAAAAAAACCATTCCCATCAGGTAGTCCTTAAAAACCTCATGTGGTGCCTCATTTGCCTAGATTTCCCACAAAACATCTCTTCACCTACAACCTATAGTCTCTCTTTCCATAGTATTGAAGGCTAGTTAATGATATCAGGCCAGGAAACCAAAGAAATATTGTCCCACTCATTTTCCCCAACTCACCCATCCCTAACTATCCCTTCTTCCTCTATAACAGACATTCAACTAAAAATATACTACTAATACTCAAACCATCTTATTCTCAAGGTAAAATACTGACTTGGATACTAGCAACTAGGGGATTTTAGTTGAGGTCTAACATAATCCAAACTCTATAATGGCACTTTCTGTAACATACTATATTCCTATACACTGCCCAGTAAATCCCATTGAAAGTAGAACTGGATATTCACAATATTCATTTTTAAGTTCCAAGATATTACCACGTTGGTGGGAAGAGATATGACAAAATAACAGAAATTGTCCAAGGTCCATCAAGACTGTCTGAGCAGTAAGGAAAGTTACTGAAGATATCTCTAGGGAGGCCTGGCGATGGTTCCTCACAAGAAATGTGTGACCTTCAAGGAATATTGAGTGCACTTCAGGGGTGGTGCCCATTCCGATAACATGCCAAAAGACTGATTTCCTGTGGCATCCAATCAGACCTGTTAAACAAGAATAAGACAACTATTGCTTAGAAGTAAATAACTGGAAAATACTTTTGTTAATTGACAAACACCTGTCTGGTTCTGTTCAGACTGATCCTTCTTTTGTGATCCATTTCTGACCTCTCCTAGAACTTATATAGCCAAATTACCATCTCAAAATTCCCACCTGGATAGCTCATAAAACCTACATTTTTCAAAACCAAATTTGCTCTTTTTAAAAAATATTTTTAGTTGTTTATGTACCTTTATTTTATTTATTTATTTTTATGTGGTGCTGAGGATTGAACCCAGTGCCTCACACATGCTAGGCAAGCGCTTTACCACTGAGCCACAACCCCAGCCCCCAAATTTGTAATTTTCAATACCTCATTCTCTTTCAACTTCCTTATCTCAGTGAATGGCACCATCCAGCAATTATACAAGTGAGAGATTTCCTTGTCACCATCGTCACCTCTCATATCCATTGTAACACCAACCATGGCAATATAGTAAATAATAGTTATTCCTTATCTTGTTCTAAAGCTCACTTCACTTCATGAAGAAAATATAGTCTAAGTCAGTTTCCTTAGTTATATACTTATATATACAATTATGTAATTTTCTTTCAGAGTAATTGTTGATTTGTAATTTTGCATTTTTATATTGATTCCTTCATTATTATCCATCTCTTAATCTATAAGGTATGTGAGAGCATGAGCTTGAATGTTTCAAAAATAATTTCTTTCTTAACTCTAAAAGAATGAATATTCATTATAGAATTACTGAAAAATATAGAAAATAATTAAGGAAAATAAACCTGAGAGGGGTGATACACACACATACACTCCTCCTAGCAACTGAGGAAGCTGAGACAGGAGGCTTGCAAGTTCAAAGCCAGCCTCAGCAACTAAGTGAGGCCCTAAGCAACTCAGCAAGACCCTGTCTTTAAATAAAAAATAGAAAGGGCTAGGGATGTGGCTCAGTGGTTAAGCACCCCTGGGTTCAGTCTCCAATACCAACAAAACAAAACAAAAACCCAGAGGCCAGATTTCAGTGGGCTTTCTATTGTGATGCACAGTTGTCTGAGAATTGGAGAAGAGAGCTCTAATGCTGAATTCAAAAAACTCTGAGGATTATTGAGCAGGCATGCACATACCTGGAAGAGACCTGTTTACGTAGCCATTGACTGTGTGCATTCTAGGCAAGGGCCCAGCAGATGGAGAATCCATAGCCTGTGTCAAGGGGCCCTTTGTTTCTGAGTGCCAGCTCTTCCCTGATGAGAGAGAAGGTTAAAAAAAAGTCACCTAACCTTTCTTTCATGAGTGATTCTCCTTCTGTTCTTTCCTGCCTCCCTCCTTTCAGAAAAAGATACTCACAACTTAAAAATGTTTGTCACAAAATGGGAGTTCATAACCCACTTGAATCAAATGTATGAAATATGATATGTCAAGAGCTTTGTAATGTTTTGAACAACTAACAATAAAAAAAAAAAGTTTGTCACAAAAATAGACATGGAAGGGCTGGGATTGTGGCTCAGCAGTAGAGCGCTCGCCTAGCAAGTGTGAGGCCCTGGGTTCAATCCTCAGCACCACATAAAAATTTTTAAAAAATAAAGGTATTGTGTCCATCTATAACTAAAAAATATATATTAAAAAATAGACATGGGTGACTTATCCCCTCAAAATCAATGAGAGGAGGGAGAAAACATTAACAAACTGATTGTCTCTCCTTATATTTGTCCATAACAATAGGTTGGAAAGAATAATGACAAATAATAACTAGGGAAAGGGAGAATATTGGTTAGTTTGAGCCATGATTTAGTTAAAGGGAAGTAGATGAAAAGGGCTGTCAGTCCTTGTCTCTGTCATAATTGCTTCATTTCAGTTTATAATGAAACTCTACACACCTGAAAGCTTCTCAACCTCCTCTCTAAAATTAGAGCTAAAGTACTAGACATTTCTCAGACTGCTGTAGTAATAATGAAGGGTCAAGAACTCAAAAGTCAGGGAGACTAGTCATGAGAAAAATTATGGAGGCCTCAATTAAGAGCATAGTAGTTTACCAGGTGTGTTGGTGCACACCTATAATCCCAACAACTTGAAAAAGAGGATAAAGAGTTTAAAGCTACCTTCAGCAACTAGCCCCAGCAACAAAAAAGGCTAAAGTTTAATCCTCATAACAACTGTTTGAGAAAATATTTTAGATTTGAGGAAACAGATGCAGAGGTTAATTTGTCAAAAGTCACATACTTAATGAGAGATGAAGATTAAACAATGTATTTAGGAAGTACAATCAAAAGTCTTTGCTTATGGATTTAAGGAGAGGAACAAGGAAAACCTGTGACCTAGTTCCTCTATCTTCCTACCTCATAGCTGATGCTAGCACCATGCTCTTGAACTGTTGGAACTATGAGCTAAATAATCCTTTTTTATTTTTAAAATATTTTGCCTCTGGTATTTTGTTATAGTAACCCAAAATGGACTAAGATAAATAGCATCATCAAGTTCATGCATCTCACCATTCTATTTCTAGGATCTATCCTGAATAGTAATATTGTTTATCTTTCTATAATCACCTACTCTGAACAGAAGCAGTCCACATTCTCAAATACAAAATTAAGGTAAAAATTTGACTTCTTTCAGATTGGAGCTCACTAACCTTCATCAAATACAGCAAAAAGCAGTACAAATTGGTGCAACATCTGTGTTCTTTCTTTGGCCAAGCTCCCTGGGGGAAATAGAGTGGGGGGAATATGAATGAATTTATCTTCTATATAAAATCCCATCATAGAAAAAATCACCACTAGGAGGAGACATTTTTTTATCAACTGCTTGAGAATAAGAACAAATGTAGTCTTGTTGTTAGCTTTACTGTAACACTGTTTCTTTGATATAAAGTTTCCTATTCCACAGTTTATAAAACCATCTGTGATAAAGGGTTATTTATTTAAATTTCAAATTTGTTTTGGACTATTACTTTTATAAAATACATTAAAATGAATTACTAGAAAAACGGAATTTAAAAGACATACAAAAACACAAGCCAAATATAATCTCTCTCTCTCTCTCTCTCTCTCTCTCTCTCTCTCTCTCTCTCCACACACAGACATACACACACATACAACAGAAAATAAAAACATTACAAAATGGATGGAAAATATGTAACGTTTATACTTTGCAATTTTAAGTGATACTACTTCATACCCACTAGGATGCCTATTTTATTAATTAAAGACAAATATTGACAAGGATGTGCAGAAATTTCAACCCTCATGTAAAATAGTGCTGCTGCTGTGGAAAACAGTTTGGTGGTTTAATCAATTATTGTTGTCATTTTAAACCACTAAATTGTGGGGTTATTCAACAATAGAGAACTAGAACATAAGAAAGTTCAAATGAAGCTGATTGCACCATAAAAACAGGATTAAAACTAAATTATACAAAGTTTAATTACCTAATTTACTTTATGCTATTAAGGTATAAATTAAAAACACATGAATAAAATTAAGATTTTTTTAAAGATAATTAGTTACAAAAATAAACAAACATCTACATTACTCAAATTTTATATACTTTTGACTTATAAAAATTAAGCACTTGAACCACTCACTGATGTGTTTACCTCCATAAAGCTTTCCAGGAAAAGAAAAGAAACTTTTTTCAGAGAAAAGAACACAAATGCTGTTATTAAAAGATCCTGTCCTGGGCTGGAGTTGTGGTTCAGAGGTAGAGCGCTTGCCTATCATGCATGAGACCCTGGGTTCCATCTTCAGCACCAAATAATAATAAAAGTAAAGATATTGTGTCTACGTACAACTAGAAAAAAACCCTGTCCTTATTTATGTCCTTATTTCATTTCTGTCCTACCCTTTCACATACTTACCTTCTCTACATACCAGCAGAGCTCCAATGAGGCCTGAATTCAGGTCTTTTACCAGATCCACATGAGAAAGATATGAGTAGGTGAGACATGGTGGATCAGAGGCCATTGGACCATTCTCTTTCAAGACCTGCCATACATAAGTATGCCTCTCGCCAGGAAATACTTTATCATCTTCTTTCTCCCTTTGGCTAGTCTGATCATCATATTCAGCTCCTAAAGAAAGAAGGTAGAAAACTGTCCTTTTTATGCCCATTGTCCACTCAGAGGAATATATCAAGCTCATTGGAACAAATGGATTCTACATAAGAAATAAACTTTAAGTATTTTTAATGTTTTTGCCATAAAGAAATTATAAATGTTTGAGGAGACAGATGTGTTTAGTGTCATTTAAACATAACACAAGGTGTACATGTTTGGAAGTATTGTCACTCCCCATTAATATGAACAATCTTTATGTTATAATGTAATAGTTAAAAATAAATTTAATTTAATAAACAATGTATAAAAACATCCAAATGTACTCCAAAGGATATGCTATTATTATCTGTTAATAAAGATCTTAAAAATTAAAAAAGAAGGAAGTGGGCTGGGCTTGTGGCTCAATGGTAGAGTGCTCGCCTAGCATGCCTGAAGCTCTGGGTTCAATCCTTAGCACCACATAAAATAAAATCAAAAAATTAAGAAAAAAAAGAATAATTGACTGTATGAAAAAAAGAAGGAAGCAATTTAATTTGAAAAACTAATAAGCAGCAGCTATAAATAGGAGAAAGCCTTATGTATTCCAGAGGAGCTTGAGACCACTAACCCTAACATAAGTGGTAAAAATCAGGTTCTTATTCACATCTCCAGATTCTGTTAATTAATAATATTGCCTCCATTCTTGCATCATTTTGATCAATTCAAGTCAATTCATCAACAAACATGCATTGGATATATACTTTGTTAACACTCTTTGATAGGCAGGCATAGTTAAGATACAGAGATTTAAAATTTTTTAACTTGGTTCTTCCCTATAGGGCCAACACTATGTTTGATGGGGAATGTAGAAGTACAATTATAATACAATGTAGAAATATTCACTCAATGATCTGCTTTGTATTTCTATAGGTTTGCAAGTCTGTCATTTTTACCTCCCAAGTCAACTCTGGTAAGCCATATTACTATTTAACCCATTTGCCCAGACCTCACCAGGTTAGGGTACACAAGAATTGTGTCTATGCTTAGCCCTTGCTACAAAATTGTAGGAACCATGACCTCTCTAAAATCTCCCTGTGGGGCTGGGGATGTGGCTCAAGTGGTAGCACGCTCGCCTGGCATGTGTGCGGCCCGGGTTCGATCCTCAGACCACATACAAACAAAGATGTTGTGTCCGCCGAAAACTAAAGAATAAATATTAAAAAGTTTCTCTCTCTCTCTCTCTCTCTCTCTCTCTCTCTTTAAAAAATTTTTTTAAAAAATGAAATTTCCCTGTATCATTCTGAAAACTCCCAAGTGGATAAAGCTCATAGAATTAGCCTAATCATCTCCAGCAAAAACATGGGTGACCTTTTCTCTATACTGTCTATCCTCTCTTGTTACTTTACCCCAACCCAAATTTGATGTGGATTCATGAAAGAAATCCAGAATATTAAGGTAATCTCATTTCAGAATAAGAACTTAGTCAACATGTAAGCATAGTTAGGCTGTATAATATAGAGTATATATGCCAATAATGTATTAATGACTTACTTGAATCTTCTTGACTTACATATGCTATCAACTATATGAACAGTGTCATCATCAACTTTGGCACCCTCTTCACTCATTTTCTACATTGTGAAGGTTAAGGAAATGCTAGCTAGAGTAAAGGGTATTACCAAACAGGTTGTTTGTTTTAATGAGCTCACCTTGTGCTTCTGCTAGGTGGTGAGGGAGTGCCTGGGAAGTCAGAGCAAAAGGAGAAAGAAGGAAAGTTCCTCCCTAGGAAGTTTTCTGGGCATGAGAAGGCAGATGAGATAGAATTTTTATGATTCTTGTCCTGGCTCCACAAGGGAGAACAGGAAATCTAAATCAATTTGGGGGCTTACATTAAAATAGTAATGTTCCTGACTTCATGAAATTTTCTTCCACTAGGTCTCCAAATAAATACCTTGACAAAGCCACAATGAAGATTTGGGTCACACAGCATGATGAAACATGTTCAAACATGAGTCACCACATCAGGAGCAGCAGCTTCAACATATGTTAAATGACATTGTTTTGGGAGTGTACAGATGAGTGCTGTCCAATAGAAATATAACGTGAGCACATGTGTAATTCTAAATTTTCTCATAGACATGTTAATAAAAGTAAAAGAAAATAGGTGAAATTATTTTAATTATGTATTTACTTAACCTAATATATCCAAATATTATAATTTCAATATGTAGTCATAGACAATGAGTGGGATATTTTACAGTCTTCTTTTGTACTACGTATTTTAAATCCAGTGTGTATTTATAGTATGCCTCAATTGTGACTCACCACATTTCAAGTGCTTGATAGCCATAGTGGCTTAACTTGGACCAATAACTATGGCCAGGAAGGAACAGGCTTTAAGAAAATGGCAGGTTTTATTTAAAGTGCATTTAGAGGAAGCGATTTTAAGGAGTGAGGAATATGTGTAATTTTGGAAGAAAAAGTAACTGGTGTGTGCAGGATTAAAGAATATGGTCATTTTTTTTTCTTCCTGTTACTTGCCCATGCTAGGCCAAATAAACATTCTGTCCTCCAGGTTATAGAGACCTATATTTGTAGATACCTGACATATTTTTTTGCTTCCATTTTCCATACCACTTGACATCAGAAAGTACAAGGAAAAAGTTTTCCTTCCCACTCTTGGATCACTATCTCTAAGAACAAGGCAAGCCAAGAGCTTTTAGTGGTTTGCCATTATGTGAGAAAAGCCTGCCTGTGAATGACACTATAAAGAAGAGCTGAGATTGCAAGAGAAAAACAATCATTGCACTGTAGTGTAGTGGTTCAGAGTACAACTTCTGGAGTTAGATGTGTCTAGGTCTGGATCCTGATTTCACTACTCACTAACTATATGACCTTAAACTCAAGTACATTTTAGTCATTATTGTTATTGTTGTTGTCATATTTTTCAGTAAGTTTGCTTTCAAGAGAATGAATTCATTTCCAGGTGTCCCACTGTTATGGTTTAGATATGTTTTGTTCTCCAAATGTTCTTATGCTAGAAGTTTAGTTCTCAATGTAATGGTACTAAAAAGTGGTGGAACCTTTAAGAGGAAGCATGCGTTAGTCAGGTTTCCATTACTGTAATGAAATACCTCAGATAATTAACTTAAAAAGAGGAAAGCTTTGTATTAGCTCATGGTTTCAGTCCATGGTTGCTTTGCCCATTGCTTTTGGGCTTGTAGCAAGGCAGTACATCATAGTGGTAATGCATGGTAGAAGAAGCCTTTCACCTCATGTCTGACAAGCAGAGAAAGCAAAAGGAAGGGAGCAAGGTCTTAATATACCTTCAAGAGCTCACCCCAATGACATAACTTCTTCCCACTAGGCATCACCTCTTAAAGTCCAACCACCTCCCAATAGTGCCACAGGCTATGAACTAAGCCTTTCACACATGGGACTCTGGGGGACATTGCAGACCCAAATTATAGCATGAGGTCTACTACAAGGTAATTATGTCGTGGCAGCACCACCTTGGGAAGACATTAATACCAATGTTGAGACTATGGGTTAGGACACATGGTATTGTTAAAAAAATATATAAATTCAGCTTTCTTACCTCACTCTGTTGCTTCCTGTTTCCCCATGTGATGCTATCTGCCATGAAGTCCTCACCAAAAGCTAATCCTGGCATCATGCTCTTGAACCCTCAGAACTACGAGCTCTTAAGAAACCTCTTTTCTTCATAAACTGTCAAGTATTATTTGGGGGGTGGGGTGGGGAGGGTACCAGGGATTGAACTCAGGGGCATTCGACCACTGAGCCACATCCCCAGCCTATTTTGAATTTATTTATGGACACGGTCTCACTGAGCTGCTTAGCACCTCACTACGTTGCTGAAGCTGGCTTTGTACTCACAATCCTCCTATCTCAGCCTCCCTAGGCACTAGGATTACATGCATACGCCACCGCGCCTGGTACTGACATTTTTTTTAAAGTAGGTATTTCATTTTTTTCAAAGTTAAGGGGAAACTCCAAGTCAGCCCCCCCCCCATTTCTTTCTCTTTTTAGCACCAAACTGATTTCTCCAGACAGAAAATATATGTGCAATGAGAGAGGCTTTAAGAATAGACAAGCAGGACAAAGACAATTTAAATAAGCAAGATCTATTCTTGGTCAGCAGATGCTCTGAAGGGGCTAATACCTGGATAGTCTCAGGTATTTTGTTGTAACAATCCAAAAGGAACTAAGGCAGCCACCCTCATAAACAAGTACATCTCACCTTTCTATCCCTAGCATGACAGGACAATAGAAAGGCATTTCACTTACCCTCAGAAGCTTTCCAGTAAGATACACCAACAGCATGAAGACTGACAGGATGAGTAGCCATGTTGTTAAGTGTAATAACCACTGTGTCATAAACCTCAGCCTGGATGGTCGGACCCAGCAGACCTGCAAGAATGAGATGTCCCTCAAAGATCACTTGAAAGATAGCACTCGAGTTGTTACGAAAGTGAGGATCAATGTCACAATGGAGAGGCAAGCTCCTGTGATTATTAAGAACAAGTAGTTATGCCAAAACCACCCCAGCCTCATGGTTGTTCTGAGGAAATATTTCTGGCAATTCATTAAGTGCATTCATCAGTTCAACTAATATTTGAGTTCTTACTATATTCTAGGAACTGTTCTATGTACTGGATTTCACATTATAGAAACATTAAGCATGTAAAGAAATAACAAGAATATTTGAAGTTATTATGATTTCTATAAAGGACGACAATGTGTGCTAGAAAATAATGAAGCAGGAGGTAGGAGATACTTTAAATATAGTGGTCAAGAAGATCCTCTCTGAGGACATGGCATCTGCAAAGAGATCTGACTAATAAAAAAGAAGCAATAGTTTCAAAGACCTAGTGGAAAATCATTAAAAACAGATAAAATGCAAATCTCCTGAGATAGGAATAAGTTGGTGAAACAAGGTGAATAAGTAATAGAAAATGTGGTTATAGAGATAGGGAACATAACATGTAGGACCTTATAGGGCATAAGAGCAGGATAAATCTTGATTTTACGGAAGTAAAAGAGGACAACTTGGAACTTGTTTTGGAGTAACAGTCAATAGGACTTGTGGATGGACTGGATGTTGGAGACAGAATAAAAGAGAAAGAGAGGAGTAAAAAATGATTTGTATGATCTGTGGCTTGTACACTATGTCATTTGTTAATCCATGACACAGAAAAGCAAGAGAAAAATTAAGAGTTCTATTTTGTGGGGCCTGGACTATAGTTCCATTGGAAGAGTGCTTGCCTCACATGCACAAGGCCCTGGGTTCAATCCCCAGCAACACACACACACACACACACACACACACAGTTCTGCTTTGTGGATATTATAAGATGCCTATAAATGGGGCTGGGGCTGTAGCTCAGTGGTAAAGCTCTTGTCTAGCATGTGTGAGGCACTAGGTTTGATTCTCAGCACCACATAAAAACAAATAAAATAAAGATATTGTGTCCATCTACACCTAAAAAATATTTTTTTAAAAAATATGCCTATAAATGGTTTATTGAATTAATAGGATTCAATGAAAACATAAAATAGCTTTGTTTTTAATTGCAGTATATGGAATTTTCCTCTCTTACACTTTGATCCTAAATCTTTTCCAGTAACTTTCAAGTGTTAGCAAACAGCAACGTTTTTAGTATTATAAAACCAGTCCAGTCTAAATATAAAATTTTGATGTCCTCTGCAATTAAAAGTTCCCTTTTTCCTCCAGCTAAATTCTGGACCCTCTAAGGTAGAAGCAAATGGAAAGAGGGTGGGAGTGGAAAAAGAGTCTTGATGATAGGGACTTGCTTTGAAACAACACTGGCAGCATTGCATTAGTATCTCTTGGTTGTAGCACATGC
Source organism: Marmota marmota marmota (assembly GCF_001458135.2). Classification (NCBI taxonomy): domain Eukaryota; kingdom Metazoa; phylum Chordata; class Mammalia; order Rodentia; family Sciuridae; genus Marmota; species Marmota marmota. Next base: position 270,905 of record NW_026000260.1, on the reverse strand, counting down.
CAAAATTCTGCCTCTTTTTGTGGGAATATATCTGAGTCCTTTGAAGACCCCCTCCCCAACCCTCAATATGGTGACATCATACTATATCTCTCTCCATGGGGTATACACTTTTTAGCTGGTCACTTGCATCTTTCCCCTTAGTTTATGTTTCTGGCAGTACAACCCACATGGGCCTTTTCTCTTGGGCTCACCTAGGCTAGGTAGGGTCTTCTTAAGACAGGTGTCATCCTGTGAACTTTCTGGCCTCATGCCTAACAATGATAGTGCAGTCACATTCTACTATATCCCACCCTCCCTGTTATGCCATCAGGGGAAATTACTCCTAGTCTCTGACCTTGAAAGTTTTTTTTTTTAATATTTTTTTAGTTATACATGGACACAATATCTTTATCTTATTTATTTTTATTTTTATGTGGTGCTGAGGATTGAACCAAGTGCCTCATCTGTGCAAGGCAAGTGCTCTACCACTGAGCCACAGCCCCGGCCCTAAAGTTTTTAGAGACAGAAATCAGGCACTAGTCAGTATGTCAAGTTCCAGAAGTGCTATGTCTAGTCTTCTAAGTTGTTCTCCTGAAGTCTTCATTGTTATAGCTTGACATGAGGGAGATTTATTCCCCTCACATGGTAAGGGATATCCCAAAAATGCTCTCCAAAAAAATCTTTAAATATAAACTTCCTAGCCTTCTTTTATTTAGGCTTATAAGTGAGTCATGGTCCAAGGGTTACATAACTAGTTTTGAACCACTATATGAACAAGTCCTGAATAGGTGGGCTAATATCTGTTTTCAAAATATAGGAATATTTGTCACCTATAACTCTCCCAATAATTCTTTTTTTAAGAGAGAGAGAGAGAGAGAGAGAGAGAGAGAGAGAGAGAGAGAAAGAGAGAATTTTTTTAATATTTATTTTTTAGTTTTCGGCAGACACAACATCTTTGTTTGTATGTGGTGCTGAGGATCGAACCCGGGCTGCACACATGCCAGGCGAGTGTGCTACTGCGTGAGCCACATCCCCAGCCCTCTCCCAATAATTCTAAGACAGAGACATGGAGTATAGCTCAGTGGCAGAGTACATGTCTAACATGTGCAAGGCCCTGGGTTTGATACCCAGTGCCACCAAAAAAAAAAAAAGTTATGACAGGAAATGTCTCATCTGAACATCTTGTTGCATGTTTATTCAACATCTAAGTGAAAGTATGCAGTTAGTGTTCACGGAGAGGTGTAAGTGGAAGATAGAAATTTGGGAATTATTAGCATATAGATAATATTTTAAAGTCATAAAGCTGGATAAGATCGCCTACGGATTGATGATAGAAAGAAAAGAAAAGAAATCCAGAATAATGCTGCAGGAGCACTGCAACATTTATAGAAGACACAAGTGTCAGCCCTAAGTGTGGCAGTAAGGAAAACTGAACAAAAGAACATTCTTTTTGACAGCTGCCATATTTAACTGCACTCCCAAGATCGGAGAATCCTTGCTAGGAAATAAGATAACCAGTGTCATAATTAGCATTCAATATTGTTTTTTCATTACCCATCCAGGGTGGCCTGGGCTTGGCAATGTTGAAAAGGTGATCCGTGAACTCTACAAACACAGTCTTTTTATACATGACTGAGGTGTTGAACGGAAAAGATCTTTGTGTTCTAGGAGGAAATCTGTATGGAGAAAGGAAAAGTCATTCAAAATTCAGCTGCAACTAATGCTCCCATCCCATTCCCATCTACTGTTAACAAATGTTCAGTTACTAAATTAGTAGTTGTACATGAATTCCTGAAAGCCACCAAATCAAACACTGTTTCTACAAGTCAACTGATATATTAGGTATAAAATGATAGATCATAAAATCAAGACCCATACAGTACATCAGCCAAAAATTTTTCTGCCAAAGCAATAACTATTGAATCTTTCAATTTCACCTCTAAAACAGACTATAACTTTAACCTAAGTATCTTACATGAAAATTTGATCTATATGTACTTAAAATTATACTTTCTTCCTTAGGGGCACCAAGAATATCACAGGGACAATTAACTTTCAATGAAGACTATATACATTGAGACCTTCTGGTACCAAGCATTATAATTCACAGACAATTATACATTAATGCTCATTTTTGTGTCTAGTCTAATACTCCCAATTATCTAATTATTCATGGGTCAGTTACTAAATTAGAAATTATTATTATAATTAATTATATAAATGTTCCTAAAGTGTTATTTTTTTCATAAGTCATCAAAATTCTTTTAGGTTCCCAGATTTTCCTCTTTCCCTACCTGACAAGTTAGGCTGTCATGTCCTGAGCCCCCCATTTAGATTGAATAATCAAAATAACCAATGTGAATCCTAGTGAAGATGGGACACTGGACCCAAGCAAATTGATAGAAATTATGAAGTAGCTGAACGTGAATATTTAAACTCACTGGTTTTCATATGCTGGTAACTTTTTCACACCATGGAACAGTTCTGTAGCTTTCTATATGCCATAAAGAGCCTCTCTTCCTCATTTATGCTTTCAACATCTAACTTTTATTTTCCATTAGATTTTACCAGTTGATATCATTTTAATAAGACATGGGAATTCAATTAATTCTCATGAGGAAGAAAACTTTCATGTATAGATCCTGGTCTTCAAACTTCAATCAATCAAAAAAAAAATTAAGCACTTGCCCCAAACAGATGTATACTGACTTACATATTGTAAGGATAGCCTTAGGCCTTAGCCTAAGCAACTCCATTCTAAAACTCCATTTTAAAATAAACCTGCAGTCTCACCAGGCAAGCCTACAGAGCCCTCTGATATGCCATCAGGCATAGCCTGATAAAAGCAAGTCAGTTTCCACAATCCTGGTAAGAGTCAGGGTGAAGTCACATGTCATTTGTCATAACCCTGATAAGAGTCAAAAGTGTGATATCAGGGCAGAAAACACCAGACCATATGTCCTGACTCCAAGATGTAAGATGTTACTAGGAAACCTGGTAACAGCTGATGGGGACCCAAAGGGTGAACAGAAGCTCCCAAAAATTAGTATAAATAATGGAACAAATAAACAGACATTCAGCCAGCTGACACTGATGCACACAAGTCTGAGAGCTTAATGAGGACCTGGACTGATATTCCAACTCTTCTCATCATCAGCCTGATCCTCTGCATCATCCTCACCACTCTCAAAGTCTTCAGCAGACTTTACTCTAGTGAAAAAGGCGACCTCTCCTTACTTCTCCTTCTCTTCAGCCAGCCATCAGCTCCACACCAGTCAGCTGGTCACTGCAGTCTGAGTGAGTGTGCATCTGCTGGACTTGAGACCTAAGACTTTAGACTTTAAATCTAGCACTTAAGCTCAGCATGCAGAGGGAATGTCTGTAATAAGTCTGTCATGATGAGGTGTGTTTGCAAACTTAGAATTGTTTGCTTTGAATTGATTATGTCTATTGCAATGCCCAGCATTAAAGACTGTCATTCCTTGATTAAGAACCTATAGAGTGAAATTGTATTGAGTGATTTGGAGTGAATAAAGCATTGAAAAGGGCATAGCGCGTGGACATTCTTTCTCTCTCCCCTCAATTGCAGATGTTGCACCTTTGCCCATTGTGACACATATTAACCACATACTATGTACCTCCTCTGTGCTACCACAAAACACACATCAGAAATGATTAGGGAAAATGAAAGCTTTTTAAAGACATAATTAAATGTGGAAAAGGTGTTGTTTGAGTCTCCTATATTATTGATTCTCAGGAGTTTTTGAAAAGTGAGAGATGTGAGAAATGGACTATAGCACAAATAAAAGATGAATGGGGGACACAGAAAAAGGAGCCCCCAAATATCAGCCAGTGAGACACCTTCACTGTTGTAAATGACCACAATAAGTATGAAATGGGAGAGATAAGGGAAAGCTTCTGATTGTATTTATAAGCCTGGAGCGGGAGTCCATCATGCCTGAGATTACCAGGATGTGAAATGAATAAAAGTAAGTCTAGGTATTGATCACTTATTTGTTTCTTTCTCAACCCTGTGGTGAAATAACCAAAGTCTCATTGTTTCTTTCTGGAGCAGCCACACCTGGTTATTTTTTTTTTGTTTTTAGTTTTTATTGCAATAAAATATGATAATGTGAAAACATATAGGCCACATTTTGATTAACCATTTATCTGTCAAAAGACATGAAGAGCTATTATGAATAATGTTGGTATGGACGGCAATACACATATAACATGTAGTATATCTCTCCTTTTTGTTCTGTTTCTTTGGAGAACCCTTAATAATACAATGGATGTACAAATATCTCAAGTCCCTGCTTTCAATTCTTTTGAATATATACCTAAAAGTGTAATTGCTGGACCAAATGGTAACTCTAGTTTTTAGTTTTGGAGGAATTGCAGTACTCTTTTCCATATAAGCTGTAGAATTTAATATTCCCAACAGTACATAAGGATTTTAATTTTTCTGTATTTTGGCAAACACTTGTAATCGTTTGTATTTTTAGAGTAGCCATCATGGTGGGTAAGGTGGTATTTCTTTGTAGTTTTATTCATATTTACTTAATAATTAGTGATTTATGTCCTTTTATGTGCTTATTAGTAATGTGTATATTTTCTTTGGAGGAATCTCTATTCAAGTCGTTTGTGCCCCACAATTTTGGGATGCTGGAGATTAAAATTAGGGGTTCACAAATGTTAGGCAAGTGGTCTACCACTGAGTTCTATTGCCAGGCCATATTTCCCCTTTCAAATCAGGTCATTTGCTTTCTTGTTATTGGGTTTTAAGAGTTCTATACATTGGTTAGAACTGGGCTGGGGTTGTGGCTTAGTGGCAGAGCACTTGCCTAGCATGTGTGAGGCACTGGGTTCGATCCTCAGCACCACATAAAAACAAACAAAATAAAGGTCCATTGACAACTAAAAAATATTTTTAAAAAAGAGTTCTATATATTTTCTGGATAGTAATCCCTTATTTAAATCTAACATAGTATTTACAAATAGTTTATGTCATTCTGCAGGTTGCTTTCTGACTCTGTTGTGTCCTTTTATGAACAAACTTATTTAATTTTCATGAAGTCCAATTCATCTGTTTTTCTTTCATTGTCTTTGCCTTCAGTGTTTTATCCAAGAAAGCACTGGCAAATTCAAAGCCATGCAGCTTTACTCTATATTTTCTTCTGAGAGTTTTATAATTTTAACCTTACATTTAGGTTATGGATTCCTTTGAGTTTATCTTTGCATATAGTGTTAGTTTAGGTCCAGTTTCACTGTTGGTTTTTCATATGTGGCTTTTATTATATTGAGATAATATCCTTTTATTCCTAATTTCTTTTTTTTAAAGAGAGAGATAATTTTTTTAATGTTTATTTATTTATTTTTTTTTTAGTTTTTGGCGGACACAACATCTTTGTTTGTATGTGGTGCTGAGGATCAAACCCAGGCCACATGCATGCCAGGTGAGCACACTACCACTTGAGCCACATCCCCAGCCCAATATTCCTAATTTCTTAAGGGTTATTAACATGAAAGGGTGTCAAATTTTTTCAAATGTTTTTCCCACATCAGTTGAGATGATCATATGTTTTCCCCCATTCTGTTAATGTATTACAGTGGTAAATTGTCATATGCTGAAACATCCTTACACTACAGGAGTAAATCTCATTATTGTTGTATTATATAATCCTTCTAATATACTCCTAGATTTGATTTACTCATATTTTGTTAAGAAGCAATGGAAAAGTCACAGGCCAGGGGCACAGGCTCACCTAAATACTAAGAAGGAGAACTATAGAGTGCATGCCCTGCCCATCACCCCACCAACACATCACTAAAAGCCTATTTATAGCTGTTCCTTTTACCCAGTATATCATGTCCAGAAAAAAATACAAGACATTCTAAAAGGAAAACAATCCAGTTTGATGAGACAAATTCAACCCAGAACCAGAGCCAGATATGACAGGAAAGTAGAAATTACCACACTAGAAACTTTTAAAAACAATGACCTATATGCTAAGGGTTTTAATGGGGGAAGTAGAAAATATATAATAACAGATATATATTGTAAGCAGAGAGATGGAAATTCTAAGAAAGAATCAAAAAAATAATTCTGGAAGTAAAAAAAAAATACTGTAACAGAAATAAAGAATATCTTTGATGGGCTGTTTTTTTTTTTTTTTTTTTTTTTTTTTTTTTTTTTTTTTTTTTTTT
>NW_026000260.1:211507-261155 GCF_001458135.2 Marmota marmota marmota | reverse complement strand
TGCCTTTTTTTTTTTTTTTTTTTTGATACTGAGGATTGAACCCAGGGGCACTGAACCACTGAGCCACATCCCCAGCCCTATTTTGTATTTTATTTAGAGACAGGGTCTCAATGAGTTGCTTAGCGCCTCACTTTTGCTGAGGCTGGCTTTGAACTGTGGTCCTCCTGCCTCAGCCTCCCAAAATGCTGGGATTACAGGTGTGTGCCACCACAAGTGGCTTGATGGGGTCATTAATAGAATAGAAGAGGAAAGAATCTCTGAGCTTGAGGATATGATCATAGAAACTTCCAAAAATGAAAGAAAAATTACTGGAAAAGCAGAACAGAATATCCACAATCTGTGGGACAACTATAACACATACAAATGTAAATACCAGAAGAAGAGAAAAGAAAGAAATAGAGGCCAAGTTTTGAAACAACACCAAGAAGCAATTGATCTCCCCAGATTAATACTACACATCAAACCACATATACAGGAAACTTACAAGAAGTATAAATACAAACAAATAAAAACTGAATTTGGGTATATAATATTCAAACTTCAGAAAAATCAAAGAAAAACTCTTGTAAGAAGTCAAAGCAGGAGGAAAACACTTTACCTACATCAACCTAGGATTGTATACTAAATAAAGTTATCCTTCAAAACTTCAGAAGAAATACTTTGTTAGATAAATAAAAATTCGAGGAATATATTACCAATAGACCCATCTTGCAAGAAATATTCAAAGAAGTTGTTCAGAGAGAAAGAAAATGACATGGCAGAAACGTGAATCTACATAAACAAAGGATGGCAACAGAGAATGAATAAGTCAAGAGAATATTCACCACACAAAAGGCACTGAACAACCAAGTACACTGAATGCCTTAACCAGTCAAGTGTTTGCTGGCTTCTATTGTTGTTACCTCAATTCTAGCAAAATGGACCTAAGAATGAAGGGCCATTGCTGAGGCTATAATGGGCTATGCAGGCAAAGCTGATCTAGGTATTGTTGCTGTGAATATCCAACTTGCCAGCAATGGAGTCCAAAAGCAAGCCCATGTCATCATTCATCAAGGAAACTATCCAGCTGTGGGGAGCCACTCCAAATGCATGCACCTTTAAGTCCTGATTGATACACCACGGGGAATCTGCTGTAGTCTGGCTGGGTAGTGCCATGACTCAGGACTTGGGACTAGGTGTTTTCCCTCGCTTGGATAATAAGGTGTGACCCTGGGAGTGGCCACAGGAATAGGCCACAGCCACAGGGGTTGAGCTACCCTCACCTACCTGTTCCCTTGTAATCCTCCCCCTTGCCTCATTTGAATGGCTTCTCCCCAATAAAAGGGTTCAGCACTCACTCTCTCTCTTTCCATGGACCCCTAAGGTAAGAGGAGCTATCACAGGACCCAAAGAAAAAGGTATTTCTGTCTCTGTGTGATTATTTTGTGCAGCCCAGTTCACCTGGAGTGACGTTGAGTGTTTAGTCATGAAAAGCGACATTTAGCCATTTGGTGAGCCTAAGTAATCAACACCAGCCAAGCCCTTCCTTCCACTAGCACAAGATCTTGCATTTTATCATTGCATCACACCAAGAAATCCATTTTAAAGCAAGGAAATACATGACCATGGGATCCAATAGTCTAATCATATACGATATTACTGGAAAATTGCGTTGCCCATCTGATAGAGTGTAGAATAGCTTGTTGAAGGAATAGCCAAGACACCAGTTTAGAGATAATATTCTGTAAGAATAAGGCACAATCTTCCAGGATGCAGTATATTCCATAGTTTAATGGCTATCATATAGTGCTATTTTCCTAACTAAATTACATGGATCTGGGAAATGAGGGGTGTCAGTAGGAGCAGCTTCAAATTAACATTACTCCCATTGACCCCATTGGGGAAACTGCCTCTAAATATGGGCTCTGAGGGCTTAGGAGCCCTGTTTTTTAAAAGGCTAGGAGTAACTTACTGTTATGAGCAGTGGCAGGAAGTGTTATACAATAGGAAAAGAGAAGAATGCATTTGGAACCAAGATCATTCACTTGGATATCTCTTGGTACTCCATTGCCCAATTTGGATGATAAATGGGCAAGCGCAACCAAGTTCTGAGAAGGGCACAATGACCAGGCACCTCATCAGGTGACCCAATTGAACCAGCAGAAGTACAAAATGAAAGGTAGTGGGAGGAATCCAGAGTGGATACTAGAGGAGGGAGGCAAGCTGCTGGAAATGCTGACAGCTGATGGCTTTCATCTGAGTTCCCCTTAGGAAACTACCTTTGTCTGAAGTCAGCAACTTCACCCAAAGAAATGTCCCTTTCCTGGTCAATGTGAGGGTGTATAAAACTGCATCCATTCAACTTCTCCCTCTATCCAATCCTGTTTCCATTACTTCCAGTGGATTGCCTACCCCAATAAACTTCCTGCATGCAAAAGGAAGAAAGAAGAAAAAAACTGATGATTTTTTTCCTATTTGCATTTTTCAAAAGCTATAAAATCACTTAAGAAGGCATACAAATTGTGAATATTTGAACAATGTTGCCTGGAAATGTTTTCATCTGGTTTACTTTCAGATAATTCACTGCCAGCTATAAATTTGTGAAGATGCTGTCACAAAAGCTTAGCAGATATGATTAACAGAAACCTGCTAAGAGATACTGAAAACTTAAATGTTTTATATAAAAAGGGTGAATGTGACTCTGTAAGATCTGTATCATGAGCTACACAGTCACCTTCCCATCATGCAAACCTGGAGGAGATGCTGTGGTAAGTAGAAAGATGCAGCTAGGCACACACCCCAACAGAACCAACCAGAAGGTCCCCAGGGTTGCAGCCCTCGCCATACTCTGATGAGGAGACATTATTTTTGCACTAGTTTGGAGAAAAATTGCATCACACTGCAGACAGCAGATCTTGCTACATGTATCTGCAAGAGTCATGCCCAATGGGAACTGTAGGGAATCCCTGAAAACACAGGGACAGACACAGACAACACCTTGCAGAGGGAGGCTCTCTGACTCCCAGATGATGTCAAAGTTGAAGCAGAAAGGACTAACCCAACAAATGAAGCAGATTTCCTTCTAAGAAAGGTAACATCCAGAAGAGATCTCTCCAACGGTGAGCAGGACAGCCTCCACACACATAAAGCAAAAACTGCTGCAAGCACAATCCATAGTCAGGCAAGAAGCCCTTCACACCCCTTCCTGGGATCTAGCAGCAAACTGGCTGGAAAAGCTCCTTGGGGATGCTCGGTTTTCACAGACCTCTCTCAAGGGGACCAGCTAACAGGAATGGGGCAAAGGTGGTGCAGACTTCATGCTTACTTCTCTTCTCTCCCACGTTTTACTCCATTCTGGAGTTTGCAGGACACCCAAGAAAGCATGTTGCTTGGGGAGCCCTTCTGCCAACTCAAGGCCATGACAAATGACTTTCTGTACTGATTTTCTCCTATCTTAAGAGAGCAACACATTTCAAGGTAACTTAAGAAATATACATTCAAAGGAAAATGCAGACCATCTGCAGAAGGAGAAACAGAAACCTCTTGGTGTAGGCTGTTAATATTTATGAAGGAACAGAAGGAACTAGAGATGGAGCCAGGATGGAGTTACACAATTTCACTCCAGTTTTTCTAGCGCTTGCATATTGCCCTCATGTTACATTTTGTAGGCAAGGGCATGGCCTTTTTTTTTTTTTTTTTTTTCATTTCAAAGGTTCTTGTGCATTTCTTGCATTCCAATAGCTAGGCCGCTTCTCTTTGGAGAGAAGGTCTGTCTTTTTCTGTATCCACAAATTCCTATATCAACAGGACAACAATATACAGCTTCCCAGCCTAAGACCTTTTCCATTAGAAAATATTTTCCACTGAATCAGAAATACGTGATTTATTTGCGTGTCTCAGTTTCAGAGTAATCTGCACAGTAAATGATTAAAACATTCCAGGATTCACAGGTTTTGCTCCTTCCTAACTTGTGTGAGCTTTTTGTTTGTGAGTTTCCCTTGGGATTCAATATATAAATTCTGCCAAATATATTTAGCAACAATTGTCCCTGACATGAACTGTTTTTTCACATTTTATCTAAAACTGATCGGAAAACCTATTATTTTCCTTGACCCTTGCTTAGAAGAAGCTCAGCAGCTGCAGGAACAGATAATATAAAATTGAATTACCCCAGCTGTTTATTTCAAACCTTGGCAGAAGTTTTCAGGATGTGTCCAGAGTCAGCTTATCCTGTTAATCAGTATCAAAATAATCAAGATCATAAACTAGTATTATTGAAATAAAAATTTGATCAACTTTTTCTTGGTAAATACATGTGACTGCATACACAACAACAGAAAGTTAGGTAACAAATGAGTTTACTCCATTAAATTCCTCACACATTCCACAAAATTTAACTCAACGTGGGTCAAAGACTTTAATATAGGAGCTAAAAACATAAAACTCTTACAAAATGTAAGTGAAATATTTGTGACCTTAACTTTGACATTGATTTCTTACATATGACACCAAAAGTACAAGCAACCAAAGGGAAAAATATATAAATTTGACTTCATCACAGTGAAAAACTTTGGTTTCAAAGGATAATATTAGGACAGTGAAAAGACTACTCACTGAATGGGGAAAATATTTCCATATCATAATCTGATGAAGGTGTAATATATCAAGAATATCGAAAAACAACAAATAAAATGAAAAAAATATATATAAAGAACTTTTACAAGTCAATCCTAAAAGACAAATAATCTAATTAAAAGATAAGCAAAGGAGTGAATAGACATTTCTGCAAAGAAGGTACACAAATGGTCAATATATACATTAAAATATTTGATATCATTAATCAGATAAATCTAAATCCAAACCATTTTATCCCCTTTAGGTTAGCTAAAATAAAAATAACAGCAATGATTATTGGTGAAGATGTTGAGAAACTGATACCTTTATCCACTACTAGTAGGAATGTAAAATGGTGCAGCTGTTTTGCAAAACAGTTGGGTAATTCCTGACAATTAAATAAAGAAATACCATTTGACCTAAAAACTCTACTATTAAAGAATATGCCTAATAGAAATGAAAACATATGTTCATGTAAAGATTTGTATATGAATGTCTGTACTAGTATTCTTCATAATGGCCAAAAATGTCCATCAAGACATAAATGCAGTCTTATTAAGCCAAAAAAAAGGGCTGAAAAAGGAATATATACAGACTCAGTCTGTTTTATTTTGTTCAATAATAAATAGTGAGATTTCTTATGCAAAAAGTGAACATTTCAAGAGCTAATATAGTTGACACATTCACTTTTTCCATTAAGAAATTAATGTGTGAGGGGGCTGGGGTTGTGGCTCAGCAGTAGAGAACCCACCTAGCACGTGCATGGCCCTGGGTTCAATCCTTAGCACCACATAAAAATAAACAAATAAAATAAAGGTATTGTGTCCAACTACAACTAAAAAATAAATATTTTTTTAAAAAGAAATTAATGTGTGAACATTGCATAGGTACATGCCAATAAGACAACACAGATAATGAATCAATAATTTCTTTGCTCAGTCAAGATAAAAAGAACATGATTATTACCCAAACTAGTGGAATTTCAGAAAAAGATGTATAGTTTTAAATGCCCTCAGCATCAGAAACAAAGGAACAATAAAAGAGAAAATAACATATTACTTTGTGGTGCTGAGAATCGAGCCCAGTGTTTTACGTATGCTAGGTGAACACTCTACCTCTTGAGCCACAACCCCAGTCCCAGCAATTATTATTTTAAATAGCAACATATTAAGAGTATTTCAAGGGAAACCCTGAGACACACAGGAATGCTGTGTTTATTGTTATCTAATGTTTTTCATGTTTTCTAATAAATTCTATCAGATAAGATCATGAAATAATTGGTTATAAACATTAGAAAGATCTAAAATCTGTCTCATTTTATTAATGATATGATTGAATACCCACAAATATTAGGCTAAAATTATTATGATTAATATGGTATTGGAACTAGGACAAGATGAATATGCACAAAGTAATAGCTTTTCTCTATTTTAGTACTAAGCACTTACAAATGAAAACTGGGGGTTCAACCCAATATTAAAATGGGCTTCACACATCCTAGGCAAGTGCTTTACCACTGAACTACATCCGTAGTCTTTTTTATTTTGAGACAGTCTTAGTAAATTGCCTAGGCTGGCCTTGAACTTGTGATCCTCCTGCCTCAGTCACCCAAGTAAGTGGGATTATAGGAGAAAACCATTTTATTAACAATAGCAACAGATTTATAAATGCATAGGCATGATGCAATAACAAAATTACTTAAATATATTAATAAAGTTAATGTGAAAATTTAATGAAATTTCAGTTAGAATCACAACAGCTCTTGGGTCTTTTTAATCTGATAAATAAGTTAATTTTTTTGTTCTAATGATTGAACCCAGGGGTACTCTACCACTGAAGAACACACCCAGACCTTTCTATTTTTATTTTGAGACAGGGTCTCACTAACTTGCTGAGGCTGATCTTGAACTTGCAATCCTCCTTCCTCAACCTTCCTAATCTCTGGTACTACAGGTGTGTGCCAGTGGGCTGACTGTGAAAGCAATCTGCACTGTTTATTTTGTACTTTTCTTAGTTATTCTTAGGCATTTTATTTTTCCACACACAAAAAAAAGCTTTAAGATATTTACCTGGCACAGTGGCACATGCCTGTAATCCCTGAATCAATGAATAAATAAATAAGTAAATAATAAAGGTTGCTTTTACCAGATATCAGGATATATTAGAGGTCCACTATAATCACCTCTATATGGTAGTGGTGTAGCAAGATGATAGTAGGTCAATGAAATAGCATAATAAATCCAAAAACACACATTGCTATGTGAGAATTTTTATAAGATCAATGTGTTATTTCAAATTAATGGTAAAGCTGAATTATTTTATAAATGATGCCATCACAATAGGTCATTGATATGGATAAAATAAAGCTATACAGATGCCTCTCTTATTCCCTATAGATAACATAATTAGCAAATGAGTTGTAAAAAGCAAAACAGTAAAAATCTTGTAAGAAAATCTGGGAGAATACATTTGCAACACTGAAGTGTGGAAGACATTTTTAAACAGCCAACTTTGAAGATATGAAAGAAAATATATAGTTGACTATAAAAATTAAAGCCATTTTGGCAAAATTATAACGAAGGGCAATAGACAAATAATAGATCTTGGGAAATTGCAATAATCATGAAGCAAATTAAAACTTGAAATAATAAGAGGGGTCTTGTAATTAATTAAAAAATTAAAGAGCCCAAAGAAAAAAATAATAAACAAGTTCCATTTTAGAAGTTGCTTAAGCTCAGTGGAAATAAAAATAATTCAATTAAAGTAATGTTGCAGGGCTGGGGATGTGGCTCAAGCAGTATCGCGCTTGCCTGGCATGTGCGTGGCGCTGGGTTCGATCCTCAGCACCACATACAAATAAAGATGTTGTGTCCGCCGAAAACTAAACAATAAATATTAAAAAATTCTCTCTCACTCGCTTTAAAAAAAAAAAAGTAATGTTGCAGCATCACTCTACATATGGTAGTGAGTGCAAAGATATAGTGCAAAGTGAGTGGAAAGGTGTGTATAAGTTCACACTTATATAAAACAAACTGGAAAAGAAAACCCTGGTGGGTAGGTGTGTATTATCATCTTGGGATGCCTGATTGGGATAGGCAAGAAGGGGTGTGTGTAAGGAGAATGCGGAAAATCAAACAAAGATGATAATTTAGAGCTGGGGCTATAGCTCAGTTGGTAGAGTGCTTGCCTCGCCTGCACAAGGCCCTGGGTTCAATCCTCAGCACCACCAAAAAGAAAGATGATAATGTATAACATGACTACATTTAGTATTTACATTAGCATAAATTATGTATTGTGTTTAAATCCTTATAGTACACATTTAAAGAAAAAACACAAAATTTAAAATAAATAATTCCAGCATTCCACTCAGTAAAGCAAAAGTAAAACAACAAAACAAAGCCAATGAAATTGGAAAAAAGGAATGAGCTACATAAAGAAAAAAAGAATTGATAAATCAACCCAAAAGATTGTTCTTGGCAAGACCAATAAAATCACGAAAATTCTGGAAGAATTTTGAAGACAGAATGAGAATAAACATCATAAGGAAATGAAAAGGTAATATTACAGACACAGAATAGGTCAACCAAAATCACAGAGACTGATGGGCCTGGTGGTCCATGCCCATAATCCCAGCAATTTGGGAGGCTGAGGCAGGAGGATCTATGTTCAAAGGCAGCCCCAGCAACTTAGCAAATCTCTAAGCAACTTAGCAAGATACTTTCTCAAAATAAAATCATGGCTAATATTAAAAAGGGTGAAGATGTAACTCAGTGATAAAGTGCCCCTGGGTTTAATCCCTACGACCTAAAATAAAAAATCACAGAGACTGTTATGTAACTCAATGCCAATACATTATCAAATCTGGGGATAATAAATTGCTTTCTATTATTTCTAAAACATATATAACCAAAACTGACTGGAGAAGAGGTAGAAAAATGTGAATGAACCAATGACTGCATGTAATACTGTAAAGATCATCTACTTTCCTCAGAGTAAATGAGTAAATGCTCCAGAACCTCCAAAAGAGGAAAAGCTTCTGAAATCACAGCTAATATTACGAAAAAGCATATCACATACACACATCAGAGAACTGGAAATTAAACTCAGTTCAGTTGATTGGATCTCATTGTCCTGATTTTGCCTATGAAAGTTTGGGGTAGGTCAAGGAAAGTTTGGTTCTTTTTCCTTTGCTGCTTGTCTCTCTACCACACTCTGTACATTTCAGAGTTGCAGAATGTGACAGAGATGCAATGGGCAAAACAGAACAAAACATCAAGTAATAGGTTAGATGTCTGAAAAGAAATGACACCTTACCTGGAAATGTTTTTTATCAGGGTTTAACTAAGCATTATAGCCATCCTAACTTGAGGTCAGCAACTTTCTCCAACCAGAATCACATCCCCATAATGCTGTAGGAATATAGGTATAGCCTTTACCTTGTGTCAACATGCAGCTCACTGAGCAGGTCACTTTTCATATAGTCCCAGGAGAGTTCCACAGCACCCAGGTAATATCTTCGGATGGCACTAAAGCTGAATTGTAAAAGGCACAGAAAGAAGCAGCTAGAGAGTTCTATTTGCATGGCTCTTATTGCTAGAAAATGTTCAACAGCAGAAATAAAAGTCTAACTGTTCTCTAAAATATCTTTAGCTCCCAGGAGAAAGAAGGTAAATTTTCTATGATTTTGTGAAAAGTCCCAAATGTTTTGAAGAGAAATATAGGGGACTTCATCTGCTGGATGTGACAGCAGCATGAACAGTAAGCAGTACCAGACAGAATTGCTTCCTTTTGGGCATTGGGAAGCAGCCACAGGAAAAACTGGAGTAGGAAAAGGGTGCATGAGCTAATGCTTAACCCATTCACTTCTGAAGGCAGTAGAGGCATGAAATGTCTACTGTAAATTAGAATTTTGGAGGAAAGGAAAAGAAGGAGGGAGGTCACAGTGAAGAGGTGCTTTAATATCTACTAATTTTCCTGGTCTACTCTGACTCTGTTCCTTAGGGGCAGCAACAAGAGAAGTTTCAGGATGTGAAAGGTTCTCGACTCTCATATTAGTTACTCTGCTTTCACCCTTGGGTCTTGTGTAACTCCCACAATGTGATTGTGTGTGTGTGTGTGTGTGTGTGTGTGTGTGTACTGGGGACTGAACCAGGGACAGTTTAGCACTGACCTACATCCCCAGGGTTTTTGTTTTTAATTTTGAGGCAGAGTCTTGCTAAATTGCTTAGGGCCTTGCTAAGTTGCTGAGGCTGGTTTTGAACTTGCAATATTCCTGCCTCAGCCTCCCAAGCTGATTACAGATGTGCACCACTGTGTACAACACAAGTGACTTTAAAACTATGAAGTGGGTCATGTGAATTCTGTGCTGAGAATCCTCCAATGGCTTCTTACCTTCTTAGGTAAAATCCTGTAACTTGGACTGGGATTGTGGCTTAGTGGTAGAGCGCTCACCTAGCACAAGAGGGGCCCAGGTTCAACCCTCAGCACCACATAAAAATAAAGGTATTGTGTTGCGTTCATCTACACCTAAAAATAAGTATTTTAAAAATTGTATAACTTTACCATGGCCTAAAGCATCTCACATTGTCTGCATGTTGCTTTTATGTACTTTTTTAAAATCTGAGCTTGCTCTTGCTATGCTGTCCTCCTTGCTTTTTCCTAGAGGCATGAAATGTCTCATGGCCTACAGTATAGTATTTCCTTTACATTAAACACCTTTCTCTGTATCTTCATGTGATTCCATTCCTATATTTCCTTTGAGTTTTGGCTCAAATTTTGCCTGTGAGGTTTGAAATGGGACCATCAAAATTACATGGTTGAGATGTTCACTGTTACTGAATAAGTCTGTCAGCTTCATTTTTCTTAAAAGTATTCATGAGTATGTGTCATTGATTTTGTTTATTTATTATGTGGTCTTGTTATCTGATGTATTTGTTTGGTTCAGGTATAGGATATATCTCCTTACTTCAAAATGTAGCTATGCTGAGGTCAAACAGAGAGTGTACTCAGGTTAATATGTATTAGAGGGATTGAGTGCCTTCCTAAATGTCTCAAAGTGCAGGAGCTAAGGTAAAGAAAGTTTTTCAGCTATAAGAAATGTTATCATTTAGTCCACTTCTGCATGAATGAGAATGCTTATTGAGTAATTGTTGAGCTTTTGTCTAGCGTGCAAAACAAGTAGCGAGAAAAATCTGTTTGATAGACATTTGGTGAGACCTCCCATTTCCAGGAACCGGCATGCAAAGATAATAGCTGGCAGGTAGTATATGCAGGAAATCGATGTAAGTAATTTCTAACATATCTGCTATTCTTGTGTTCATTTCTGGGGCAGTGCAACCAAGCAGAAAGGGGTTCGGGAACTTGGTCGTGGTCACACAGTTTTTAAGCTGTAGTATTGAAATATATATAATTGAGCTCTAGAAATCATGCTCCTAATTAGTGTGGTAAAGTTTTCTGCCCCGGAAATGAATAAACCCTGTTGGTGTCATCTGAGGGTCACAGTTTAATGGGAACGACAAAAAAAGTAGACATGTACTCACAATATAGGGTGTGCCAGGTGTTTAGCACTTACTGATTTCATCCTCAGATAACATCGTCAAACGGGTACACCTAAACAACTGAGGCAGAGGGAGGTTAAAGTGTTTTCTTAATGCCAATACCCATTTGTCCTAAACAGAGATTGTTGTACGCAGCGGGTGCACAGCAAAGAAAAATAGAAAGAGACAATAAGTAGTAGTTAAGACACATAAGTATATTGTGATTGGAATGTTTTAAATGTGTAAATTGTGTTTTCCACCTTGAAACAGTTGTGGGCATATCTGAGGAGATGATATATCGAGCAGATATGTGGTCAGTGATTACAAACTAGACGAGCACGGCTTTAGGTGAAAAAAAAATGGGGGGCGGGGGTACTGGGAATTGAACCCAAAGTGCTTTACCACAGAGCCACATCCCCAGCCTTTTTTATAACCACGTCCAGTTTCGGGTGAAATATTCTTATTAGGGAAGGGTAGCGTGGTGGTTACCAGAGCAAGAGTATCTGCGCAAGTCATTTGGGCGGGGCTATGGGGCTTGTGACGCCGACCGCAGAGCCTTGTGACGCAGCTGTTAAGGGGGCGGGCAGGTGCTGCCGCGCCTAGCCCGCCCTCTTCCGCTGCCGCCGTGGGAATGGAAACATCTGCCCCACGTGCCGGAAGCTTGCTAACCACACCAGCGCGGTACTCCGTGTCCTGCCGCGCCGATCCTCTGCGAGTGGCCTCGCGAGAAGTGCTCGCCGAAATGGCTGCGTCCAGTCAAGGTAAGGGCTGGAGCGCGCGCGAGCTGCGCCGTGGGGAGCCGCCTTCCAGGGCTTGGGAAGTGGGAGGGCTCCGCGCCTGCCAGTCCGTGACGAGCTCCCCAGGGGACCCTAGTGGCAAGGGGAAGGATAAGGCGCCGTGACCCTCCCCTGGCCCAGTCACTCCAAAGTCCGGCCAAGGTCACGCGCTGGGCTGGGGCTGAACTGCCTGGGATGTTGTTTTCGTGGCGAGCTCATGCAGGCTTCCGGTACCGCTCCCAACTGCTGAGTCCTGGAGACATTCCGTCCCTGTTGTCGGAAGCGTTCCATTCCCTCGAGAATAGCCTCTTTGTCCCTTTGGACGTTCATATTAAATGTTGGGCGGGTGTCATTCTCATTCTGGGCTCCCCATCTGCGTTATTTATGGTTTTTCAAAAAAGAACCACATATGACATATTACTTTCAAATACTCCATTTAGTCAATTTACTAACAGGGACCTGACCTTAACATCATTTGCAGTAACAGGGCTTGGTGGTGCGCGACTATAATCCCAGGGACTCGGGACACTGAAGCAGGAGCATTGCAGGTTCAAAGCCAGCCTCACAATTTAGCAAGACCGTGTTTCTTAGGAAAAAGAAATTGGGGATACTGTATTAAAATGAAAGTACTCAAACCTCATCATCTCATTATTTACCATATTTTACAGTTATCTATGCCCCTTCAGTAATTTACATCTATTTTATATGTGCATTTCTTCCCAGTACTGGTTTCAGTGATGTCACAATTTATGCTCAACAAATGCACCATAGAAATTGGTATGTACTGTAAATGAATTCCTACCCAAAGCCAATAATTAAGCATTTTTCAACACCACTTAATTTAGGTGACTCCAAGCAATTGGAATATACAATCTAACCATTGTTGTCTTGCAAAACAAACTGCAGGCACTCACTTAAAATGTACACCTTGATCAGATAATGCTACTTAGGGATGCTTTTGTGAATTTTTTTTTTTTTTTTTTGTGAGATTTTTAAAAGGGGGATACTGGGAATTGAACTCAGGGACACTCAACCACTGAGCCACATACCCAGCCCTATTTTGTATGTTATTTACAGATAGAGTCTCACTAAGTTGTTTAGTACCTTCCTAAGTTGCTGAGGCTCACTTTGAACTCGTGATCGTCCTGCCTCAAGCCTCCTGAGCCACTGAGATTACAGGCATGTGCCACCACACCTAAAGTGAAAAATTTTGAGGTTCACACACATTACAATCTTTGTCATGCTGATGATCACATGATAATAAACATGGCTACTATTTGATGAATAGCCATGTTTCATGAATGACTAAAAGAAATTAGATAAAACCCACAGTTCCCTAATTTAATCCCCCCCATTTTTAAACATTTTTTAAAAAATTTTCCCTGATTAAAATCAAAGAGTTTTGTGAATTATAACAAGTTGATTTTAGTTTGGGAAGAGTTATATACAAAACTAGAAGACAAGAAATTAAAAAAGATTTTTTTAGTTTTAGATGGACGTGATACCTTTATTTATTTATTTTAATATATATGTTTTAGTTGTATTTGGACACAATACCTTTATTTATTTATTTTTATGTGGTGCTGAGGATCAAACCCAGGGCCTCACACATGCTACATGAGCACTCTACCACTGAACCACAACCCCAGCCCCTTTATCCCCCTTTTAACTAGAACTAATTATTGACCTTAGGAGCTTGGTAAAAACACATTGTAAGAAAACCTCAAAACTCATTCATTTTCACTGATCATTTCTTCTTAAACAGTAATGTTTTCTTGTTATATTACACAAATTTAATTACTGTTAAAATCTTACAGGATCTGCTTCTTCACTCATCCATATTATGGCTCTGCTAAATTGTGATATACAGTCTATCCTAAATTAATTTTTTTTCACTACTGAAAATAAAACCAAAGGATAACCTACCACTGACCAACATCACTACCCTTTTTACTTTTTATTTTCAGACAGGTCTCCCTAACTTGATGAAGCTGGCCTTGAACTTCTAATCTGCCTACCTCACTCTCCCAAATTGTTGGAATTACAGGCATGTGCCACTATGCCCAGCCTTCAATTAGTTCTTGAATTTTTATTTTATATATGGTACAAACTACAACTTAAAATCCTTTTGGTTTTTAAATATTAATATTTACTAGGTCTAACACAATTTGTTAAGAAAACTCACTCTATCCCATTGACTTACCTTGGTTCTTTGTTACTAAAAATCATATGACAGAATGTGTGAATCTATTTCTGGATGTGGTGTTCTCTTTCACTGGTATATTTGTGTATCCTTAGATCAGTTCAACAGGGTATTGAATACTACACTTTTATAAATCTTGAAATTGGGTAGTTGTAAATTGTAGTGCGCCCTTACAATAAGTTTTGAAATTCCTTAAATTTTCTTCTTTTCAGGTTCCATGGTGGCACAGGCCAGTAATCCCAGCTACTCAAAAAGTTGAGGCAGGAGTCTCACAAGTTTAAGAGCACTTAGCAACAAACTTTCCTAGCTAAAATATCAGACCTCACAAAACAAGAGACAAGTCTTAATGGCATGGCTGAAAGTCTGACCCATAGAATCTGAGAGCATAATAAATGGTTATAGTTCTGTATGTGTTTTGTTTGTTTTCTTTTGTATCAGGGATTGACCTCAGGAGGTTTAACCACTGAGCCACATCCCTACCTTTTTAATTTTCATTTTTAAAATTTGACACAAAGCCTTGCTAAATTGCTTACTTCCCCCCTAAGTTTTTGAGGCTGACTTTGAATTTGCGATCCTCCTGTCTGAGCCTCCCAAGCTGCTGGGATTACAGGAATGCACTACTATGCCCAGTTTATGGTAATTTATTGTACAGCCATAGTAACCAAAACACTATTCTGTCCTTGTGCACTTTCATATAAATTTTTGAACCAGTTTATCAGTTACAAAAACAAAACAAAGATCTCTTAATCTAGTTTAAAATGGTAGTGATTCACTTTAAAATGAATATTTTCTTATTTTGTATGTTAATTCTTGTAGGTAGCTTTGAGGGAAATTTTGAGTCGCTGGACCTTGCAGAATTTGCTAAAAAGCAACCATGGTGGCGTAAACTGTTTGGGCAGGAATCTGGGCCTTCAGCTGAAAAGTATAGCGTGGCAACCCAGCTGTTAATTGGAGGTGTCACTGGATGGTAAGTGATGTGAAAGATATCCAGTGTCTTTTGTGCATGATTTAGTATTGCAGTTATAGGAACCATCTTCTCTAATTAATGAAAGCACACTTGACTTTGGCAAAATTGGTCAGCCTCTGAAATTTTACAGAAACTGAGGCTCAGAAAGATTCATTTGCCCAAGGCAATATAGCTATTGATACAACAAGGAGCTAACCATTTATTAGCTGTCAGATGATAATGTGACACAAATTATGTTTTCATTTGTCATATGTATGTATATATATGTTCTTTTACTTTTATATATGACAATATAATTATGTTATAACTTACAACCATGGAATATATCTTATTCTAGTTAGGACCCAGTTGTTTTTTTGGGGGGGTGTACTGGGGATTGAACTCATGGGCACTCAACCACTGAGCCACATTCCCAGCCCTAGTTTGTATTTTATTTAGAAACAAGGTCTCATTCAGTTACCTAGTATCTTCATGTTGCTGAGGCTGGCTTTGAACTCATGATCCTCCTGCCTCAGCCTCCTGAGCCACTGGGCTTACAGGCAAGCACCACCATGTGCCTAGCAACCACCATTCTTAAGGATGTAAATGATGGTGGGATTCACTATGGTGTGTTAATATATAAGTACATAGAAAAATTATTTTGGATTCATTCCACTGTCTGTCTTACCTTTTCTTATCCCCCTCCCTTTCGTGTTAATAGGAAATTTAGTAAGTGTATATTGAATCCTTCAATTTCAGAAACTCTTTATATTTGAAAAATCTTCTTATACAATCTAACACAACTATAGAACAGTGTACATGGTAAGCGTTCATTTTCATAAATAGGGAGTCAACTCGTATGGGGGATTAATTCCAGGATCCCTCATGGATCAAAGTCTATGGATGCTCAATTCTTTTATATAAAATGATATTCACATTTAACCTATGTACATCCTCATGTATATTTTAAATAATTTCTAAATTACTTTTATACCTGAGATAATACACATACTATATAAATAGTTGTTATTCTTTATGGTTTATGGAATAATGACAAGGAAAAAAGTATGTATATGTTCAGTACAGATTTTTTTTTCAAATATTTTCAATCCCTAAGTGGAGAACTCTTAGATATGAAAGGCTGAGTGTACCAAAGATACTTTCTTATGTTTCAGTTTTTGTTTTTCTTTGTAAATATAATATTACAGAACATTACTAGATCTTTTATTATTTTTATTTACAATCTATATTTTTAATTGACACATAGTAATTATGCATATTTATAGGATACAACTTGACATTGCAACACACATGCAATGTGTAATGATTAGATCATACTAATTGGCATATCTGCTACCTCAGACATTTATCATTTTTTGTGTTGAGAATAAATACATCTCTAATAGCAAAAAAAGAAAAATGAGAGAGTAAACTATGTAACAACCACTCAGGTTAAAAAAAATGTGGGGGCTGGGGTTGTGGCTCAGCAGTAGAGTGCTTGCCTAGCATGTGTGAGGCCCTGGGTTTGATCCTCAGCACAACATAAAAATAAATAAATAAAATAAAGGTATTATGTCCAACTACAACTAAAAAATAAATGTTTTTTAAAAATGTGGCAGCTTAAGAGGATCACAAGTTCAAAGATAACTAAAGAATAATTGTTGAGTTACTTCCTTTCTTTTCTTTTTCTTTTTTTTCTTTTTCCCCTTTTGGTACCAGGGATTGAACTCAGGGGCACTTGACCACTGAGCCACATCCCCAGCTCTATTTTGTATTTTATTTAGACACAGGATCTCACTGAGTTGCTTAGGGCCTCGCTGTTGCTGAGGCTGGCTTTGAACTCACGATCCTCCTGTCTCAGCCTCCCCAGCAGTATGTATTTTTTGGTTCTTTTTTTTTCCTTATTCAATCAGTGTTTTGTATATTCATCCATGTTGTATGTAGTTATAGTTTCTTCATTTTCATTTGTATTTATAGTTGCATTGTGTGAACATGGCATGGTATATTTATCTAGTCTATTACTGGTATTGGACTTGTTTTGACTGTTACAAGCAATGCTCATATGAACCTCAGTTAGAATGGCTGTCATCAAAAAGACAAAGTTAAAATGCTGTCTGTCCTGTAGAGAAAAGGGTACATAGTCTGTTGGTAACTGTACAGACATTATGGAAAACAGAAAACTGAAAATAGAACTACCATATGATCAGCTGTACCATTACTGGATATATAGCCTAAGGATATGAAGTCAGCATACAAAGAGATATCTACATACCTATGTGTATTGTGGGTACTATTCACAAAAAATAACATGATATGGAAATAGTCCAGGTACCCATTGCCGCAGTCTGGCTGGGCACAATCAGGAGCCACTTGTCAAAAGAAACTAACTTTATTTTTAGAACCACACACGCCAAACAAAACAGCCTCTCAGGAAAAACCCTCAGAGCCTCAACTGCCACCACCGGCTTTCCACAAGCCTCTCTCTCCCACACAAGCTTCTCTCCACCTCCCACCATCCTCCTGTTCTTGAGGCCGATTGGCTGGGTCACGTGGGCGGAGCCAAAAAAGTCCCCCAATGAGCAGCTCCGTGGTCTGAAAGGGCAGGGAAACAGCCCAATGAGCATCACCGCAGAGGAGCCAATCAGCTAGATGTTGCTGGGGCCGCTGTGAGCCAATCATCAGCCGGCAGCTGGTTGCTGGCAGCTGGAAGTTTGCTGGGGCCCCTTCCGCTGTGGCTCTCAACAAGCCATCAACAGATGAATGAATAAAGAAAAGAGGGTGTATATTCACAGTGGTAGATGAATGGTAAAAAATACATTATATAAACATGATGGCTATTATTCAGCCATAAAGAATAAAATCCTGCTATTTGCCTAGAACTGGGGACATTGTGTTAAGTTTAATAAGTCAGGGCTCGGGATGTGGCTCAAGCAGTAGCGCGCTCGCCTGGCATGCTTGCGGCCCGGGTTGGATCCTCAGCACCACATACAAACAAAGATGTTGTGTCCGCCAAAAACTAAAAAATAAATAAATATTTTTTAAAAAAAGTTTAATAAGTCATTCACAGAAAAACAATTAGCAAATGTTTTCTCTCATAGGAGGAAACTAAAAGTCAAATAAATAAAAATAACCATACAATGGTAACCTAAAGTTGAAGAGGGAGTATTAGGGTGTGAAAAGGCAGTCAAGGAGAGTGAGGAAAAGGGAAGGACATGATGAAAGCTTGATATATACATGGATGGCAGTGCAACATTGAAACCCATTAATTTATACAATTACATGTACAAACTATATGCAGGTTCTTCACGTATTAAACATAGAATAACAATATGATTCAGCAATCCCAGTACTAGTTACACATACAAAGGAAATGAAATCAGTCTGTCAGAGAGACGTTTGCACTACAGTGATCATTGTAGCACAATTCACAGTAGCTAGACAAAATCTCTGCCCCCTTGAAGCTTATGTCTTAATGAAGGTGGAGGCAGAATGATAGACAATAATAAAGAAACAAATAAAATAGTTATATTAAACTGGCAACTGGAGGTAACCACTCAGATTCGTGGACATTTCACATTCCGCATTTACAAAATAGCATTATATTTTCCCCTCCCCTTACCTACCTTTTCCTATGGTCCTCTTTCTTCTTTTCATACCATAAAAATGCTACTTATTGTCCAAATAGTCTTTTGGGACAAAATTCTATCCTTTTTACCCTGCTGTCACTCTGTCCCCAAATCTAGTCCAGCAACATTTCTCTTCTGTGTTGCTTCTGCCTCCATCTTTTTAGTCAGTCAGGATTTTATTTCTTTATGTCATGCTTCCTTTGGGACTGCCTTTCTGTAGGGGGTAGGCAGGAGGTAGATCATCTCAAGGTAAGGAAAATAAGACCATGATCAGAAATGTATATTTGTGTACATCCGACAGTATGTCTCCTCATCTGATGTTGGTTTGGTTCTTGTAGGTGCACTGGTTTCATCTTCCAGAAGGTTGGAAAATTGGCTGCAACAGCTGTGGGAGGCGGATTTTTTCTCCTTCAGGTCTGTATATATATATGTGGCATATTCCTAGATGTCTGGAAATTCTGTGTATGCCCATTGAGGAATGTTGTGTGAAGGGTTGTAGTGAAGTCCTGGCTATATTATGCTAGAATAGCTTTTACACCTTATTTTTATGTAATATTTTAAATGCTAGTAACTATGTGAGTCAAATTTTATCAAGTCCTACTCACATTTTATTTCCTCATAACATAGGACAGAAGTACATATTCTTTATAGCTTCCTTAAGAATTACTGAAATATTAAATGCATGTGATTTCAAAAATACACAATGTAGCATAAGTACCCTGTGATATAATTTATTCTCATAGGGTAATATATTCAGCTTTAACATTGGGGACATTGAGCTCCCTGTTAGAGCCCACAGTTTTCAGAACCAGTGAATGTGGGTTCTCTCAGTCTAAGGAAAGAAATAGGGAATAGCTTCTCTAAAAACAACAAAAAAATCGCTATTTAATTTTGTAGTTCTATAGCATTGGTGTTCAAATTTGATTTCATATCGTAATCAGCTTGTACTTAAAAAAAAAATGATGCTTGTAAGTAGGTCTGATTTCATTGAAGGTTGGCATGGCCTGATAGCAGAATATTTAAAACCCGCAATATTACGCTAACGTGCATCTGTATGTGAGAACTGCTACTCTGTAGGAGCCATAACTTGTTGAACATGCAGGTATCTGAATTCACAGCCCTTTGTTTCCTCCAAGAATTGGCATCCTTAATTTTGGCAAGGTAAGTTCTGTACTACAATCATAATTGCATGGACTGGGATTGTGGCTCAGCGGTATAGCGTTCATCTAGCACGTGTGAGCCTTGGGTTCAATCCTCAGTACCACATAAAAATAAATAAATTAAATAAATAAATAAATAAATAAATACAATAAAGGCATCGTGTCCAACTACAGTGTACTTATCTGGTTTAAAAAAAAAAAAGAATCATAATTGCAGTGAGTTTTCCAGACAGGTCAAGTGAAAATTTAATGTGTGGAAGAAGAAAGTTGGTAACTGGCTGGGGCTTGGTTGAGGTATAGTACTGCTGCGTAACATACCCCTTCAAACCTAATGGCTTCAGACAACAATCATTTTGTTATCTCTCATGGATAATGAGAAGTCAGGAGTTTGGCAAGGGTTAAGGTGAGTGCTGTGGCTCAGGATCTCATATGGTTGGCATGGCAATCATGGCAAATGGTGGCTAGAATCAGATGAGTAGAGGGCTGGGGAAGGTCTGGGCTGGCTGAGCCTCTGTGTCTGTCTCTTTTTTTCATTCTAGTACATCCTGTGATTTGGTTTTATTTCTAGATATCTTATAGCTCTAGTCATTCTTGTATATGATAAAAATTTTAAAATTGCATGTTCTAACTCATATGTTGAAATGCAGTTGATATTTTATGTTACCCTGATAGCCAACCACCTTGCTGATGCCTCTTATTTGATTTGTATGAGATTTTTTGAGGTTTTATGTATAAAAATATACCATATATGAACAATGATATTTTTACTTGATAGTATTTGTGAATTTAATTGCTTCTTGTTTTTTCACCAAGCTAAAAATTGTTTCAGTTACTTCTTGCAGCTTTCCAGCCAGATTTCAGTCAATACACAGCAACAATACCCATGACTGATTAATGTGCCACTTATCAACATATCCAATTTCCTGTTTGCCCTGGTGGACTGGACTTCAGTGTTTCTCCTTTGCAGTGAGGATCATGATGCTTTGTCAGTAGAGGTGCTTCTTTTCCCAGTTTTGTTTTTTAAAATCCTTCAGTGCATTATACAGTTGTGCAAGTTGAGAGCACAGAGACATCTCATAGTCGTGGCTTGGTCTTGTGGGACACTTCACCTACCTCCATTAACTCTTTTACATTTTTGTTAAAAAAAACATTGTTTATTTGTGTAGTCTGTTTCTATGCATTTTATTCTAGTCCATTGATCTGTATGTGTCTCTCTTCTTCAGTACCATACTATGTCTTGACTGCTGTAATATTATAGCAAATATTAAAATCAGGTAGTATGATTTTTCCAGTTCTGCTCTTTTTCAAAATTATTTGGGTGATTCTAGTTCCTTTCCTTTCCATATAAATTTTAGAACCTGCTTTATATCTATAAAAATCCTACTGGTAATTTGTTTCACATACACAGCATGCCTTTCCATGTATTTGGATTGTCTTTGAGTTCTTTCTTTGCATTTTGTGTTTTTCAGCATATAGACCCTGTACATTTTTGCTGGATTTATGTGTAGTATTTAATATTTTTTGCAGCTACTGTACATCATTTTAAAATTTCCATTTCCAGTTCAAATTGCTATCATAGGGAAATTCAGTTGCTTTTGTATGTTGATCTTGTATCCTGTGACCTCGCTAAACTCACTTTTTTAACTTGAGGAATTTCTGGGTTTTTGTTGAATTCTTTGAGATCCCCTGTGTAGACAAAGATATCTCTACACAGGGATATTGTGGCTTCTACCTTTTCAATCTGGATGCCTTCCTACTTTTTCTTGTCTATTGCGTTGAGTATGACTTCACTTGTGGCATGATGCTGAGTAGAAATGGAGAGATGGACTCTTTGCCTTGCCTCAGCATTCATTATTTAACATTTTTTACAATGTTAGCTGTAGAGGTTTTGTAGATGTTTTTTTATCCAGTTAAAGAAGTTTCCCTCTATTTCTACTTTCACTGAGAGTTTTATCATTAATGTGTATTGAATTTTGTCAGATGTTTTCATGTCTTCAAGGAGAGGCCAGATGGGACTGCAGACAAAACAGGAAACATAACAAATTTGGTGGTACTTTGAATTCTGGTCTTCTCCAATCTGTGTGCTGCTCTTTTCTTGTTATAGTCCTCAAATAGCTATTCTATGTATTCTGTTGGTGTAATAAGAGGATTCTGTGGGAGGAACTGGGTGAAATGAACTGGAGCCTTCATTTAGCATACAATTTTTGATATTCAACTCTGTTGCTACTATAAGTAGCTTTATTCTTTTTAGTACTAAGTAATATTTATTGTATAAACATGACATAATTTGTTTATCCTTTCACCTACTGATAGATTTGTGAGTTATTTCCAGTTATGCCTATAACAAGTAAACCTACCATAATATAAATAACAGCATATGGAGATTCAGTGTTGGTAGATAATGCCAAGTTATTCTCTTAAAAGTGTCCACTGAGGGGCTGGGGCTGTAGCTTAGTGGTAGAGCACTTGCCTAGCATGTGTGAGGCTGGGTTTGATCCTCAGCACCATATGAAACTAAACAAATAAGGCATTCTGTCCATCTACAACACCAAAAAATATTTTTAAAGTCTCCAGTGAACACCCTCAGAACATAATAACAGTGTCTGCTTTTCCACATCCTCACTAACACAGGATATTTTCAATCTTATAATTTTCTCCAATCTGATAAAAATTGTAAGTAGCTCACCAGGCACTGTGGCACATGCCTGCAATCACAACAGCTCAGGAGGTTGAGACAGGAGATCCACAAGTTCAAAGCCAGCCTCAGCAATTTAGTGAGACTCTGTCTCAAAAAATGAAAAGGGCTTGCAATGTGGCTCAGTGGTAAAGTGCTCCCGGGTTCAATCCCTGGTAAGCCATACCCCCTGCAAAATTATAGGTGGCTGACTTGTTATTTTAATTTTAATTTCCTTCATTATTTGTGAAGTTGAATTTTTTCCTTTTTTGCCATCTTATTTTGTGAATTATCTTTGTGGATTTTTCAAGTGTTTTTTTTTTTTTAACTAATCTCTAAAAGAATATTTTATGAGTATTAATGTTTTGTGATAGTGCATATATTTTCTCCAGCCTGTTTGGGTGACTAGGTTGGCTGGTGGTATCATTAAATAGGGATGAGAAGAAAATAAGCAGCTGGAGGAAACATTAGAAGGGTGAAGAGTTTCAGTTTTAGATGACATATAAAAAATTTGATAAACAGAAATGATATTGTTGGGGATAGCTACAGTCATTGTCTTCATTCCTTGAAAGAAACTAACCCATCAGACAACTACATAGTTGAATTAATTTTATCCTATTTACAATTCTTTGATAAAATTGTGGGGCTGGGGTTGTGGCTCAGTGGTAGCACACTCGCCTCACATGTGAGAGACCCTGGGTTCGATTCTCAGCACCACATAAAAATAAATAAACAAAATAAAGATATTGTGTCAATGTATAAATTAAAAAAAATATTTTTAAAAAAATTGTTTTCACTAAATAGGAGACCAAGAGGAAAGAGGAAGGGAGATCAAGGAGAGGCACTAGGGAATAAAACTTACTAAATTATATTATTATATTCTGTGCATATATGAATGTGTAACAATGAATCCCACTTTTATGTATAGCATACCAATAAAAAATTTTTAAGAGTTGTTTTCACACACCTGTCAACATTGATTTTCATTTTTTCATCTTAGTTTTTAAGCTAACTTAAAACTGTAAAGGGACAAGAATATAAGTAAAAAAAAAAATTGCCAGCAGTTACTGAGGACCTATTTCTTTTTTTTGGTGGGGGAGTACTGGAGATTGAACTCAGGGGCATTCGACCAGTGAGCCACATCCTCAGCCCTATTTTGTATTTTATTTAGAGACAGGGTCTCACTGAGTTGCATAGCACCTTGCTTTTTGCTAAAGCTGGCTTTTAACTCATGATCCTACTGTCTCAGCCTCCCGAGCCTCAGGGATTACAGGCATGTGCCATTGCGTACCGGCCTATTGAGGGCCTATTTCTAGTACCAAACATAGGACATTTCATATAGGGTCGATGCTAAAGAGATGTTGAGTGAATGTCATCCCACAAATAACTTGAGCAGCTGTCTGAAAAAATGGAAAGTAATTTATTCTGAGAAAAAGGAATAACGAGCTTATGTTTGTTTTGTCATTGTTCAAACTATAGCTTGCAAACCATACTGGGTACATTAAAGTTGATTGGCAGCGAGTAGAAAAGGACATGAAAAAAGCCAAAGAACAGCTGAAGATTCGTAAGAGCAATCAAATACCAACTGAGGTCAAGAGTAAAGCTGAGGAGGTGAGAATTGTTTTGTTCAAATACAGTATACAAAGGATATAGACAGTTTTGTATGTATAAAATGGGGTAGATAGATATGCCAGTATCTCAGAGATGGATAAGGCTTAAAACTTAAAAAGAATTTGGAGTAATGAGACAAGAGCTTTATTGTGTAGTTAAGCCTTAGTTGGAATATCTTCATTTCAGAGGCATTTTTTAAAGCTACATAATTGAAGTATTTGTTGACCTTTTTCAGTCAGTGAAAGTACAAAGTGATATAGATAGTACTTGTAGTTAACTCGGATGTGTAGACATGGGGGCACCACAGTGGATGTTAAAGGATGTATTTTCAGTGTGATCATTTTGAGTTACATTTATTTCCATGCCTGCTTATGTCTGAAACATCTATACTCTGCTTGTTCTACATGTAAATAGTAGGTAAGTAGCTGAGGGGTTGACAGACTTTTTCTGTAAAGGGCCAGATGGTATTTTCAGCTTTGTTGCTCATATGGTCTTTGTCACAAATACTCAACTCCACTATGTAGGGTGAAAGTAGCCATAGATGATATATAAACAAGGGGATGTGGCTGTGTTGCAGTAAAACTTTATTTAAAATAGCAGAATAGATATGGACCATGGGCTGTAGTTCTCTGACCCCTGATCTACTGCAAAAAGCCAGGTTAAATTATATTGGCTAGCATTAAAGGGACAGTTGGTACTTTGACCCATAGTGGAGTGTGGCAGAGGTGGATATCTATGGGGAATCATACAACTTGTGGTCTGATTTAGGAAGCAGGGTGAAGATGATAACTTCAGTTTTTAGCAATAAGATGACTTCATTAAGAAGAGTTTTAGTTTGCTGGTGGAGTTAAAAGCAAAACTAGCAAGTTGAAGAATGAGTAGAAATAAAGTAAAAGTAGTAAATGAATGCAGTTATTTTAAGTGCTTTGTTTAGGGAAATGAGATCTAGGAAGAGTTAGGCACCAGAGCAGAAATGAGGCAGGAAGACATAGGCATTGTGGCAGTGAGGGGACACCAGATGGTTTGGAAACTGGTTCAAAAAGGATAGAATGGCAGAATGATGGGGAATGCCAAGATGTGAGTCCCTTGTATGGTTGGCAGATAAAGCTACTGCATTGGAGTTCAAGAAATGATTAGGATGTATTAAGGAAAGTGGTCAGGAGATTGCTAGCACATAGACAAAGGAGCCATAAAGGGTGCCTAAGTGTATGTTCTGAGCCTCAGATGAATGGGCGCTTTTGTAGGAAGGTAGGTGAATGGTGGGAATCTTTGGCAGTTTAAGGAAATAAGGACCTCACTTGTTAATCAACAACAGTAATTGAAATGATTCCTAACATTAACATTCTTAGCATCTAACTTACTCATTGTGCCAAATCTTTTATTCACAGGTTGTGTCATTTGTGAAGAAGAATGTTCTAGTGACTGGAGGATTTTTTGGAGGCTTTTTGCTTGGCATGGCATCCTAAGGAGGACAACTTCACTTCCATTGTTCTGATTTTTTTCTAATCAGCAGCCTCTACACTCCATCATAGGACATCAGGTCTCTCCTGTTCTCCCATGCCTTCCTCCCTGTTGTGTCAAACCGGAATTGGCTTCTATAGGCATCTGTTGGTACAAGTTAATACAAGCCCTGCCTGCTGTGAGCTTGATGGTGATGGAAGAGACATTAGACATTAGCTCTCCACCCAGTATACTCCCCACTTGGTCAATCTGTAGGTCAGCAAAAATGTCCTTTCCCTTATAAAATACTTACCAGAATACATTGCAAGATCATTTGCCATGAATGGGTCCTCAAAGGTTGTCCCACACTTGATTTGGAAAAGAAGCAGATAGTTACCTCATGTGCTGCATGGGAAGGAAGTGAATACATTTGCCTTTAAGCATGAAAGATTTTGGTATCTTGGTGTGTATTTTATTTCTAGTTGGTTTTAGATTACAGAAAGAGAAGCTATTTAAACCTGTTATAATTATTCTGACAAAAATGGCAGTCTAAGAATGATAAATGACAGAAATCTGAATATGAAATGAACTTATGCTAAAGGGTATATGCTGTACTGAAGGTATTGTATTTGGTAGGAAGATCTCTTAGGGAAACCAGCTGTTAGAAATACATTGTTGGGTGGTCAGAGAAATCATTTAGGAACATTAAGATACTATTCAGGAATGTTTTCCACCGTATCAGATAATGCATTTCATGGCTATTTCCAAAGATTTGATTTATGGTAAAATGAATGATTTAGATAGGAGAAGGAAGAAGCACTTGGATTTTTATTTCATAGAAAAGGCTTTGTGCTTTGAAATGTGAAGTATTATTCCTGTGTCACAGCACTAGGGGTAGCCATAGATCCTCGTTGTCAATTCTATTTCTTTATCCAGTTTGTATGAAATGCAGCATTTAATCCAGAATTTTATTTTATTTATTTATTTTTTGTTGATTTTTTAAAAATAAATGACAGTGGAATGCATTACAATTCTTATTACATGTATACAGCACAATTTTTCATATCTCTTAAACCAGAATTTTAAATAAGCAACATTTCAGACATTCAGAATTAAGAAAAATAATGATAGCACACATGAAATGAATTATTTCTGTCATCAAGTGAAGTCTGTGTCACTTGATGACACTCCTCCATTTCTCAGAATTATTCTTTAAAAATTTACACACACTAAACACATTTTGTTGTAATTCCAACTAGAATATCAGCTTTGGATGGTAAGTGAAAACTCCTTGTCCCAGGCCTTGAGAGCCCTTTCCCCATTTGTGCCCTTCAGTACCTGTCAGCATGTTCTTCTTCTCCATTGTCTTCATCTTTATGTCACAGGGCCTAGCACTTAATAAGTTCTGAGTATTTGCTGAATATATGAATTTTAACCTTCTAGAACAAAAACTTACTATTAAAGGTTAGTTTTACTCAAATGTAAATCTTAAAACTTGCAGTCAATCCATGTCAAAATGGGGATATAGCTCAGTTGGTAGAGTGCTTGCCTAGCATGTACAAGGCCCTGGGTTAAATCCTCAGCACCACTACAAAAAAAAAAGTTTGCTTTTTAACCTATCTTGAGAATGATGCATTGAATCTGAAAATTGAAACTACCAGTGGATGTGTAGAACTTTATAGAATTCACCTATTTGCATTTTCCTCATTAAATTACAGTAACATTTAAGGCAACAAAGTTATTTTGCTTGCAATATGTATGAATCATTGAATCATAATGGTATGAGCACCTCTCTGCTACATATTTTTTCCATGAACTTAAAAATTATTTTCACTTTTTATTATGGAAATTTTCAAGCACACATAAAATTAGAGAATACACTGACTTCCCCATGTATCTATCACCCATGTAAAACCACCATGAAATTTTAACTAACCAATTATTGTAAAACAAATACCAAATAATCATTTTATTGTATTTCAGTATATATTGTTAAAAGGTAAGTACTTTTTAAAATCATAAGTACAATACCTTATTATCAAGTCAAAAATCAATAATTCTCTAATGTCAAATATCTGGTTCAATATTTCCTCATCTCAAAAGTGTTTCACATTTAGTTCAAATCAAAATTTAAGGTCCATATTGCCTTTGGATGGTGTAAGTCTCTTTAATTTATAGGTCCTCCTTTATTTTTGCTTGGAGTGTATTTATTGCTAACAGTTCCGATAATTATATATGTAAGTTCTTCCCTTATTCCCTACATCTTTTTTCTGATGCCAGGGTCTCTGGTTTTGGTGTTTACGGTGAGCATTGTCTACATGTATGGCCAGATAAACTTGTTTTGGATGTGTTTGGGGTTTTGGCACCTCCTGCTGGTGGGTATGTCTGAACATTATCCTTGAATCTTCAAGTTTGTGGACCCATGTAGTGAAAACTCCTTGTCCTGGGGCTTGAGAGAGCCCTTTCCCCATTTGTGCCCTTCAGCACCTCCAGCACGTTCTGCCCTCTCCCAGGTCACTACAGCTCTGCACTGCATTTTCACTACTCTGGCAGCCCTCCAACCCAATGCCCCTCCCAGGATGGGACAGGGTAGGATGAAAACTTGGGACCTGTTAGATCGGAGCTGTAACATTTGTCTCTTTGCTGAAGTTGTCCCCAGAGTCAGAGGAGTGAGGTTAGCGGTCAGGGGCACTTTCTGGCAGCTGCCTGCTTGGGCTCAAAAGGTTTGACTCTTAAGCTTCTAGTCTCCCCAAGCTCTGATTCTCTTTGCTGACCTTGAGCTCAAAGGAAACCTGCTTGAGCAACCCCACTGTTATAAGTGTTACTGGCATTCTGATGATATGGTAACAAGACTATCCTTCATTCAAATGGCCATTGTTTGCTTTGGACCTCCCACCACTCAGCTTCTGGATCTGAACAGTTACTATCTTGTGGATTCTGGAAGAAGACCAGACATATTCAAGATGGAGGAGTTTAACATAATTCTAGCTAACACTCCCTTAGGGCTGGTGCTTGTGGTTTTGAAAGGCAGAGTTCCTGTGTGGTTAACTATTAATGTGTTTTTTGTTCATTCTTTTGATCAATGTTTGCCAGAAAGATAGGCATAAAAAATGGTTGAGTTTTTATTTGCATCTTGTACTTTTTTTACAGTTTGGGAAAATACCATAAGTCTCTGCTTGAAAAAATAGTATAGAGATGGATTTAGAATTTTTGAGTATCAGTGTTTTGGATGATCTGTTTCTTCCATGAGGGAAACTCCTACACGCAGTCCTGTAGGAAAATTAGACTGCTCCCCTGTCATGCATGTCTAGTATGATTTCTTGGAAATTAGGTCCAGAACTAAAAAGGGTTCTCTGCCCAATAGTCACTTACATAGTATTGTTACCGCTGTTGACCGGTGACGAGTCCTTGCTTCCCCAATGTTGAAGAATAACACCAAAGAAGCACCAAAGAAGCACGCCGAGGCAAGGTCAGAGTAGAAATTAGAAGTTTATTAAAGGACAGCAGAAAAGACTTCTCCCGGAGGAAGAAGGGGACCCAAGAGGTGGAATCTGTGGAAGGGATGTTGTCTCCCCTTTTTATAGTTCTTTCAGTGATGGAATGTAGGTGGGAAGGCCCGAGGGGTGGGACACAGGTGGGCCAAAGAAGTAATCTGGTCTGGAAGGACTTCTGAGTCAGCACCTTTTTGCTGGGGGCTGTTCATTAACATTTCTTTGAGGTGGACTTTGGCCTAGGGCCTTTTCGGGACTTCATTAACATTCCATGAGCTGTCCTGCGTTTCCCGGAATCATTGCCAGCATGGCCTCCATTTTAGATTTCACTCGGCATTAGACCCGATTTATCTAACTACACTGGCTACCTAACTTTAAATCTGGCTTCAGTATTAGTGTGAACTCTTGGAAAACAGGATGGAAACCTAATTTATTTCTTGACCTGATTTCCCAGAAATCTTACAGTGTGGCTTATATCTGTGATGCCTTTATTCTGAAGGGATCATGAATTTACAAACTATTTTTCTAAAGAAAACAGTGTTGCACTTTTTTCACATTTTTGACTTGCCAAAACTTTTTCCAATTTTAAAATGTTAAGAAATGACATGATTATTGAGAACAGTGCTTCTCAACCTTTTTTGCACATGGGTGTATCATCTGTAGAACTGTAAAATCTACTGATGCCTGGCTTTCATCCTAGAGATTCTGACTTCAGTGGTCTAGGGTGCTGTTGTGGCAGCCTGAGGTTTCAAAATGTTGCAGATGTTTCTAATGAGCAGCCAGGACTGAGAACCACTGAAGTAAAAGAGTTGGTAGCTGGTACTAATAAAATTATAGTTCTGCTATTAATGTGACTACTTAATAGGACTTCAATATCATTATAAATTAAGTGCCCTACAACTTGAGATACCTGCTACATACTGAACAAGAGTACGATATTACAGTTCACAAAATTTGAGTAGATGCAAGGAAGGGAATTGTACTGTGGTGCTTTTTTTAAATCTCTAAGATAGAGGATATCATAGTTTCCAACTTCCCTGAAGACTGAGTTTCACTGTTAATATCAACTCCTATCACAAAAAACATTTGAATGTTAAACCTTCTCTAATGGCTATTGTATTTTTATCTACATCATAATAATGGCTAAAGAGAATGAGATTGATTAAACCAATGGCTTCCAATAGATCTGTTTAAAGGAAGGAAAATTGTTTTGAATCTTTCAAAACTCTAAATACCTGGCAGCAGGGGGACATTGTTAAGAAAGCCACAACTAAAACACAGAAAAGCCATCTATTTGATTTGTAATGGTAATGTAAATCTTAGCACCACAATCTATTGATAATTTTAAATGTAATTTAGATCCATAGATGATGTAAACATTATAGTTGTAAAATGCTTTATTAAATTGTTTTACTATTAACATGAGAGTTTATTTAAATCATTTCATGGAAATTTAGCACTGTTTCCCTGGTGTGTGGACCAGACATCTCTAAAGCAACATTTCTCTTGTCTGCAAACTGGATTCACAATGGCAATACAATAGTCCTTTCTAAAGAATCATAATTCACATTAACATAGGAAAAACTCCAAAGTCCAACAGGAAAGAAACCTGTTTACCTGTGTTTAACCTAGTATTCCCCAAATATCCAAAGATTTTTTTTTCATTACTATTCCTAGAAACACTTTCAGAAATGCTGCTTTAAAGAAACAGTTTGTCTAGGGGCTGAGGTTGTAGTTCAGTGGTAAAGGGCTTGCCTAGGACATGTGAGTCACTGGGTTCAATCCTTAGCACCACATAAAAATAAATAAAATAATAAAGGTTAAAAAAAAAGAAACAGTTGGCCTAAAATAATGGCATTTAGTCATCAAGGACCTATCAGAATTTGCTCATAAAGTCATCTTTTTCTTTTTGGAAGGAGGGGCAATGGCAGTTCTAGTATCTATTTGAGCCAAGTGGATGGCCATAAGGTAGCTGTCAATTGCCAAAAGGCTTCATTCAGTAGATTTTTATTAATATCTGGATTTATTAGAGCAGGTTTTGACTATAAGGATATAAAAAATAGGTATATGAACTAAGATTTTTTATTTTGTTCCTGCTCGCCTGACTTCCAATGGAATTTTTTTCTTCATTCACAATAAATTAGGGATCACTAAACATTACAAAAATCATTTCTATGCCTTTCATACCACTGAGTGAAAAAATATTAAGCACCTTCTTCTGACTAGGCACTGTGGTGGGGATGTAAAGGCAGAAAGAAATATTCCTACTGGCACCTAGAAGGACATTTTGTATTATTGGAAGTACAACAGGTATGGAGTTAGGTTAAAGGAAGTTTTGAGTTAATTCAGCACGTAATTTATGCTTGTTACCCTGGAGGCATGAATCTTCACCTCATGTCTCATATGACTGGTGGTATGAATTCAAGTGCTAAAGAGAATTCATTAGTAACCTGTACTGAAGATCCTTAAAATACACTTAGTACCAAGCCAAAATTTTTCACTTAAACAGGTTTATTTTAGCAGCTCAATTTTATGACATTCTACACATGTCTTAATAAAATCATCTGTTCTGCATAGATGGCATATTCCACTAGCTCTTACAGTTGATTTTTCTTTTCCTATTTGCTGCTACCTGGCCTAAAGAAAGGGAGGATAAATAAAATGTGCTTGGTAGAAACATGGAGCAGCATTTAATTAATTCTTCAGCAGAACTTTACTTTGCTGGAGACTTCAGTGTCTGGTTTTCTTCTTTTTCAAATCCTGAACAGACGAGAGATCTTCCCTTGGGATATCGAGCACAACACTTACGCAGTTCTTCGATAACAGCCTGACACTTTGATTCGATGTAGTTGTTGGCTGCAAAATAGACAGGGAGACCCCAGTCATGATCTCACATGGCTGAGAAGGTAAAAAGATCAGCACTTACTATCTCTTTTAACTATGGAACTGGAAGAAAAAAGACATATCTAAGTCAATGAAATTCTTTCTGATTTAGATACCTGTCAATAGGTCAATTAGGGAAAAAAAGTATGATGTACAAAGTACTCGAAAACTTTTAGTACATCATTTCCTTTTACTAGTGAGTTAATAGATTATCTTTCTTTTAAGGCAGTGGTTATTATTAGTATTAGTAGTCACTGATCTCTTGGAAATTTGATAAATTAGAAAAATGTACAGGACCCACATATGTAAGCATGATTTTTAAAGGTTATAAATACACATAGAGAATATACAATAAAGACCTTATGGCCTCCATAGCCTAAAATATTATCTGCTTGGCTCTTCACAGAACACATCTGCAGAGTCCCTAAGTAGGGAGAACTTGATGTAAAAGATTTTATGTCAGCTGCAGGTAATCTGAGAAGCTGCATGGAAGTTAACTATACCACTTACTAGTTATGTGACCCTGGACAAGTTACATAATTTCTGAGTCTATTTTTCCAGCTCAAAAAGGGCAGTCATAGTAGTGTCCATCTTGTGTGAAAGGATTAAATTTTTTACCATGTGTAAAGCCCTTCACATCTAGCAAGTGTATAGTCTTTTCTGCTTTCACTGTTTCATATTGCACCAAGAGTGTGGAACCAATTTTTTAACTTGGTTCTTGTTCTCCTATTGTCTTATTGTCCTTTTGAGTTACTACTTCAAATCATATAAGGATTTATTTAGGAGAAGAAATTATAAGCAAAAAAATTAAAAGCCCACATTTTTTCCTTTTTTATTAAAGTTGGAGAGAATAAAGAAAATTATGACTAAAATGATATTATTATGCTTTGTATACAATAAGAGACATGAAAAATTGTGCTCTATTTTTGTAATATGAAATGAATTGCATTTTGCTGCCATATAGCAAATTAGAATTAAAAAAATTAAAATGGTATTATGCATCAACATTTTAGAATAATCTAAAAGACTATAAAATAGTGCTTCCATCATAATATGAACCAAGATAAACGAAATAAGGGTTTTCTTTAGGTGGTGGGTATTTGGGGAATCCTTAACCATTTCTCCTTTACTTGTTTCTATAATTTCAAGAGCATCCATCTATTACTTTAATAATGGGAAAATTACCAAAAAGCCAATTTTCAGGTAGTTCTATAGCTTTTTTTTAATTTGTTCTGGCAATAATCATTTGCTGATAAAAAATAAAATCCTCTAATATGAATTGAAGCTAAACAGGCAAATAACGTCAAATATTCCTTAATAGAAATTCACTTTTCATACTGAGTGAATTGCTGAATCTGGCAGCCTGAATTCCAATTGTATTTTCAAACCACCTTATACCAAATTGGTTTAAATAAAAGAGTGGTCAGTTGCAGCTTCAGTGAAGCCTGGTTTACTCTTTTCTTTTGTCTTGCAGTGCTGGAGACCAAACTCAATGCCTTGTACATGCTAAGTAAACACCACTGAGCAATTCCCCCTGCCTTGAAGACTAGTTTTAAAATGAGTCAATTTACAAAGGACTTTGCTCCACATAAGAATTAGAACCAAAACATTAAAAATCAAAATGGTAAGAAATATTAAGCATCTCTATAATAACTTTGAACGAAAATGGTCTCAATTCTCCAATTAAGAGTCAGGCTGGCAAAATGGGTTAAAAAATAAGACCCAATTATATATTGTTTGCAAAAGACTCACCTTGCAGGCAAAGACAGCCACTGTGAAAGTGAAAGGATGAAAATGGATATACTATGTGAACGGAGTCAAAACAAATTACTCTCA
This sequence comes from Marmota marmota marmota, assembly GCF_001458135.2. Taxonomy (NCBI): domain Eukaryota; kingdom Metazoa; phylum Chordata; class Mammalia; order Rodentia; family Sciuridae; genus Marmota; species Marmota marmota. The sequence goes on along the minus strand of NW_026000260.1, from coordinate 227,380 downwards.
TCCGACAAAGCAAACTTCCAAGTCAAAATTAACCAGGAGAGAAAATATCATACTGCTAAAGGGAAGAATCCAACAGGAAGATATGATAGTATATATTTATGCCCCAAATGTTGGTGCACCTAATTATATAATGCAGACACTACTTTTGGTATAAAGACTTGGATAGATCCCAGTATGAAAATACTGGGTGATTTCAACACACCTCTCTCACCAACAAATAGATCATTTAAACCTAAAAAAAATACTATAAACCTAAATGAAATCTATAGAAAATTTCATCCAATAATACCTGAATACACTTTCTTCTCAGCTGCTCATGGAACCTTCTCCAAAATAGACCATATTTTAAGTCATAAAGCGAGTCTTGGCAAATATAAAAAAAAGATTGATATATTCCCTTGAATCTTATCAGATAATGGAATGAAATTAGAAATCAATACTAAGAAACTGTAGAAACTATATAAACACATGGATATTTAACAATAAACTTTTGAGTGAGAGATGAAACCGGTGACATTTGAGGAGAAATTTTAAAATTCCTAGAATTGAATGAGAATAGACATAAAACAAACCAGAAACTGGAACACTATGAAGATGATTCTAAAAGGAAAATTTATAGCTATGAATGCCTCCCTAACAAAATCATAAAGATTCAAAATAAATAACCTAATGATGTACCTCAAAGGTCCCAGTGAAACAAGAACAAATCATTCCCAAATAAGTAGTAGGAAAGAAATAATTAAGAGCTGAAATTAATAGAGAATAAAAAGTAATACAAGGGATCAATGTAACAGATTTGGTTCTTTAAAAAGATAAACAAGATTGATAAGCCCTATGTAAACTACCCAAAAATAGAGAAGATCCAAATTAATAAAATTAAGAGATGAAAAAGGAGATGTCATCACAGAAAACTCTGAAATTTCAGAGACTACTTTAAAAACTTACATTTTAAATCAGAAAATCTAGAAGAAACGGACATGTTTCTAAACACATACAAGGTATCAAATCTGAACCAAAAAGATTGAAAATCCAAACAGACCTAATAAGTAATGAAATTAAACTAGCAATTAAAATCCTTCTAACAGCCAGGTTTGGTGACACATTGTAATCCTAGCAGTTTGGGAGGCTGAGGCAGGAGAATCCAAGTTCAAAGTCAACCTCAGTAACTTAGCGAGACCCTGTTTCAAAATGAAAAATAAAAAGGGGGCTGGGGATGTGGCTCAAGCGGTAGCACGCTCGCCTGGCATGCGTGTGGCCCAGGTTCGATCCTCAGCACCACATACAAACAAAGATGTTGTGTCCACCAAGAACTAAAAAATAAATATTAAAAAATTCTCTCTCTCTCTCTCTCTCTCAAAAAAAAGGGGGGGGGGCTGGGGATGTGGCTCAGTTATGACTCAGTGGTTAAGAACTCCTGAGTTTAATCCCAAATACCAAAAAATAAAAAAAAATCCTTCTAACAAAGAAAAGCTCAGGACCAGATGGATTCATAGCTGAATTCTATCAGACCTTTAAAGAAAAAAAAATAATGCCAGTGTTCCTGATAGTATTCCATGAAGTCAGAAAAGGGGGGCACCCCCAAATTCATTCCACGAAGCCAGCATCAACTTGATACCAAACCTTATAAACACGTCAAATAAAGAAAACCACAGGCCGATATCCATGATGATCATAGATATAAAAAATCTTAATAAGATGTTAGCATTTCATTAAAAACCACATTAAGAAGATTGTACACCATGATCAAATTATTTTTACACCAGGGATGCAAGGATATTTCAACATATGCAAATCAATAAATATAATTCATCACATAAATAGATTTAAAGACCAAATCACATGATCATAATAACAGGAGCAGAAATAAGCCTTTGATGAAATCTAGCACACATTCATGTTAAAAGCACTGCAAAAAACTAGGGATAGGAGGAACTTACCATCGCACCATACAGGCTATATATGTCAAACTCAAAGCCAGCATCATAGGGAATGGGAGAAAACTGAATGCATTTCCTCTAAAATCAAGAACAAGACAAGAATATCCACTCTTACCACTTCTATTCAATATAGTCTTTTAAACTAGCCAGAGAAATTAGGCAAGAGAAGGGAATCAAAGAGATAAAGTAGGAAGAGAAGAAGTCAAATTATCACTGTTTGCAGATAGAATTCTATACATGAGACCCAAAAATACTTCAATAGAAGACTTGTGGAGCTGACAAACACTAGTCAGCTGATATTCATCAGCATTTATTGATTTTTGTATGTTGAAACATCCTTGCATCCTTAGAATAAAACCAATTTAGACAGGCGTGGTGGCATATGCCTATAATCCCAGTGGCTGGGCAGGCTGAGGCAAGAAGATCACGAATTCAAAAGCCAGCCCCAGCAACTTAACAAGGCCCTAAGCAACTTAGTGAGATCCTGTCTCTAAATATAAAAAGGGCTGGGGATGTGGCTCAGTGGTTAAACGTCCCTGGGTTCAGACCCTGGTACAAAATCAAATCAAACCAAACCAAACAACAACTTGATCATGATGTATACAATCTTCTTAATGTGTTATTGAATATGAAATGCTAATATTTTATTAAGGATTTTTATATCTATGTTCATCAGAAATATCAGTCTGTAGTTTAATTGATGTGTTTATATGGTTTTGGTATCATGGTGATGCTATCTTCATAGAATTAATTTGGGAGTCCCCACCCTTCTCTACTTTATGGAATAATTTGAGGAATACAAAATCCACTTTAAAAAAACCAATAGTTTTACTATACACCAATAATGAACTGCTGAGAAGGAAATCAGGAAAAAATTTCTTTCATGATACCCTGAACACCAACCAACCAACCAACCTATGGATAAATCTAACCAAGGAGGTGAAAAACCTCTACAATGAAAACTATAGAATATTGAAGACCTCGGAAGATGGAAAGACCTCCTGTATTCCTGGACAGGCAGAATTGAAGTTGTTAAAATGGCCATATCACCAAAAGCAATCTGCAGATTCAATGCGATCTCCATTAAAACACCAATGACACTCTTCACAGAACCAGAAAAAGCGGTCCTGAAATTCATATGGAAGAATAAAAGACCCAGAATAGCAAAGCAATTACGCGCCACACTACCTGATCTCAAATTATACTACAGAACTACAGTAACAAGAAACAGCATGATATTGGCAACAAGATAGACATAATGACCAATGGAATAGAAAAGAAGGCAGAAAACATATTCATACAGTCACCTGATCCTTGACAAGGTGTTCAAAACATACATTGGAGAAAAGGCATCCTTTTTAACAAATAAAGCTGGGAAAACTGGTTATTCATATGTAGAAGAATAAAACTATTTCTCCGTATCTTACCCTACACAAAAATCATCTCAAAATGAATCAAAGACCTAGCAATTAGACCAGAAACACTGCAACTGCTAGAAAATAGGAGAAACACTCCATCATATAAGTGCAGGCAATGACTTCCTCAATAGGACTGCTAAAGCTCAGGAAATAAAACCAAGAATTAATAAATGGGATGGTGTCAAAGTTTCTGCACAGCAAGGAAAACAATTAAGAGTGTAAAGAGAGTGATGAAAGAGCAAAGAATTATAATGCATTATGCTGTCATATATAAATTAAAAAACATATAGTCATCTGAAATATATAACTTTAAACCAAAGAAATTTCACAGCATTTTTCAAAATAAATAAATAAATAAATGTAGGTATATAACTTCTGCCTCAGTATTTCCACAACAAAGAATATGTTCTAGATTTACAAATTCCTATGTTCAAGCAAGATACACTTATGATGTCATTCATTCCATAACTGTAATCTAAAAAATGAGGAAGGAAGCAAGCAAGCAAAAAGAAGGAGGGGATGAAGAAAGAAAGAAAAATGGAAAGAAAGGGAAATTACCTATTGATAAAAGATTGATTAGTTAAATAAATAACGCAATATGCAGCCAACTGGGAAAAAAGAGTGTGAAGAGAAAGTCTTTGGAATGGGAAAAAATCTTTGCCAGCTACTCTTCTCTAACACAGGATTTAGATCCAGAATATATAAAGAACTTGAAAGAATTATCACCAAAAAACAAACCAATCAATGAATTAAACAGACATTTCGCAAAAGAAAAAAATACAAATGGTCAACAAATAGGAAAAAATGTTCAACATCTTTAGAAATAAGGAAATTGCAAATCCAATCTACACTGAGATTTCATCTCACTTCCATTAAAATAGCATTCATTAAGAATATAAAAAAATACAAAAAGTAATAAATGCTGGTAAGGATGCAGGGTAAAAGGAATACTCATTCACTGTTGATGAGACTGTAAATTAGTACAACCACTATGGAAATCAGTAGGAGGTTCTTCAAAAGACTAGGAATGGAAGCACTACATGACCCAGCCATACCATTTTGAAAGAACTAAATTCAGCATATTATATCAATATGTATATATTGTGTTTGATTCTCAGCACCACATACAAATAAATAAAGGTCTGTCAACAATTTTTAAAAAAAAAATTAAAAAGAAGAGTAAATTATGTCATTTGCTGGTAAATGGATGAAACTGGAACACATCGTGGTAAGTGAATAAGTCAAACTCAGAGAGTCAAGAGTAGATAATATGCAGAAGCTAGAGAGAAAACAGGAATAAAAAAGGGGATCTCATGAAAACAGAAGGGAGACCATTAGAAAAGAAAAAGGGGACCAGGATATCAAGGAAGGGATAGAAAGGGCAATTGTTAGGGAACAGAGTTGAATAAATTATGTTATATGCATGAGTGAACATCTCACAATGATCCCACTAATATATATAATTATAATGTACTAATAAAATGTTTTTTTAATGAAAGTAAAAAATTAAGAGTATTTTTGCGTTTTTAGATATATTAATCAAGGAGCATGCTTTAAAAAATAGTAAGAACACTAAAAAAAAAAATTGAGGAAGACCTTAGAAGAGGGAAATATCTCCCATGCTCCTGGATAGGCAGAATTAATCTTGTCAAAATGGCCATACTACCAAAAGTGCTATATAGATTTAATGCAATTCCTATTAAAATGCCAACTATACTACAATGACATTCTTCATAGAACTAGAAAAGAACAATCATGAAACGTATATGGAAAAATAAGAGACCCAGAATAGCCAAAGCAATCCTTAGCAAGAAGAGTGAAGCAGGAGGCATCACAATATCAGACATTAAACTATACTACAGAGGTATAGTAACAAAAATAGCATGGTATTGGCACAAAACAAACACGTAGACCAATGGTACAGAATAGAAGACACAAAGACAAACCCACATAAATACAGTTATCTCATACTAGACAAAGGCATCATAAACATTTATTGGTGAGAAGATGGCCTCTTCAACAAATGGTGCTAACAAAATGAAATTAAACCCTGATCTCTTACCCTGCATGAAACTCAACTCAAAGTGGATCAAAGATTTAGGCACTAGAACAGAGAACCTGTGTGAAATAGAAGAAAAAGTAGGCCCAAATCCTCACCATGTCAGCCCAAGTTCTGACTTCCTTAATAAGACTCCTAAAGCAAAAGAAGTAAAATCAAGAATCAATAAATGGGATGAATTCAAACTAAAAAAGATTGTTCTCAGCAAAAGAAACAATAATATGAAGAGAGAGCCTACAGAATGGGAGAAAATCTTTACCACATACACCTCAGATACAGCACAAATCTCCAGGATATATAAAGAACTCAAAAAACTTAATACCAAAAAAAAAAAAATCAATAAATGGGCCAATGAACTGAACAGACACTTCAGAGAAGAAGATATACAATTGATCAACAAACATGTGAAAAAATGTTCAACATTTCTAGCAGTTAGAGAAATGCAAATCAAAACTACTCTAAGATTCCATCTCACAGGCTGCAGTTGTGGCTCAGTGGTAGAACGCTCGCCTAGCATGTGCAAGATACTGGGTTCAATCCTCAGCACCACTTAAAAATAAAATAATGGTATAAAAAAGGATAATGACTTAAACGTGCATGCAATTAAAAAAATAAGATTTCATCTCACTGTCAAAATGGCAGTTATCAAGAATACAAGCAACAATAAATGTTGACAAGGATGTGGTGGAAAAGGTACACTTATACATTGTTGGTGGGACTGCAAATTGGGGCAACCACTATGGAAAGCAGTATCGAGATTTCCTCAGAAAACTGGGAATGGAACCACCATTTGACCCAGCTATCCACTCCTCAGTTTATACCCAAAGGACTTAAAATCATCATACTAAAGTGATGCAGCCACATCAATGTTTATATCAGTTCAACTCACAATAGCTAAACTATGGAACCAACCTAGGTCTCCTTCAACAGATGAATGAATAAAGAAAATATGGTGTATATATATACACAATGGAATATTACTCAGCCTCAAAGAATAATGAAATTATGGCATTTGCCAGTAAATGGATAGAACTAGAGAATATCATGCTAAGCGAAATAAGCCAATCCCCCCAAACCAAAGGCTGAATGTTTTCTCTGATATGTGGATGCTAATTCACGATGGGGAGTGGCTAAGAAAGAATACAATTACTTTGGATTAGGTAGAAGGGAGTGAAGAGAGGGGAGGTGTTTAGGGGTAGGAAGGATAGTAGAATGAATCTGACATTATTACATTATATTACGTATTATTACATTATGTCCTATGTACATAAGGACATGTGATTCTACATCACATACAACCAGAAGAATGAGAAATTATACTCCATTTATATATAATGTGTCAAAGTACATTCTACTAAAAAAAATAAGATTTCATCTCACTGTCAGAATGGCAGTTAGTTATACAAGCAATAAATGTTGCTTGTATACCTAATTAAAACAAATAAAAACAATACTTGTGGGGTGGGGTTGTGGCTCAGTGGTAGAGCACTCATGTAGCATGTGGGAGGCCCTGGGTTCAATCCTCAGCACCACATAAAAATAAAATAAAGGTACTGTGTCCAACTACAACTAAAAAATAAACATTTTTTAAAAACTGTTTGGAAGACTCCTTTCTAGGTCCTATTAGAAATACTATATAACTAGTAGCAAAAACAAATGTTTTAATGAGCTAAATGGTTATCTTTAGAAAAATAAAAATACTTTGTATGTAATTTATCAAATGTAAAATACTATACTAGATCTTATTTTAAATTAGAAACAGAACACTAGAATCACCACCCCTCTAGGAACAGTTTGGTAAAAGAATGAGATCTAGACCAAAACCTACCACATTTAAGCATGTAATCATCACCACTACATAATCATCACACTTTTTGTTTATTGGGGGTTTTTAGGGGTTCAAAAATTGGTTTATAACCTTTAATTGTGTAATCATTGCATGATATGATTCTGTTCATCACTATTATAAACAAAGCAGCAATGTAAATATATATATGTGTGTTTGTGTATATATAAAGATATGTTGTAAAATTTATTCATATTATCCAGTATTATTTGAAAAGCAACATTTGATAAAATCTGGCAAATATTATGTATGCAAGATTTTTTAAAATATTTTTTTGAAATTTATTTTTAGTTATAGATGGGCACAGTACATTTATTTATTTATTTATTTTTATATGGTGCTGAAGATTGAACCCAGTGCTTCACGCAAGCTAAGCAAGTGTTCTACTACTGAGCTACAGCCCCAGCCTCTATATGTAACATTTTGATAAGAAAAAACTGGCTCTTGGGAGGGGCTAGGGTTGTGGCTCAGTGGGAGAGCGCTTGGCTAGCATGCACGAGGCACTAGGTTCAATCCTCAGCACCACATAAATGTAAAATAAAGATATTGTGTCCACCTAAAACTAAAAAATAAATATTTAAAAAAAGCAAAAACTGGCTCTTTAGAATAATAGACATGTGTTAATTGTAGGAACTACTTCCCAGGAATTTTTTATTCACAGTCATTTTTTGTCTAAGTTTTACTCAAATTCACTGTTTTTCTTTTAGCCTAAATTTTTCATTTTAATTATCTATTTGGCTTTTTTTTTTTTCAGTGCTGGGGACTGAACCCAAGGGTGCTCTACCACAGAGCTACATCCCTATCTCTTTTTTCTGTTTTTTGAGACAGAGTCTTGCTAAGTTGCTGACGCTGGCCTTGAACTCTCCATCCTCCTTCCTCAGCCTCCTGATCAATAGGATTGGAGATATGCACCACTGCGCCCAGCCATCTGTATGTATTCTTGTTGCCATGTGTTTAAAATTCCCTCAAAATTTATGTGGAAAAAAACAAAATAAAAAGAACTTTGCTCAGCTCAGGAATTCTCAACTCTGGCTGTGCATTAAAAATCATCTCATGCAGGACATGGTGGTGCATACCTGTAATCTCAGTGGCTCAGGAGGCTGAGGCAAGAGCATCACAGGTTCAAGTCAGCATCAGCAACTTGCAAGGCTCTCAGCAATTCAGCAAGACCCTATCTCAAAATAAAAAAATACAAAGGGCTGCGGATGTGCCTCAATAGTTAAGCACCTCTGGGTTTAATCCGTAAAACAACAACAACAAAAATCTGCTTAACTCTCCAGAATGATTCATGTTCAGACCCTAGCTCCAGGAATTCTGATTTAATTGTTCTAGGCAAGTCGTTAAAACTCTCCAGATGATTCTAATGTACAATTAGGATTGAGCTCCCCTAACTTAGAGCATATCACTTTTTATTTTTTGTATAAAAGAATAATTGGTCTCTTACAGTTTACAGATAAAGTCAAAAATATCTTAAAAGCATTTTACATACTACCTTGTAAACATTTCTGTATTGCACAGGCTTGTTTCTGGCACGGATCCTTTTGCGGCATATCCAGAAAACTAAAACAAGAAAAATGATTTTTATTTTGCTTTTTTACTCATAAATAAAGCTCCTTACATGGAATTTTCTTCAGAGACAATTAAAAATTACACTATAAATACTCTTCCCGTGTAGGATGAACCAACTGTATTTTTATAATATCCAGTTCTTTAAGGTTAGAAGAAATAAATAGCTTTACATGGGAAAAAAAATCCTTAAATTCAATGTACTCGTCCTGCATATTATAAACAAATGTTGGGCCAGAGGAACTGATGCTGCAGGTCAATGGGCCTAGACAGCTGCCCATTTGTATCATTCAGAGAGGAAACCCTTAATAAATGATTGAATTTCCTCAGCCTTTTTCCTCACTACTCATGTGTAAAATGAGATCATACCTACCTCAAAGGATTGATGGAAGAACTAAATGTGATAAAGATATAAAGTGTATAGAATAGTGTCTAGAAGGCAGTAAGTAAAGATTCAAAACATGGTGATTATTATTACCAAGACTCTTTTTTTTTTTTTTTTTTTTTTTGAGACAGGGTCTTGCTATATTGCTGAGGTTGGTCTGGAACTCCTGAATTCAACCTGCCCTCAACCTGCCCAGGAGCTATGATTATAGGCGCATGCCACTGCACCCAGCCCAATGCTTTAAAAAAAACATTTTAATGTATATAAACTGTTATAATTACTTTGACTCAGGAAATTCTTTATAGGTGGTAAGTCCTTTCCTAGAAATCAGCAATGTTTGTCTACTATGTCCTGAGAAAGGTGCTTATTGATTAAGCAGCTAAAATGAGTTTGTGGAGCTCTTATGGAAACCAGCCTATTTAAAATATGTAACCAAAGAAGGAATTTTAGTGCCTACAATCTTGATGTGCAACTTCTAATAATTGGAAGACACAATTTCAGAAAGAAAAAAGGCCTAGAAGCCTTTGTAGCTAATTTCATCAATGCAAATAATTTTTTTTCAGAATCCCCTAAGTTCTCAATAGATACAAATTAGGTCAGTACTGGGATGGGAAACACCAGAGCAAAACCTAGGATATTTACAGGATGGGAGAAGGAAAGGCAGGTGAATGTGCTGCAGGGCAAATAAGCGACAAATAGATGTTGATGCTGCTAGGAGCTGCTCTCTTCTCTCTAAATCAGTACCAAGTTCTTGGTGATCAGGGCATCTGTTCTGTAGCACGTGCTGATTTTTGTGGGATTCATCAGATCCCAGTTCCAGCCGATGATGTCCATTAAAGGTTCTATGGCAATTTCCAAAGGAGTCAATTTCAAGTTATGTATCCTTACTAAATGCTTTTGTTGACTCATTTTGTGCCTGTATAACCCTCTCTCTGCAGTGTCACTTGCAGTATTCTTCATAACCCTTCCTAAACTTCTGTGTTCTTGATGAGTTTTTCAACCCATGCCCTCCCCCCTGGGCCCAAGGGTGGGTGCACTGCAGTGGTGGATGAAGTGATTGCCATATACTGAACAGAATAGAGGAGCATATCTTCCTAGAATCCCAGCACCTGGAAAAAAAAATCATTAAAATCACCACAACGGAATAGAGTGAAAACAAAGAAGGGGAGGAAGGTGGAGAAATAGAAATACATACCGGGTTAATCATCAGGCAAAAGCTTAAGCAACAGCTCCTGTACTCCCCTGACCTGTCAGGAAAAGAAAAGTTTATAGAGTACTCTGTTATGAGAGTTCTAATACAATGAGAAATGACTAAGCAATATGTGTACCATTAAATGATGCTGTATCTGCCACAAGCGAGAGTTGTTATCCATGTAGCGCTCCTCTGGGTAGAGTTGCCACATGAGAGGTAGCTGGGAGGTTAGAAGATGACTTGGCCTAGCTGCATTACCTAAGGGAACCTGAATTTGCTGGACTCGTGCCCTTAGGAAACTTGTCTCCTAATGGAAGAGAATGATTAAAAAAAAAAACACACACACACACACACACACACAAATATTTCAGAATATTGAGACTGGTTAGAAACCAAGTTACTTGAAAGCAAAATCAAAGAAATAAGCAAAATGAAAAGTTACCTCTTCCACAACGGCCACCCATGTGCGCTGGTATTCGTCGCGGTAGATACCCTCTTGGTGAACCCAGAGGTGATCGGGTGGAGCCCCCACATCCTCTCCTGCCATTCTGGGCTTTGGGTTCCAATTCTAGCCCTGCTTTTCTCCACCTAAGCCTGTAGCACCCGTGCACAGGACACAGGTGTGACTTTTGGGGTTTGAATAACTCACCAGTGAGTAAGGTGCCCTGTGACTAGGAACCATCAATCAGAACCAAACCCCATAGATGTCTATTTGCACAGCCTAAATAGAACTAAGGACATCTGAAACTTTCTGCAAGACTAAAAGTGACACTGAGGAAACATTCAGGCAAAGCCTCAGGTAATGCTAACTGTTGACTGCAAAGCACTCAAGAATTCAAAGTGAGTTTTGTGGAAACCTAGGATAAGCAGTACAGGAGGCTAGGTACTGGTCTCATATTCTTTGCATTCACAAAGAAATGTCTGACAAAATGTAAGCAATAGAGAATGCACAGGAGAGTGCCTAAGGACGAAGTATTTTGGCAGGAAGTCAGTAACATGGACATATGCATGCCATATTCCTTAGGTAAAAGCCACTTCCAAGCAGTTTCCATTTTAATAAATGTAAGATTCTGAACCACATGCATGGATTTCTAAACTGGAATTTAAAATTTAAGGACAAAGGACCTATTTATCAGATCACTAGAAAAGGTTACTTATAGCAGCTGGGGATTTCTAGATGATTTCCATGTTTGAAAAAATATTTAGGGTAGCTTCATGGAGTTTCTGAGCTGCAAGAGACTTTAGGGATCATGGTGATGTAGAGCTGAGTGAGAACAAATCATAGTTATCCATCTAGATCTTTGTTTCATTTTAATAATGCTGCAAGATGTTACAAGAGTCCATTTTTTTCCCATTGAGGCATAGGTTTAAATTTTTATCTCCCAAGCCAGAAAAGCCCCTCTACCCTTTGAGAGATCTAAAGGAAGCACAATTCCCAAAATATTTGGGTGGCAGGACAAGCTCTTTGCATAACAATCCTCTGCCCAGGCTGGGATCTCATTTTAGGAACTTACAATAATTTGAGATGCATTTTGCACGAATGAATCTTTTTGTCCTAACTCAGCATTGTGGCATAGTTTCGAAGGTAAAGGTCTACCTTTTTCAGAGAAGATAGGGCAATGGGGAATCTGTTCCACTAAACAAAGACCTCCTATTCACATTAGGTGGCCATTAGGTGGGAAAGAAAATGTAGCATAGCTTGGGAGGTTGTTAGAGCCTTCAGAGTGAGATTGTCTAGAGCAAACCAGATGTCAGAACTCATATGATGCAGGAACAGGAAAAAGTCAGAAATAAGAATTAAACTAAACCAAGCCCTCTTTTACAAGGATAACAATCTGAGTCTGATTTTTTCCTTAATAATGTTAAGTTTTCCTTTCCTAAAAAGGAAAATAGAAAAATACTTTTATACAGGTAAGGAATGGTTTGACTTTTGTGAATAATTTGAGAGCATCACAGTTGTTTCACCCACCATACCCTGAGTAGATCTGATTCTGAGCCTGGCGTATGCTGCTGTTTTCACATGAATGTGCTTCCTCATTTCAAACTCATTAAAGATGAAACTCTTTCACCTTAACCAAATCCTGACAATAGTTCTCCTGATCCTGTACACTCAAAACTTACGAATTATCTTGGATTTCTTCTTCCTTCTTCTTCTTCTTCTTCAATTCTTATATCCTATCTGTCACCTATTCCAGCAAGCACCACCACTACCACTGTATTCAAAATAAACTTTCCCCCAAATACCATGTTCATTTCAAGCTTTATACTTTTCATCTTCCTTCCAACTTGTCTAAAATACATAAGTCTCTATATTTTAAAGCCATTTTTTCCATATACCAGATAACAATCATTCTGCTTCTCTTCCCCAGAGCTTTGGAAAGAAAAGTCACAAACAATACCCAGTATATGCTATTATCAAAATAAAAAGTTAAGGGCTGGGGATGTGGCTCAAGCGGTAGCGCGCTCGCCTGGCATGCGTGCGGCCCGGGTTCGATTCTCAGCACCACATACAAACAAAGATGTTGTGTCCGCCAAATACTAAAAAATAAATGTTAAAAAAAAAATAAAAAAATAAAAAAAAATAAATAAATAAAAAGTTAAAACCTTGATTTTGAGCACCAAAAACAAAAAACAAAAACAAAACAAAACAAAAAAAAAAAACCATAATTGTTGCCAATATTTTTTTTTTAAACTAGAAGCCAAGTGTTAAGGGTTTCAGGACCATATCAACTTCATAGATCCTATCACAACAACACATTAATGTTTAAATTTCTTTTGAATGAAAACAAATTTATATTGGATATACTATATTAAAGTAAAATAATTACAGTGGCAGAGAGGGTAAACAAATTGGAGATGATGTTTTGAGTTACTATGAATCACTACAAAGGGTTCTTATGAGTTACTACAAAATATTCTCAGAAGAAAGGCAATGTGCTGTGTTGCCTTGACCCCGAGGTTAACATGCTGGGCACTAGGCAAGATAAGCCTGGAAACAAACCTCAGAACATTACCCTGAACTTGGGCTTGCTACGAATCAGAAAGCATGGTGACTCAGAGAAAGACAACAACAGTGATCAAGAGACAGAGAAGCCACCATAACCAGGAATGAACAACATTCTCAGTAGAGAAATGCAAAGGCTGAGCAAGAGGAATCAGGTCAAAGCCTATAAAAATGACAAGCTGTATGAATGGAACACCATTTCCTTAAACATGATTCTTAGAACACTTGTTCTCAACATTTTCCTTAGTCAAATAATTTTGGGAATATTGGAGAGTGATACTACCACAGCAAAAGCTCCAGCAAGTTATGCAGTAAAAAACAAACAAACAAACAAACAACAACAACAACAAAAAACTATGCTGTTTAATGTTTCCCAAATTTATTTGACTAGTGATTTTGGGGTTTTTGCATAGATCCTTGTTCACAAAATTTAGGACTCCTTGAACCAAAATGGTTAAAACTTCAAAATAAACTTAGGTACAAGGTACAAAACAATACAGAGAATATAAACCTTTGCAATTCAATTCAAGCAATATAACCATCTGCAAATAAAAAAGTATTTTAAAATGTTTAGATATATTTATAGCTATGTTATCCACTAAAACAGATTTTCCCCAAGGAGGTTACATTGACACCAGAGACCATATTAGCCTAGACAGATTATTTTTAGGCATTTTGTAAATTAGGTTCTAAATGGATAATATATAATCTAGAAGAGCTTCCTTAGGTAGTGATCTAAGTAAAACCATCACTTTTTTTCCTTTATAGAATAACTGTTTTGTGCCTTTTATGAAAAATATAATTTGTTTAAATTTTCAGATGTTTGAACAGTTTTTAAACATTAATCAGTTGAATATGCATATTTTATTTGAAGTCTTTTAATAAACTCATCTAATAACATTGGGTGAAATTATCAACAAACCCTCAAATCAGCCTGACCTGTGTATGATCTGTGATTCTGTAAGTCATAAACTTTGTGACCGTGGACAAGTAAACTTCTCTCCATCTCAATTTCCTGAGGTGTAGGATGAAAATTATGTCTAGCACATAATAAATTTGCTATAAATGTTAATAGTTTTTTTGCACTCCATTAAAAGTTTGGAGGTGTAAAAGGTAGGCATAAGAATTATAAAAGTTAGTTAATGTCATTCTGTTATGAGATTGACGCCCACAACAAAAAGACATGTTTTTCTCTTTGAAGATGCCTAAATAAACTTTATAAATTCAAAATATCCCATTTGAACAAACAATAACGAGAAGAATAGCTGTTGCTGTCCCATCAGGACAGGGTGCACTAGCCATATACAGTAACTGAAAATAATATATAACATAAAATGAAAACTTAAGAGAAAATGTTGATAGTTCCAATGTAATCGTACAGTTGGAAAATTTTCCAACCTTCAGTATTATCAAAATTTATCACGGAAAGCTGTGCCATGTGATCTTTAAGCATTAGGTAAAAATGGAGGTTGCTGGCATGTACATTACAGCTAGTTCACTGATTTGGAGCCCTATTTGTTGGGAGACTTGGGTTGGAACTGACTTGGGAGAAAAGAGCATAGCATCAACACCTCTTCAAGTAGCAGCTTGGGAATGTTCCCTTTCCAGTACTGCCATATCTGCCTGTCTACAGAAATACACAGGAAATAGAAAATCAAATCAGAAACATAAACGCGGATGGACTGTGGAGGCAACATGGCATGTAATTTTCTTTTATATAGAATCGTTCCTAAAATCCTCGTATAAACTTGTGACTTGGAAGATCTGTACTTTTAACCCTGGCACGATGACATACCGCAAAATAAAATTACTTTCATAATGTAATTTTACAATGTCTGGTACCATTGAGACAAGATCTGAGGAAACTTGTTTTCTGGATATCTGATGTGATATATCCGAACGTGAATAAAACCTGAAGTGCCCTAATTCCTCTTCCCCGTATCAAACAAATAGATACCTAAAAGCCTTTGTAAAAAGTAGCAGCAGCCAAGCTCAAGAGTGATACTTTTTCAGATACAGTATAGCACTGTTTCTGCAAAAGGTTACTCACATGAATATAACGTTTCTTGGGCTAATTTCTCCGCCACGAGAACAGCTAGGCTAAAACTTCCAGGTCTCCCACCCCGGGCCACTCGAACCAAGATCGTGACGTGAGCCCGGGAAAAGCCGAGGGGCAACCCCAACCGAGGTCACTAAAACTGAAGTTGCAAGGCGCTGGCCGGCAACCGGAAGTAGTCCAGGGAGAGTTGTACGAGATTCATGGGCAGTGACTTGGAAACAAAACAAAATAAAACAAAACCTTAACTGTTTTAGGACCGACTTTCAAAAGAGCGTCCCTCTGGCTCAAGAGGCCGGCGTTCGCGGAGATGTCGCCTCAAAGGGCTGTCCCCAAAGCGTGTAGGCCGCGCACCGCGCTCCTCAGCGGGCGGGCAAAATGGGCGCCGGCGCTCAAGAAGCGCCTGCCCA
>NW_026000260.1:171720-211482 GCF_001458135.2 Marmota marmota marmota | reverse complement strand
CCAAGCTCCGCCCCCGCGGAACCCGAGCGCGGAAGGCCAGGCCTGGGAGGAGCTCAGAGCGCCGGTTGCTGGAGAAGCTGAGCTGGAGCACCCGGTTGGTCAGGCCAGAGTGGGCCCGAGGCGGACGTGAACAGGGTCGGATCAAGATGGCGGTGCAGGTGGTACAGGCGGTGCAGGCGGTTCATCTCGAGTCTGATGCTTTCCTAGTTTGTCTCAACCACGCTCTGAGCACAGAAAAGGAGGAGGTGATGGGACTGTGTATAGGGGAGGTGAGTAGGTCATTCTGCGTAGCTGGAACCCTGCTAGCAGTCCCCAGTA
This sequence comes from Marmota marmota marmota, assembly GCF_001458135.2. NCBI lineage: Eukaryota > Metazoa > Chordata > Mammalia > Rodentia > Sciuridae > Marmota > Marmota marmota. Next base: position 211,164 of record NW_026000260.1, on the reverse strand, counting down.
GTCCCTGAGGCGACTGGTAGGCCTCAGGAACCTATGACTTAGATCTTTGGACATTTTTTAGGTGGCTCAATCGCGGTGGCCTTTTCTTCTTGTCGCATGACACTTGCTCATCCTCCTGCAAGCCCTCAGCGATTTGCATAAACCCACGGGGTTGGGGACTTGCTTCAGAGATGATCACCCATTGCCCAAAATTGCAAGTCAGACCAGAAATACATTTGAGTGGGATGAAGGCTACAAAGTATATGAAGCAGACCTGCAGACCAGGGTTAGAGCCCCTTGCTTTGCCACCAGCCTTCCTTCTAGAGAAGTGGAGGTACCGAGAAAGCTAGAAAGCTTTTTAAAGCGTCGCAAAGATCCTAAGAAAGAAGAAACCCTTTCAGAGACTCGAAAGTTTTCTTTGTGTTGCAGAGGAGAGAAAGTGGATGAGGAAATACAATTCAGCTGTTTATTCTATAAATTCTCCAGTCTTTCTTGTTGATATGTATGAACTCATGACCTAATTTTCATATAATCTGCATCCCTGTAATCAAATAAGCATAATGTGATCAATAATATTTTCTGCTCTTTTCCACTCTAGTTGAATGATGACACAAGGTAAGACCTTTTGTTTACTCATATTTTATTATCTCTAAGGCATTCTTAAATAAAAATTATGACAGGTTTGGCAGTATTGTATATTGATTGGATCTTAAATTACCTTTATGAGTCTGGAACTCTATCAGTGATACACTTTGAGTTCCACCCCAACTCTGAAGGTTCATTTCCACCTTATTTCTTACTAGAAGGATTTTCAGTTGAGATGTATATGCCCTTATGTGAAAGACATAGTGGAGGAACCAAAATCATAAGTGAATGTATGAAAGCACTCATAAATAGAATCTTATTAACTGCAATAAAGGCAACATATTAACAACACTACCAGTATATTTACATTTGGTACTATTATTTTTCATTTTCTTGCTTGATGTGTTTTCATTTGCTATTTTCCCTGCAATGCCAGTAACACGCCAGTATTTTTCTTTTTATCTGATATTTTATGCGTTTAGGGCTTTCCCCCTGTTAATCCAAATTCCTCTCTGTGTAAATGGTCAGTGGCCTTCTCCTTGGTGGCCCCTACAGTGATCCCAAAGATCTATAATAGCTTGAATGCTATTATAGCTTTTCAAAGTATAGTTTAATGTATTTCTCAAGCCCACCTCATATCATATATATATATATATATATATATATATGTAATATTAGTTATTGATAGACCTTTGTTTTTATTTATTTATTTATATGCAGTGCTGAGGATCAACCCAGTGCCTCACATATGCTAAGCTAGCACTCTACCACTGAGCCACAACCCCAGCCCACCTCTTTAATAGTTAGAAATCTTCAGCTCAGTTCACTTTCCCTCCTCTTTTGTTTCTACTAAGGTCGCATTGCAAAAACTGTTAATCCTGTTATTTTGCTTTAACTTCCATTTTCTATTCCAAACCTTAGTTTCTTTTTTTCCCTAATTTATCCCCAGTAGGAGTGACTCCAAATTTGCATATACTGGAACTGAAATGCGCACAGTTGCTGAAAAGGTATTGTGCTAGAATACTGCATGACAGAAAGTTGTAGATGGGGAGGGATATCTCTATTCTCTATTCTGATGACCTCAGGAGAATATTAATAAATTTTATAGCTGCGTAGGATGTTCTTTCTAATGAAATCAGACAAAGAATTCACTCATTGAAAATGGAATGTAATTCATTGTTATTTGAGGCAATTTATAATACTTGATCAGAATGAATAATCACTATCATACCACCCTTTTCCACTCCTCCTTGCCATTACTGCCTTCATTATGGCCCTTTCTTTAAGATTTTGACATCTAGTTCACATTGTTTGTTATCTCTTTATCCCGTGTCTCAATATCTGCTCATGCAATCCCTCTGTTCTCAAATACAGACCATCCATAGTGTCATAGTTATTAGTCCACTTTGGCTTTTCTCCTGTCTTCACTCCCACCCAACCTTTTTGCCATGCTCTAGCCTAATCGTGGTATAATGTTAATTCCCCCAATATATCACACACCAATTCTTTTGAAAAAATATAATTAAAATGAATCACTTCCTCCTAGCTATTAGGTAAAAACCCCACTTACTTCTTATTCTTATATACAAACTTCTCAACTCTAAGCATTAGCCTCCTTTCTTCTTCTATGAAGAAAAAAAAAACCCTCTTCCTATTCAGAGCTGCAACTTACTCATAGACTTTTCTGGATCATCAGTCTTTTCATGTCACCTGGCTCTTTTCCCTTAGGATACAAATACTCATGTTTAAGTTACTCTCATTTTCAGAAAGGAAAAAAAAAAAACCCTATTCGGTCCTATATCTTGCTATAGAAACTATTCTACATACTTCCTTTAATAGCTAGACTTCTTTCTTCTTTTTTATGGGTGTGTTACTGGGGATTGAACCCAGGGGCAATGAACCACTGAGCCACATCCCCAGCCCTTTTTATTTTTTATTCTGTGACAGGATCTCACTAAGTTGCTTAGGACCTCACCAAGTTGCTGAGGCTGGCTTTGATTCTGAGCTGCTGGAATTATAGGCATGCACCTGGCAATAGTTAGAGGTCTTAAAAGAATGGTCTAATATAATTTCTTCACCTTCCCCAGTCAAACCCACTGCAGACTGGTGTCCAGTTCTACCTCTCCAGCTATCTCCTCATTGCTGCATCCAACAGATTATTTCTTGATACTTCTCTTTCTCCCTGAAACTCTGAACTCTCCTGGGTTACTGATTTGTTTCTTTTACTCATTTTCCTTTCCCCAACCTTTATGGACCCTTCCTCCTCTGTGTGTGCATTAAATGTTGCTCATTACTTTTAGGCACTGAAACCTTCTCTGCTGATGAGAGAGAGTGTTTGTGTGAATTGGTTTACCCTGAAAATATATTCTAAATCTTAATAATATGATTTTTTCCCAAGAGTTCATGACCTCATCTTGAATTTTGTATAAATTTGTACTGTTCAAATTAGATATTAAGCTTAATGAATTTAGAAGTCTTGTCTTTTTAGCTAGTGTTGGCATCTTTTTTTTTAATCTATAGATGCTTCTTGACTTATAATTTGGTTATGTTCCAGTAAACCCATTGTAAGTAAAATATATTGAGGCCCAAATTACATTTAATACACTTAAGCTAGCAAATATCATTGCTTAGCAACATAGTACACTGTAGAATACCTGTTGTTTCCCCTGTTTGTGTCATTGATCGCAAATTACAGCTCCTTGCTGCTGTCCAGCATTGCAAAAGAATATCACATATTGCTAGCCTGGGAAAAGATGAAAATTCAAAGTATAGTTTCTAGTGAATGTTTATTGCTTTTATACCATAGTCAAGTTGAAAAGTCCTAAGTTAAAATAATTGTAATTTGAGATCATCTGTACTAGAATCTTAGGACATTTTATTTTCATGTATACCCTCCTGCCTTTTAGATTATTGCTATCCTGCATTTTAATTTTATGAATATTTAAGCCTCTTGTGACATTGTGATAAATGTTTCACACAGTTAGTATATATTATATATACCCAAATGTTTACTCTTTATGGTGTTCATCATTCCTTTCTTCATTTCTGGGATTTTCTTTCTGCCTGAAGAATTCTGTGCTGGTAATGAATTCCCTCCATTGTGCATCTGAAAATGTCTTTATTTTTCCTTCATTTTTGAAGGTTTTATTCTGTGTATAGGATTCTTGATTTGCAGATATTTTCTTGTAGCTCTCATAAGATGTCATTCTGTTTAGCTTTCAAAAGTCAGCTATTTGTCTTATTGCTCCTTGAAAGGTTATAAATCTTTTTATCCCTGCTTTTAGTTTTATTTATTGTGGACAATGTGGTTGCTAGACACAACAAATAGTTGCTAGTGATAGAAAATAAATAAAATGAAGTCCCTGCTCTTAAAGGAAATTGCATTTTAGTAAGGGAGGAAATTGTATAAATAATAACTGTGGGGTGGGCATGGTGGTACACGCCTACAATCCCAGCAGCTCAGGAGGCTAAGGCAGGAGGATGGTGAGTGCAAAGCCAGCCTCAACAATGGAGAGGTGCTAAGCAACTCAGTGAGACCCTGTCTCTAGATAAAATACAAAATGGGCTGGGGATGTGGCGATGTGGCTCAGTGGTCAAGTGCCCCTGAGTTTAATCCTTGGTACAAAATAATAATAATAATAATAATAATAATAATAATAATAATAATAGGGCTGGGGTTGTGGCTCAGTGGTAGAGTGCTCACCTAGCATGCACAAGACACCAGATTCAATCCTCAGCACCACATAAATGTAAAATAAAGATATTGTGTCCACCTAAAACTTAAGAATAAATATTTAAAAATAATAATAATAATGTGTACATATGTGTGTTATAAAAGAAGTCATACATGGTAGAAAACAATTCTTTTTTTTTTTCATTTTATTCTTTTTTGGGGGGGTGGTACCTCAGATTGAACTCAGGGGCACTTTTGTATTTTATTTAGAGACAGGGTCTCACTGAGTTTCTTAGCACCTCACTGTTTCTGAGGCTGGTTTGAACTTGTGATCCTCCTGCCTCAGACTCACGAACTGCTGGGATTACAGGTGTGCACCACTATGCCTGGCACAATTCTTTTTTTTTTTTTTCAGTAGGATTATCAGGAAACTTAAAAGTATTTAAAAGGTCCACAAAGTGAAAAAAGGCTGAAAAACAGAAGGGAAAGTGTGAAAAGGCACACAGCCATGAAATGGGACCATAAATAGGGAACTACAAGTAGCTGAACTTAAAATCTTTGAGATGCTTTACAAAGGTACTCTTAATTGCTTTTCAACAAATCATCACTTGAACAGCTTTTTATTTATTAAAGAAAATGTGTATTGGGCTGAGGTTGTGGCTCAGTGGCAGAGCACTTGCCTAGCACATGTGAGGCACTGGGTTTGATCCTTAGCACCCCATAAAAATAAATAAAGAAAGAAAGGCAGGCATGCTGTCCATCTACAACTATAAACAAGATTAAAAAAAGAAAAAGAAAATGTGAGGGGACTGGCTCAGCGGTAGAGTGCTCACCTCACACTTGCGGGGGCCCTGGATTTGATCCTCAGCACCACATAAAAATAAATGAATAAAATAAAGGTATTGTGTCCAACTAAAACTAAAAACTAAATATTTTTTTAAAAAGAAAATGTGAATTAATTCAAAGAACTGTCAGCATTTGATATGCAAAGTTTGTCTAAATACTAACTTTTATATTTTTGTTTCTGAAATATGTATATCGAGGAAGGATTTCTTTATTTGAAACATTTCATTTTTCATGAGAAAAGTGTCAGTTTCCTGAAAGGGAATCTTTAACCTGATATCATAATAAAATGCAGTCCTATAACTAATTGACAGGAGATTGGAGAGAGAAGTGTTACTGGCCAGAGACAGAAGTAATGATTTCTCTGGGTTTTCCTTTAGGTTGACACCGTCAGAATTGTTCATATTCATTCTGTCATCATCTTGCGACGTTCTGATAAGAGGAAGGACCGAGTAGAAATTTCTCCAGAGCAGCTATCTGCGGCCTCAACAGAGGCAGAGATATCCTTATTGATCTAAAAGAATCTCTGGGGCTTCTGTGCCACATTGATTTGTTTGCTGCAGGCATCTGACTTTAGGTGGTTTCACAAATTTTCTTCCTGATAACTATTCCCCAGTTTTCACATTTACCCCTCAGATGCAATTGTTGGGTTAATTAGAATTTCTATTTCTCCTTTTGAGTGGCTTTTATTGGAAGAATTATATATTTATGCTCCTAAATGTCAAAAGATTCCAGGGTCAAATATTATGACAATGAATTATATGGGGAATCCCCTTCACCTTCCTCCACATTCCCCACTCTCCCTTCTTTCCTTTGTGCCCCTCTTTCCTTTAGCTCAATAGCAGCACAAGGCTAGGTAAGTAAGAAAAAAAAAAAAAAACCAGAAACAAAAACAAAGAACAAGGCAATAGCACCAATTTCTATGATCCCATTTCTTTCTTCTCTCTCTCTCCCTCTCTCCCTCTCTCTCTCTCTCTCTATCTCTCTATCTCTAGCTCTATCTCTCTTTTCTTTTTTGGTACTGGCCCCTCCGGAGACATAACAATGATTATCAATTTTTCCTATATACTAAAATATATATGGATATTTTTCTTTCTGAAAAAGAAAAGTATTTAATACTTATGATAGCTTATGACATGCTGTATCCATCTTTTTTCACCTAACAGGGAGGGTATCATCAGATTTGTTCAATTCAATATACAGAGGTGCCTCATTCTGATGCCATCACTTATTTCACCTGTCCTTATGAATATGTTTTAAAGTGCAGCAATGAATAACCTTGTACAGACAGCATTTCATAAACATGTGCATATCTATAGGATCAATTCCTAAAGGTACTTTTTATTTGTTCAAAATGCTTGTTTTTAAAGTTAATTGAAGTTAAAAATGGTTTGTTTCCAATGAACTGTTAATATCCAAACATGTTAAATTCTTTATTAGGAATTTATAATAAAATAAAGATATCAATAGTACTACCTGATATTTCAATAAAAATATATACACTATACAATGGCATCTAGGCATCTGTCCTTTTTATTATAGCATAATCTCCCAATCAGACATAGAAATGCAAAAGTAACAATGTTATTTTCTTTTTCCAATGTACTGGATTTAAGTTTCTAGAATTTATAACTCAAAATGTCTACACAAATAGAGTATTTCCTCTAAGAAATTTTATGTTATAATATAAAATTTGAAATTTGAAAAAGATGGAATTTTCTGAGTTACATATACAGCTTTTACATTCTTTTAGAATGTTTTTTTTAAATATCAAAAATTATATATCCATAATACATGTCCTTGCTATTCACATAATTCTATAAGTAGTCATCAAGTGAACCCTTTCAATAAAACTTTATCTACAAATATTTAATATGCAAGACAAAATCATTATGAAAAGTTAAACTGCTACTATAGCTTTCTCATCTTCCATTTTATGCATTTCCTGCCAACCATGTAATTTCCTGTTCTAGAGGGATGTTGATATATTTTTTATGTTTTAAATCTCAACACTGCTGCTTTCCCAGATTGGTATAGCCGTTGGTTCCAGGGTTTCTGAGTACACAATATTCACTCTGTGTATCAGATATAGCAGTGAAATCTGATACCAGTTCCAGTTATTTCAACTTTCAGAACTACCTTATTAGCTGCTTCCAAGGGATTTATGACTGCAGCTCTTCTTTTACTCATTTCAACAAAAATATAGTTGTACTTTTTCTTTTATATCTAGATGAAGGTTTAAATGGCATTTGTAATATAGCAATCTTGTTACTAGAAAGGTTTAACTGCCAATCAAAATCCTGTAGGTGTCCAAAGAAATTACCAATGATTTTTTATTGTTATCAATATGATGAGCAAAAATTGTGCTTATTTAAGAGTCATTTGTATTTTTATCTGAATTATCTGATTGCTTCCTTTGTCCTTTTTTCTATTGATTTCATAATATTCTTTTTTTTAATAGGGCTAATGTGGTCTTTTTCCCCTTTCCAGATTTTTATTGGTGCATTATAGTTGTACTTAATAATGGGATTTGTTGTTACAGATTCATACATGCACAAAATATAACAATATAGTTTGGCTAATCTCACTCCTCAACACTTGATAATGTTCTTTTAATGACTTATAGGCACTGTATATATTAAGGAAATTAACATTTTGCTATAAGGGTAGTGATTTTTCTCAGTTTATTTATGGTATGTGTTTGGGTTTTCCCTAGTTAAGTTATTGCATTATTTTATATTTATTTTTTTAGTTGTAGTTGGACACAATATGTTTATTTATTTATTTATGTTTATGTGGTGCTGAGGATAGAAACCCAGGACTTCGCACATGCTAGGCGAGTGCTCTACCACTGAGCCACAATCCCAGCCCCAAGTTATTGCATTTTTATTTAGTCAAATTTATCAATTTCTAGTGTATATCTTTTGTATCTTGGTTTTTTAATTCTTTCTTTTGAAATAATTATGGATTCATGAGAAGTTAGTGAAAGTTCTCTGTGTGGGTTGGTGCTGTGCCTCAGTGGTAGCACACTTGCCTGGCATACATGAGGCACTGGGTTCGATTCTCAGCACCACATAGAAATAAATAAAATGAAAAGTCTATCAACAACTAAAAAAAAAAATACATTTTAAAAAAAAGTTCTCTGTAACATTAATCTGGTTTCCCCCGAAGGTTATATTTTACACAATTGTGGTATAATAAACCAGGGCATTTACATGGATAGAATGTATATAATTGTATGCTATTTTGTCACATGTATAGATACATGTAATCACTACAGCAGTCAAGATACAAAATTGTTACATCACTATGAAGATCCCCTTCATGCTGGCTTTACAGACAAACCCATGTTCTTTTTGCTTACCAGCCCTATTCTCTAGCAACCACTAATCTTTTGTCTCTGTCCTCTCTATGAGTTGCATTTTCCTGCTGCTTTGTATCCCTGGTATCAGATGTCCCGTTCCACCTTCTTCCTGGACCGCTGGGTATTTCTGTATTCCTAGACAGAGCCCTGAGCTGTGTTCTGGGATGCTGTTAGAGTGACTTGGAAAAGGTTTTTTCCCTCTGGGTCTTGCTTTGAGGACGAAGGACATGAGACCAGGGCAGCTCAGTGTAGGAGACATATTTCTGCGCTGACAGGGCACGGCCCTCGTGAGTGCCCTGCCTGATGCCTCCCTGACAATGTGACCTTCCCCACCTGGTGGGTGGGGAAAGCTGCTGGTCTCTTTCCTCCCTGAGTGCTGTGCAGTTACTTGCATCCTCTTGAGGGGCAGAGCCTTTCCCAGGCCTCAGGTAGTTTCCTCACGTGCTTGTGCTCCCCTGTGGTCTGCTGAATACTCAAATGGGACACACTGGGGATGTAGGGTTCTCTCCCTCTGCAGTTCCCTTCGCTCTGGTTCTCTGCCCTGGAAAGCTCCACCTGTCTAGACTCTGGCTCATCTCCTAAACTCTGGATGGTCCACTCAGCTCCACTTTAAATTCCCTCCTATTCTGTGGCCTGGATGTCTTCTCAAGGGCTCACCTTATTCATTTCTCATCTGTTGGCCTTCTTTGCATGATGATCATTGTCTTGAAAATGGTTGGTTCATATATGTTGTCCAGTGTCTTTGTATCTGGCTTGGCTAGAAGCAGAAAATCTATTCATTGGTATTCAAAAAACAAAGGCAAACTTGGGCAAAGTAAAAATTCCTAATTGTGTAAAAAAGATGTTTATTATTGGAAACACATATTTTACTTTCAAACTGAAATGAGCCCATTTCCAAAATTGGGTGACAGGTAGATACATTGCTCCACTTTAACATTATAATCACCATTTATTAACTATTTTCTAGGAGCCAAGTTCCATGCTAAACATTTCCACTGTTGTGTAAAAGCATGTTTCTGCACAGTGTACAACAGAAGAAACAGGCTAAGAGAAGTTAAGTAATTTCTCTTGGCACTGGAACATTTAAAAATGCATTTAAAATATTGTTCTTAGGTTTAGTTGTATGAATAGGATTATTGTGTTTTAGTATAATTTTTTTTTTTAATTTTATTTTTATTGTTTAATTTTCGGCAGACACAACATCTTTGTGTGTATGTGGTGCTGAGGATCGAACCCGGGCCGCACGCATACCAGGCGAGCGCGCTACCGCTTGAGCCACATCCCCAGCCCCGTTTTAGTATAATTTGTAGAAAAATTAATCAACATCTTATAGTACAGCAGCAGTAGTCTTGAGAAAATTTTTTGAGTAATATTCTCATGTTTGAACTTAAGATAGTTATTGGAAACTTTTATTTTTATAACAAAAGAGGAAGATATTCTTTTAGGGGGATGTTTCTAAATAAGTAGGGAGAATTAACTGGGGTTTTTGCTCTTTGATCTCTGGATTCACTGTATTTGCTGTTGTTCACATTAATAACCTAGCTGGGCATGTGGCACATGTCTATAAAATCCCAGTGGTTCAGGAGGCTGAGTCAAGAGGATCTCAAGTTCAGAGCCAGCCTCAGCAAGGGCAAGGTGCTAAGCAACTCACCGATACCCTGTTTCTAAATAAAATATAAAATAGGGCTGGGGATATAGCTCAGTGATCGAGTGCCCCTGAGTTCAATCTCCAGTACCAATACCACCACCACAAACCACAACAAAAACATTAACAACCTGCCAAAGAGAAATCAAATGAATAAAACAAATTGTTAGGCTGAGGGGTAGAGTACTGAAGTGCTTGCCTAGCATGAATGAGGCCCTGGGTTGGGTTCCATCCCCAGCACCAAAAACAAACAACCTTTGTGTTTCTTTTTTCAAAAATGGAAGACACAAATTGGTGTCAATATACTTTACATACAACCAGAGATATGAAAAATTGTGCTGTATATATGTAATAAGAATTGTAATGCATTCTGCTGTCATTTATTTTTTTTTAAAAAATCAGTAAAAAGATGGAAGTAAACCAGAACTAGAGAGACAGGACAGAAGATTCAAGCTGATAATGTAAGTGACATCTGAGGATTTAAATAAGCTTCTTTTCATATAACAGTGGTAAGGATTTGAGTGACCAAACATTAGCTAAATCGGATTAGGAGGATTTACATCAACCTTATTTCATTCTTCTGTTGCACTTAAATTGTAATGGCTTCACTTTAAATTTTAGGATGCTTTCTGAGCCCTTAGTTTCCACCTTTTGAAAATACCTTGACAAACACACAGGTTGGCTGAATTAACAGGTCGCCCCATGAGAGTTGTGGGCTGGTATCATTCCCATCCTCATATAACTGTCTGGCCTTCACATGTTGGTGAGTATTATGGGGTTGTAGCATTTATTATCTTCAGAAATGAATATCATTTTTCCTTCATTACATAAACCATGGCTGTTTTAAATCACAAATTAATTGACTGTCCTTAAATAGATGTCATTCTTTTGATTTATTTTCCATGTTTTAAAAAGTAATGATTCATGTCATTTTTATTAGTGAGAGGGAAATTTTCAGTATTCAATTTTTATTTCTATTCAGGAAATCAAGAATAAAGCCCAACAATGAGCTGATATCAAAAGTAATGTAACTGAAATTGCTGATTGCTATCTAGTACATGCCCATTCTGAAGGCTCACAGGTGTAAAGTGTTAATTTAGCAAAATTGATTTTTACAATCTCTGTTTATACATAATCAAGTTTAGCTGTTGGGACTATATTCTCACTCCTCTAATTAGTATAATGTAACTAAATTGCTTTTACTCTTTTTACCAACCTTTTTCTTGCAAATCATGATTGATTTTTGTCTTTTTCTGACACTCTAGAAAGAAGTAGAATAACTACTTGGTGGGTTAAGTAAGTGGCAGAACTGAAGTTAGAACCTGTATCATCTATATCACTAAGCACATTGTTTAGTTCAGTTTTTTTTTTTTCCTTTAAGAAGGCTTTCTCAGGCTGTAGCTCAGTGGTAGAGTGCTTGCCTTGTACACGTGAGGCTCTGGGTTCGATCCTCAGCACCACATAAAAATAAATAAATAAAAATAAAGATATTGTGTTCATCTACAACTAAAAAAATATTTTTAAAAAAGAAGGCTTTCTCACTGAAGAAAGCAGTACATTAATTGTACTCTATAGTTCAAGTTCCTTAGCTCCTTGGGAATAGGTAACAAATAGTTCAGAAATTTGAGTAGCATTGTTTTAAGACAACCAAGTTAAAGTGTCACGTAGATGATTGAAGAGATTAAAAAGGTAAGGCCATGGAACTAGATGAAATTCCTCAGTGAGTGAGGGCGCATAGATTCAAGGGCAGAAAAGTAAGCCATGACAATATTTTGAGTGGAAAGATAAGAAGAACCCAGCAAAACAGATTGGAAAAGATCAACCAAGACATTAAGAGAACAGGTAGAAAGAATGAAAACTGAGGAGGGAGTGATCAGCTGAGATACCAGGTAAATTGAGGACCAAGAATAGATTATTGGTTACCTTGACAAAAGCAATGTGAGTAACATGATAGGGACAGTCAAACAGTATTCTGCTTCTATCTAGAGGTTAGGAAATAATTGACAAAAAAGGGGTGGGGTAAGGAGAAAAAAAGCAATTTTCCATGGTCATGTATAAAATGAAATGGAATTAATGCCCAGGAAGTACCTTTGATAGACTAGGCATTGTGCTAAAAGTAAAAAGTCTTGCAATTTTAAAAATATAAAACCCTGTGAGAGAAGGGATACTATTTATTATCATTTAATTCATGAGGATGTAAGCTTAAAGATATTAAGAATTTTACTCAGGTCATATAGCAATACAGAGATAATTTACACAACGTTACATTTTCAGTGATGGTTTCAGCAAATATTTACTTCATTTTCACTCTTGGGTGCTGTTTATTCTTGATCATTACTTGGGAATACATTGAAAAGTCCTAAGACAGATCAAAATGGCGAAAATACTAAAACTGTTGGCCAAATAGATTGCCAAAGTAAGACAGCATAAGTTACAAGACCCAGTTTTGCTCTGCAGTATTTTGTCATTATACCTGATCTTTTTTGTATCCTTTTTGCACAATGGCCTCAAGATTTCAGCTTTTCAAGTTAGCTTCTCTTTAGTTTTGGATATTTAATCTTTTAACTAGTCCTTATCTTCTTTTCAAAAATTGTGTAAATTTTAAATAGTGGGGTATTGTTTCTACTTTCTGGAATGTTTGATTCAATTATACTACAATAACTTTTTTTTTTTTTAATTGTACATGGACACAATACCTTTATTTTACTTATTTATTTTTATGTGGTGCTGAAGATCGAACCCAGTGTCCCACATATGCTAGCACTTTACCACTGAGCTACAACTCCACACCCTGCAATCACTTCTATGATAATTTCTTCAAAGAAGTAGTTCTATAGTAGTTCCACATTTCCTGTATTTAGTAGCAATTCTAATATATTCACTGACATAGAAGCTATCCATCAAAAGACCTTTTTTTCCCTAAGAAATATTTTTGTCTCCTTCTAAAGCCTTTCTGTTTGAATCCCTGTGGAGGAAGTTATCAAGTTTGGCAAGGGTTTAACTGAAAGTTTTAATATTTTTATGATACATTTAAAAGCAGGACTATTCTTAGGATAGGCAACCTAGAGTTATTAATGTTTTATTACTTAATAGCATACTTTTCATGGTATTTCCTTAACCCAGCAAAAACATTTATACTTGGACAATCATAGTATTCTTAGTATATATCCCTGTACTCACTATAGAATCTGAATCCTGGGAGAATTTCATACCACTATTATCTTTAAATGGAGTCTATGAAATACAATTTATTGACAGAATTTTTTTTTTCAGATGTTCGCACTCAAGCCATGTACCAGATGATGGATCAAGGTTTTGTAGGACTTATTTTTTCCTGTTTCATAGAGGATAAAAACACAAAGGTGTGTGTGTGTGTGTGTGTGTGTGTGTATGTGTGTTTCTACATAGAGTAGAGAAAAATCTCTTTGTAATTTTAATAGGATGGCCAGGGAAATTTTCAATGAAAAAGGTTATTGAGTCAGGACCCAAAGAAGGTGAGGGAGCAAGTCTTGTGGATTTCTTGGGGGAAGAGCATTCCAGGCAGAGGAAATAGCCAGTGCAAAGACCCTAAGGTGAGTTTGGCATGTTCAGGGAACATTGAGGAAGTTGAAATGGCTGGAGCAAAGTGAAGAAAATCACAAATGTACATCCAAGTGTACGTCAGAGAGTCTTAGTTTTACACTATTACCCCAGTCTCCTATTTTCTTAGCCTCTTTTCATCTTGGGAGTATCTGGGTTTATATGATAACCCAGTTGGTTATTATAAGGTCTGAAAGACAATTGGGCCAGATCTTGTAAGACCTTCTATTTGACTCTCATTTGGGAAACCACTAGAGGGCGACTTTATGTTTTAATAGGATCTCTGGCTACTGTATTGATAACTGACTAAATGGGAATGGAGGGTATGAAATCCATGGCATCAGTGAAACCAGATAGTCAAGAGATGATAGGGCTTTGATCATGTTGGTAGAAGTGGAGATAATGAAAAGTGGTGAGATTAGTTACATTCTCAGAATCAGTGTTAATAATGAATATTTTCCATGAAATCACTCTTTTCCAGAACATTAAAGTTCAATATCTAGAACTTTTTACTTCATTTGAAATGCTTTCTACATTGTTATCATAAGTATTTATTGAATGAGTTTGTCAGCTTCCTGCCGCAGTCTGGCTGGGCACAAAATCACGAGCCACTCACAGCCTTGTAGATTCAAACAGCAATTCTTTATTCCCGAACTCACACCGGCACTCTACAAACACGTTCTGTGCCAAATCCACGTTCTGGGCAAAATCCACACACTCCACCGGGCTCTGAATACCAAATACTCTCTGAATCCCGCGAGAACTCAATGGGAACTCAAGGAGCGGGGCGCCTGAGGCAGCAGGATACGCCCTATTCCCAGCAGGGTACACCTTAAACCTGGAACCGCCCTAAACCCAAGGAGCGGGATACTCCCTAATCCCAGCAGGATACACCCTAAACCTGGATCCGCCCTGGTCCTTGAGCAAGGTCACCTTACATGCAATGTCACTGCAAATGACCTGGGTCATGCCATGTGTCATACCTACTTGGCAATGGCTCTCAGCAGCTTCCAACATAATTTGTTCTGATTCTTACTTTTTTCGGATTTCATATTTATTAGCAGTTGTATCACATGAGCAGATGTTTGGTTGTGACCATTTTATGTTGACAGAGTATATGTTCCCTCTTAAAGGAATTCATTTATGGCATATTCCATCTTCAGAATCTGTGTTAGTCTTCTACTTCCAGAAGGACCTTTGGGTTTTAGGTTAGAGTAACTAAATTGCTATGAAATTCTCAGTACATAAAAATGATCAGTCCTTCTTTCTGTGACTTTTTTTTTTTTTTAATAAACAGACTGGTCGGGTACTCTACACTTGCTTCCAATCCATACAGGCCCAAAAGAGCTCAGAGTAAGTATGACAGAGACATGTGTATATAATGACGGGTTAATTTCTCATTCAGGGAATTGATTGTTTCATTTCATTTTATTTCTTTCAGTGGTAATCATTAACAACTCTGTTTCTAGTTATATTTGCTAATGGTTTTATGAGGAATTAGAAGCTCTTAGCAGCTTGGATATTGAGTATATAGGAAGCTAATAAGAGGAAGACTGAGTATGCAGAGTGATACTGATTTTTATAGATTCTTGACTTTGCTATGCCATTAACTTGATTTCAGATTTACAGTTATCTCACTTAAATGTTTACATAACTTAATTTCTTCATTATAATTTAACTCAATTTAAATTAGCAAATCTTAATTGAATACTTGATATATGCCAAGCACTATGACAGACACCAAAGATACAGAGGCAAAAAACAAGTGTATTGTCTATTTGGGAGATGTAAGCAGATTATCTTAAATTTTTTTTCTTGTAGTACATATCAATTGATTATAGCATTGTTTGAAGTAACAAAGAGTTGGGGAAAAGCTTAGATGTTTATCAGTAGAGAACTAATTAAATGAATTATGATTTATCCATATAAAACAACTATGATAAATCTTACTTGGAATACAGAAATCTCTAAGAAATAATGTGAAATGAAAAAGGCATGGTATAAGAAAAGTGTGTATAGTAGGCTACTATTTGCAAAAAGGTAGAAGAGAAATAGATGCACGAACATACCTGTATATTTGCTTATAAATACATCAGTCACTTCAGTAGAGGGGAAGTGGGTATGAGGGAGTAGAGAGAGTGGAGAATTCATTATATACTTTTCATAGGTTTGGAATATGGAACCATACATAAGTGTTATCTTAGCTTGTTCTCCACTGTGACCAAAAGACCTGACAAAAACAATATAAAGGAGAAAAGGTTCATTTGGGGCTTGTGGTTTCAGAGATCCATCCATGGTTGGTCAATTCCATACCTCTGGGCCCCAGGTGAGTCAGAACATCATGGTGAAAGAGCATAGAGGAGGAAAGCAGCTCGGGACATGGCAAACAGAAAGCTGAGAAAGCTTCACTCTCCAGGGACATACTGTAAACCTCAAATGTACACCCTCATTGACCTACCACCTCCAGCCACACCCTACCTACCTATAGTTACTGCCCAGCTAATCAATATCTGTGGATTAATCCACTGATTAGCTTGTACCTCACTTAATCATTTCACCTCTAATAATTCTTGCATTATTTCACACATGAGCTTAGAGGGGATAATTCATATCTAAACCATAATAGTTATCTAATCAAGAAACATTAATTTTTTAAAATGTCAGCAAATGAATAGATAACATGCATAAAAAATTTGGTGGTATAGAATGGCTTATAATAAATAGCCTCACTCCTCAAAAGGATCACTGTCTCTAATTTTGTTTTCGGGTCTTCTGATATTATCTTTGTTATCTCTAAACAGTATACTTAAACTCTTTTTTAAAAACTTTTTTCTTAGCTGTAGATGGACACAATATCTTTATTTTTATGTATTTCTTTTTATGTTGTGCTGAGCATTCTACCACCAAGCTACAACCCCAGCCCTTAAACTCTTTTTTGATTTACAAAATTTGGATAGTATTTATTATTATTAAGATAATATTTATCATCATCATCATCATCATCATCTTTTTAACTTGATCTCACAAATGAAGATTTACCCCACTTGCACTACCCCATCTCAATTCCGTTGGTTAGTTTTCTAATCTTAAGTTTGCCTTTTTTTTTCTTTTTTTTTTTTGGTATTGGGGATTGAACTCAGGGGCACTGCACCACTGAGCCACATCCCCAGCCCTATTTTGTATTTTATTTAGAGACAGAGTCTCACTGAATGGCTTAGTGCCTAACTTTTGCTGAGGCTGGCTTTGAACTATAAGTCTTCATATTTCCAGTTGCAAATACCTGTGTACTGCATTATAACCATAATTGTTTTGTCTATTGATTAATTGTAAGGGTGGGAAGTCAAGTGTTTATATTATGATGGTGTGAATATTATTCTCTGTACAATTAAGCAGTGTAAAGTAGTGTACTATGATTCCACTTCCTTTCTTTTACAGCCTTTTGTTTTTATTTCAAATGGCTTTTTCCCCTTATTTTTCTGCTTTTATCACCTTCCTGAATTCCAGATTCTTGATATTGTGACATTTTCTTTTATATTCCCAGATAAAATAATCTACAATCTACCCAGTTCATAGGAAAAATTCTTAGTTATAACTCAGTTTAGTTCCATAATTTAAACAGTTTCTTCAAGTTTAAATCAGTCTTTGAGGAGAGGAATTTCTCATTGCTTCAGTTACTTCCCTTACTTCTGCATTTGACTCTTAGATGACATCTGAAGCATTGGGGCGTTGATTTAAGTGATCTATGCTGTAGGGAAAGGAAGCTTCCTGGTCTTGTGCTGGTTGTGAGAATCAGGGTAGAAGTTAAGGTTAGTATTCTGCTTAACTTGTTCAATATACTTTTCTTTTGTGGACTTGCAGTCTTAGTAAGAGATACATCTCCAACTCCTCTCTTTCAGCTCTGTCCCTCTTCCTTATAAGCTATACAACAGGTCTATCACATCCTTTTTTTTTTTAAATTCCTCCCCATTTTCCCTTTCTCTTTCTACTACTCTGATCGTTCAAATATTAAAGGTCCTAGATTGACCTTAGTAACACTTTTCACTTATTTTCTATCTCTTTTCTTCCAGTTTCTTGGGTATTTTCTTGACTCTTATTTTCTAATTCCTTCATTGATTGTTTTGTTTTGTTTTTTGAGACTGGGTCTCACTGTATTACCCTGGCTAGTCTCAAACTCTATACAAGGAATCCTCCTGCCTCAGCCTTCCCGGTGCTAGGACTATAGGTGTATGCCACTGCACCTATAGCCTTCATTATTTTTTTTTGTAAATTTTATGTTCTTAATTTCCCAGAATTTGGGCATTTAAACAACTTTCTTGTCTTTTTCCCCCAGTACTGAAGACACTCTACCAGTGAGCTCTGTTCCCAGCTGTTTTTATTTTGATCTAAGTTGCCCAGGCTGCCTTCAAAATTGCTGTCCTCCTGCCTAGGTCTCCCAAGTAGCTTATCCATCCATATTTAAGAACAAGGCAACAAAAAGCTCAGGAAGCTTCACTTTAGGGGGAAAGGGTTGGGAGCAAGATGTTTTATTCAGGTATCACTAAATGGTAGACTTAGATATCTTATTTTAAGACACAACTATTAATAACTGCTGTCATATTTCCTCACAGTTCATTACTTTTATTGTAATTATTACTTAAAAGAACTCTTGATTCTGTACTGTTGTTGCTAATGATGATGATGTTGATAAAGCAACTCCATAAACTTGTTTATGAATATCTGGGCTCAAACTTGAGCAATGCATGGATCTGATCCTAATTCACATAATTGTGAACAGGATTAACCAATAGATAATCATACCCTAAAAATCCTGGGGTAGCGGAAACCCAGTTCTCCATTGAAAATAGGCAATGACCAGTATGCCCATGAAAAGATGTAAACATCACTAATCATTAGGAAAATACAAAGCAAAACACAATGATATACCACTCTAAAACCATAAGGATGATTACTATACTATAAAAAATGGAAAATAATAAGTGTTGGGAAGAATATGGAGACATTTGAACCCTTGTGCACTGTTGGTGGGAATGGTGGTTCATCAGAAAATTAAGAATGAAATTATAATATGGAGCAGCCATTCTACTTCTGGCTATGTACACAAAAGAACTGAAAGTAAGATGTCTAAAAGATATCTGTACACCCAAGTTCATAGCATCATTATTCACAGCTAAAACATGGAAACAACCCAAGAGTCCCATACACAGGTGAATGAATAAGTAAAATATGATATATACATACAATGGAATATTATCCAACCTTAAAAAGTAAGAAAATTCTGCCATGTGCTACAACATAAATGAACTTTAAGGACATTATGATAAGTGAAATAAGGTAGCCACAGAAAGACAAATGCTGTATGATTTCTTTATATGAGGTACTTATTATGAGGTCCAGTTCCAAGAGACAGACAATAGAATGACACTTGCCAGGGGCTCAGGAGAGGAGGGAATAGGGTATTAGTGTTTAATGGATATAGAATGTCACTTTCGTTTGTTTTTTGGTAGTGCTGGGGATTGAACCCAGGGCGTTGTGCATGCAAGGCAAGCACTCTACCAACTGAGCTGTATCCCCAGCCCTAGAGTGTCAATGTTTTTAAATTTTGTTTTTACTTGTAAAGGGACACAATATCTATTTATCTATGTATCTATCTTTCTTTCTTTATTTTCATGTGGTGCTGAGGATCAAACCCAGGTTCTCACACCTGTGAGGCAAGTGCTCTACTGCTGAGCCGTAGCCCATCCCTAGAGTGTCAGTTTTATAAGATAAAAAGAATTATGGCAATGGATAATGGTGATGGTTGCACAACATTTTAATTGTACACTTAAAAATGGTAAATTAGGCGTGCGCACGAGGAAGCGGCGCCGAGCTTCTGCAGCGAGTCCGCACGAGGTGAGGGCGCGATGGACGGTGCGGCCTCCACCCCAGCGGAGGCCTCGGCTGCTTCTGCCACCTCTGCTTCGACCCCGGCTGCTCCGACCTCGCGGAACCAGCTGGACCAGGAGCAGATTAAAAAGGCATTGGAAGCTCTGTTGACGCATTCCAGGTCCAGGAAGAACGACAATGGCTTGCTTTTGAATGAGAATGAAAATTTATTTTTAATGGTGGTATTATGGAAAATTCCAGAAAAAGAACTGAGGATCAGATTGTCCTTGCCTCATGGTATTCGATCAGATCTGTCAGAAGTCTGTTTATTCACTAAGGATGAGCGCCCATCAATTGAAGAGACAGAACGTTTCTACAGAAAACTTTTGAACAAGCATGGAATTAAAACCATCTCTCGGATTATCCCTTTCAAAGCCTTAAAAACAGAGTATAAAGCCTATGAAGCCAAGCTCCGCCTTCTGAGTAGTTTTGACTTCTTCCTCGCAGATGACAGAATCCGGCGGCTTTTGCCCTCACACATAGGGAAGCATTTCTACCGCAGGAAGAAAGTTCCAGTTCCTGTGAACCTTCTGGCAAAGAATTTATCGAAAGAAATCAACAGCTCTGTAGGTGGAANTTCACTCAAAAGCAGTGACCCTGGAACAGACGCCAGGGTTGTTTGTTTATTTGTTCCCGATTTAACTCTCTTCTTTTTGGATGCAAAACCAGACCACAGGAAAGAAGTCTCCCAAGAAAAGTCTTGGTCCCAGCACCCCTCGTGCCAAGAAGAGAAAGGCCCCGCCAGCTCCAGAGACCCCGGAATCTGCAGAGCCCGAGACCCCAGGAAAAGGCCCAACAAAGCAGCCAAAAGTGGAACAGAAGAAAACAGAAAGAAACCCTGCACTGGGGAAAAAAGACCTGAGACAGACTCCAAAAAAGCCAGAGGCCAAGCTCTTTACTACTCCCAGCAAATCTGCAAGAAAATCTCCCAAAACCCCCAAACAGTGGCTGAAGAAGGCCAAAGTAGCCCAGTCAACCCCAAATCAGTGACTCGCCCAGCCGGAGCGGCGATCACCCCAAGAGTTTTCAGAAATACTTGGGCCCTGGGCTGGGTGGAGTACTAGAGGAGCACACCCACGGCCCTGCGGGCCCTCCCTCGCACCACAAAGAACCAATTAAAAACTCAGTCCTGACCCCCTTGCAACCTTCTCCAAAAGGGTGGCCTATACCTAAATATCTTAGAAACCTGCACTGGGGATTCTGACATGTGCTTTGAAGCCAGTGCTTTGAAGTGAAGTCTATTTTTTTAATTTTGTCCTATGTATTTGCTAATGTAATAGAGGGAAAGTAGAGTGCTTCTCCATGGTCGTGTTGGATTATTAAAAAATAATGTTAATTACAGTTTTGTTATTTTACTATTAAAATGTAATGTTGGCAGCGTCCAGTTTGACTCAGAAAAAAAAATGGTAAATTATATAATTAAAAATGTATCTGATGTATATTTTATTACAACAAAATATTTGGGAGAAAAAAATCCTATTCTCTAAAATATTTTACACTTAAATAAATCTTTACTATTATTCAAAATAATACAAGCACATACATTTAATAATAAAAGGCTTATTAAAATAGTACAAACAAACAAATGAAACCCAGAACACCTGTGTCCAGTGCCTTCTGGGGAATTGATTTTCCTTATTATTTTGATTACTTCTTTGGTTCTTTTTTTTTTTTTTCGGTGATTTTCTTTATATTTTCTACTCTTTCTTGAGTCAATTATTGTAACTTATAGTTTCCTAGGACATTGTCCATTTCATCTAAGTTTTTAATTGTTTTGACATGAAAATCTATATCATTTTTAAAAATCTATTTTGTTTTCTTTGTAGCACCTAGCATTCATTTAAATTACTTATTCATCTACTATTTATTACCTCTCCTTTCCCCATTAGGTTATTGTCTCATGACTGTGAGGAACTTGTCTATACACACAGTACCTTGTGTAGAGCCTGCCACATAGTAGCCACTCAGTAAATATTCTTATTGAATGAATGAATAATTGTGTGGTCTCTTTGTATGTCCTCTTTTCCATTGCTACTACTATTTATTTGTGTTTTCTTTTTTTTTTTCATTTTATTACCACAGACTTATCTTTTTTACTATCTTCAAATGACCAGCTTTAGGTTTTCTGGATAAACTATTTCTTAGCTTTTTTTTTAATTTATTTTTTGTTCTGCTTTTCTCTTCATCAATTTCTTTTTTCCCCTTTTTTTATCTTTTGTGTTTTATTTTTGTTGTATTTTTATTGTTATTCTAAATTCTTTTGTTTTTATTTTGTCTTCAACCCAAGAATTGTTTAGAAGTGCAATTTTTAGATTGTTAGGTGTGTAGATTGGGAGTTAAACACTATATTATGGTAACTGTGGCCCGTGTGATGTCAGCTTAATGAAGTATGTGTTTGTGTTTATGTAGTTTTCCCCTTGTTATCTGGAACAAAGGTTCACAAACTATAGTCTGTTGAGCAGATAAACCTGGGACCTACTTTTCAGCTGCATTTGCAGAGCTGAGTGTTGTGATAGAGATTGGGTGGCTCACACAGCTTAAAGTAATTACTGTCTGGTCTTTACCTTAAACTTTTGCTTACCTCTGACTTAAAACAATTTTTATGGCTTTATTTGTTTATTTTTATGTGGTGTTGGGGAATGAACCCAGGGTCTCTCTCATGCGTGTGAGGCAAGTGCTCCACCACTGAGCTGGAAACAAGTTCTTCATATCCATGTTAGAATAAGCTTAAATTGTGTTACACCAATCCTTGTAGCCCTCTTCATTAGTTTTGGTTTTGATTATAGATATATAAGCCTCCCATCACAACTAGATTTGTCCACTTTTTTCATATTTTACTCAGGATTATCATAATATATTTTGGAGGTATTTTATTAGTGCATAAAGTGTACATAATGGCCAGTTGTTTGGGAGCCTGAGGCAGGACAATGGCAAGTTCCAGTCCAATTTCCACAATTTAACAAGACCCTGTCTCTCTCTCTCTCTCTGTCTTTTTTTTAAAGAGCTTATAAAAGTCATAACGATTATATCTTTCTGCTGGTTTTTCTTCTTACAATATGAAAATCCCTCTTTGTCCTATATATTTATTTATACCTTGGATTCTTTCTCTCTATAGAATATTATTATTATCCCTGTAAGGACTAGGTTTAAAAAGAATGATTTTTTTCTTTTTTCTTTTTTTCTTTTATTTTTTTTGAGTAGAAGTAGTCTGGAGATAGATATCTCTCTGTGATGTCATCAGAGACCCAGGCTCCTCTTTTCTGCTTCACCATCTTGGTATATGGTTTCCATCCTAAGGTCCCCTCATGGTCCACAAGACTTCTGGAGCTCCAGCCAGCACATCTCCATTGAGGGCCAGAAGGAAGAGGAAAGGTAGGAAGACAAAAAGGGACACATCCCAGCTCAGCTAATTTCCAATAAGTGACCTTGCCAGAAGTCCCAGAAAACAATTTCACTTTCATTTCATTGGCAGAATTTAGTCAAGTGGCCATACTTAAGCTACCAGAGAGGCTGTAAAATCTGGTCTTTTACTTCAGGTAGGTCTATCTTGAATAAAAATCGGCATTCTGTTACCAGGAGGAAG
Organism: Marmota marmota marmota; assembly: GCF_001458135.2. Lineage (NCBI taxonomy): Eukaryota > Metazoa > Chordata > Mammalia > Rodentia > Sciuridae > Marmota > Marmota marmota. Next base: position 187,991 of record NW_026000260.1, on the reverse strand, counting down.
GTGAGAATGGACATTTGGGATAGGCACTACTCTGCCACTACCTGTTCTTGTGATTAGCATTTGTTTGCCTGTTATAACTTTTTCTATTCCCTTAATTTCAACCTTCCTCAGTTATTTTATTTCAGGTATGTCTCTTATAAAATATAGCAAGATCTTGAGTTATTCGGTTTTAAACAATCAGAACATCTATTAATAGGTGAGTGTAATGTATTCATTTTACTATTATTGTGTGATATATTTCTGCTATCATCTTTTTTTGCTGTGTGTTTACCATGTTTTCTTTTTCCTCTTTCCTGACACGTGTTAGATTGATTGGGGTTTTTTCTTATCTGTTTTTTTTTTCCCTATTTTTCAATTGTCCTTACTGTTTTGATTCTTTTTGTTTTTTTTTGTTTTTTTTTTTTTATTTATTTATTTATTTATTTTTTTAGTTTTCGGCGGACACAACATCTTTGTTTGTATGTGGTGCTGAGGATCGAACCCGGGCCGCACGCATGCCAGGCGAGCGCGCTACCGCTTGAGCCACATCCCCAGCCCCGATTCTTTTTGTTTTTACTCTTACTATTCTTTAACATTTCTGTTTTGAAATAATTTCAGACTTACAGAAAAGTTGTAATTATAGTACCAAAATACTTTATTTTTATTTTTATATGTGTAAATATTTTTTTAACAATTTGAGAGAAATTGCATACATGATGCCCCTTCAGTAGATATTTCCTTATGTATTCACTAAAGAAAAAGGACATTCTTTTACATAACCAGAATGTCCTTTTTTCATACAATATTGTTACCTAATCCATAGTTTCAAATGGCTATACAAATGTCACCAGTTTTACTAGTAATGTGCCATATTTTCCAAAAAAATAAAGCAATACATAAGCACATGATAATTATACTTATTAGTTGGCTTTGATAGCATGTGCCTTTAGTCCCTGCTACTTGGGAGGCTGAGGCAGGAGGATTGCTTGAGCCTGGAATTTGAGACTAGTGTGGGCAACTTAGTGAGACCCTATTTCTCAAATAAATAAATAAATAAATAAGAAAGGATAGGGGTGTGATTTAGGGGTACAGTGCTTGACTAGAATGCATAAGGCCCTAGGTTCAATTCTGAACACTGCAAAAAAAACTACATATATATATGTTTTCAGTACTGTTTTCCATGGTGGCTGCACTAATTTACATTCTAAGAGAGTACCATGTGATGTTTTGATACATGTATACATTATGTAATCTTTAAGGTTAAACATATTTGTCTCCTCAAACATCTATAATTTCTTCATGGTAAAACCATTCAGTATCCTTTCTTCTTTTTGCAATAGACAGTGCATAATTGTTCTATTCTTCTAGTTTTTTTTATAGTCCATAATTGTTATCTCTAGTCATGATACTGTGCAATAGTACCCCAGAGCTTCTTGTTACTTAGTACCCATTGATCAACCTCACCCAATCCCCACTTTCCCCAACCTCTGGTTCCCAGCATTTTACTTTCAAATTTTATGAGATCAATTTTTTTTTTTGGTACCAGGTGGAGCTGCTTTTCCACTGAGCCACATCCTTAGCCCTTTTATTTTATTTTGAGACAGGGTCTTCCTAAGTTGCTTATGGCCTCACTAATTTGCTGAGGCTGACTTTGAACCTGCAATCCTCCTGCCTCAGTCTCCCAACCCACTGGAATTATAGGCATGCACCTGGCAATACTTAGAGGTCTTAAAAGAATGGTCTAACATCATTTCTTCACCTTCCCCAGTCAAACCCACTGCAGACTGTCCAATTCTACTTCTCCAACCATTTCTTCATTGCTGCATCCAACAGACTATTTCTTTGTGCTTTTCTTTCTCCCATGTATGGCCAAAATCAACTTTTCTAGCTTCCAAGTATGAGTGAGATCATACAGTACTAATCTTTTTGTGCGTGTCTTATTTCACTTAACGTAATATACTCTAGTTCATCCATGTTGTTACAAATAATAGGATTTCATTCTTTTTATGGCTAATTAGTATCCTATTGAGTATACATACCACATTCATCAGTTGGTGCACATTTAGGTTGATTCCATATCTTGGCTATTATGAATAGTGCTGCAGTAAACATAGGAATGCAGATGTCTTTTCAAAATACTGATTTCATTTCCTTTGGATATACACCCAGGTGTGAAATCTATGGGAGGTATACACACACACACACACACACACACACACACACATATATTCTATTTTTAAGCTTTTAGGAACCTCAATACTGTTTTCCATGGTGGCAAACTAATCAACAGTTTGCAGGAGTTCCCTTTTTCCCATATTCTCTCCAGCACTTGCTATCTTTTGATAATAGCTGTTCTTAGTGGACTGAGGTGATAATTCACTGGTTTTGATTTGCATTTCCTAATGATTGATGATGTTGATTATTTTTTTCATACACATCTTGGCCATCCATATGTCATCTTCTTTGGGGAAATGTTTATTTAGATCTATTGCCCACTTAAAAAACTGAGTCATTCCCTTTTGAGTTCCTTAATATTTTGAGTATTAACCCTTTGTAAGATGTATAGTTTTCAGACATTTTCTCCCATTCTTTAGAATGTGTCTTCACTCTGATAATTTTTCCTTTGCTGCAGAAGCTTTTTAGTTTGATGAAATTCTATTTGTCTATTTTTGCTTTTGTTTCCTATACATTTGAGATTTTGTCAAAAAAAATCTGGACCTATTCTAATGCACTGCTATGTTTCCCCTATGTTTTCTTCTAGAAGTTTCAGTTTAGGTCTTTGATCCATCTTGGAGCTGTTTTTGTAGGTGATAAAAGGACAGATTCTAGTTTCATTCTTCTGTAAATGGATACCTGATTTTCCCAGTACTAGGAATGAAAAAGACCTTCCTTTTTCCAATGTATGTTCTTAGCACCCTTGTTTAAAATTAGTTGGCTATAGATGTATAGGGATGTTTAGGGGCACTCACTTATTCATTGGTATGTGTGTCCACTTTTATGCCAGTATTGTGCTATTTTAGTTATACTTTTGTAGTATATTTTGAAGTCAAGTGTTATGCCTTTACTTTCTTTTTGCTCAAGATTGCTTTGGCAGCTGGGTGTGGTGGTGCACGCATGTAGTCCCAGTGACTCAGGAGGCTGAGGCAGGAGAATCATGAGTTCAAAGCCAGCCTCAGCAAAAGCAAGGTACTAAGCAACTCATTGAGACCCTGTCTCTAAATAAAATACAAAATATGGGGCTGGGATTGTGGTTCAGTGGTAGAGTGCTCACCTAGCACATGCGAGGCCCTGGGTTCAATCCTCAGCACCACATATAAATAAATAAATAAAATAAAGATATTGTGTCCAACTACAACTAAAAAGTAAATGTTTAAAATAAATACATAAATAAATAAAATACAAAATAGGGTGGGAATGTGGCTTAGTGGTTGAATGCCCCTGAGTTCAATCCCTAGTACCAAAAAAAAANAAAAAAAAAAAAAAAAAAGAGAGATTGTTTTGGCTATTAGAGGTCTTTTGTGCTTCCATATAAATTTTAGGATTGTCCCTTCTAGTTCTGTGAAAAATGTCATTAGTATTTTGTGTTGCATTGACTGTAAATTGCTTTGGGATATATGAACAATTTAACAATATTCTTTAAACCATGAACATGGTAAGTCCTTCCTATTCTTTATTTGTATGTATCCTTCAAGTTCTTTCATCAGAGTTTTATAATTTTCATAGTAGATGTTTTTACTTTCTTGACTAAATTTGTTCCTATGTATTTATTTTTTGGTAATTATCATGAATGGGATTCCTTTCATGCTTTCTTTCTCAGCAGTCTTATTATTGATGTATAAAAATGCTACTGATTTTTGTAAATTCATTTTGTATTCTGCAAGTTTACTGGATTTTTTATTGGTTATAATAGTCCTTTAGTCTTTAGGTTTTTTTGTATTAGAATCATGTCATCTGCAACAGGGATAATTTGACTTCCTTCCTTTCTATTGTTATGCCTCTTCTTTTTTTGTCTTTCCAATTGCTCTAGCTGTTTCCAGTACCACGTTGAATATTAGTGGTGAGAGTGCACACCCTTCTTATTCCAGATTCATCATGCTACTATGATGTTTTCTGTGGGTTTCTTTTTTAAATATTTATTCTTAAGGCTTTAGGTGGATACAATATCTTTATTTTACATTTATGTGGTGCTGAGGATTGAACCCGGTAACTTGTGCATGCTAGGCGAGCACGCTACCACTGAGCCACAACTCCAACCATTCTGTGGGTTTCTTATAGATAGTCTTTAATTATATTGAGTTGTTGCTTCTGCAGTCAATTTGTTCAGTGTAGATAAAAAATGCTTTTTCTCAGGCTGGGGTTATCACTCAGTGGTAGAGCACTTGCCTAACACATGTGAAGCACTGGGTTCAGTTCTCAGCACCACATATAAATAAACAAAGGTCCATTGACAACTAAAAAAATACTTTTAAAATGCTTTTTCTCCATCTCCAGAAATAGATATGATTTTTGTCCATCATTTTGTTGATGTAAAGTATTGAATTAATTTATTGAATTGTATATGTTTAATGATCTTTATATGCTTAAGGAAAATCTAGCTTAATCATAATGAATGATCTTTTTGATATGCTGTTGAACTCAGTTTGCTGGTATTTTATTGAGAACTTTTACATCTACTTTTATTTGAGACATCACGCTAATAGTTTCTCTCTCTTTCTCTCTCTGTGTCTTTATGTGATTTCAGTATTAAGATAATAGTCACCTCATAAAATGAATTTGGAAGAATTCTCTCCATTTAATTTTATGGAACAGAATAGAAGAATTGGTATTAGTTCTTTCTTAAAAGTTTGATAGAGGGCTGAGGTTGTGGCTCAGTGGTACAGCACTTCCCTAGCACATGCAAGGCCCTGGGTTTGATCCTCAGCACCACATAAAAATAAATAAATAAAGGTATAAAAATTATATTTAAAAAAAAAAGTTTGGTAGAACTCAGCAGTGGAACCATCCAATCCTGGACCTTTATTTGTTGGGAGACTTTATTATGGATTAAACATCACTACTCACTATTTATCTGTTGGGGTTTTCTGTGTCTTCATTATTCAAATTTGATAAGTTATGTATTCAGAAATTTATCTATTTCTTCTAAGTTTGCTAATTTGTTGGCATGAATTTGTAATAGTCTCTAATGCTGTTTTGCATTTCTGTGATATCATTTGTAATGTCTCCTTTTTCATCTTTAATTTTATTTACTTGTAGGGCTAGGGTTGTGGTTCAGCGGTAGAGCACTCACCTAGCATGTGCAAGGCCCTGGGTTAGATCCTCAGCACCACATAAAAATAAATAAATAAAATAAAGGTATTGTGTCCAACTACAACTAAAAATTAAATATTAAAAAAAAATATTTACTTGGGTCTTCTCTGTTTTTTGGTTTGTTAGTCTAGCTAAAATTTTGTTGATTTTGGTTATGTTCTTTAAAAAACACCTCTTTCTTTCACTGATTTTCTTATTTTTTACTTTAATTTTTTAGTCTCATTTCTTTCTACTTTGATATTTGTTATTTTTTTTCTTCTTCTAATTTTGCTTTCCTAGGTCCTTGAGATGCATAGTCAGGTTATTTGTTTGAAATATTTCTTTTTTTTTTTTAATATTCTTTTAGCTATAGTTAGACAAAATACCTTTGTTTTATTTATTTATTTTTATGTGGTGCTGCGGACTGAACCCAGGACCTTCCATGCGCTAGGCAAGCACTGTATTGCTGAGCCACAACCCCAGCCCCCTATTTGTATTTTATTTAGAGACAGGGTGTCACTGAGTTGTTTAGTGCCACTGTTTTGCAAAGGTTGGCTTTGAACTCTCCATCCTCCTACCTCCAGAGCCGCTGGGATTACAAGCATGTGCCACCATTTCTGGCTCTTGAAATATTTCTACCAATAATTTTTTTGTTTCCATTTTCATTTTTTTTAAGAAATGTTTAAATTTTGCTTTGCTTCAGTTGACTCATTGTTCATTAAGTAGCAACTTGTTAAGTCTCTGTGAATTTGGATAGCTTTTAAACTTTCTTTTGTTGTTGATTTCTAGTTTTATTTCATGATAGTCAGAGATGATACATGATATGATTTATTTACTTTATTTATTTATTTTGTTATTTGGGATTGAACTCGGGCACTCGACCACTGAGTCTCATCCCAAGCCCTTTTTTGTGTTTTATTTAGAGACAGGGTCTCACTGAGTTGCTTAGCACCTTGCTAAGTTGCTGAGGCTGGCTTTGAACTCACAATCCTCATGCCTCAGCCTCCCAAACTGCTGGGATTATAGGGGTTCACCACTATGCCTGGCCATGATATGATTATTAAAATTTGTTGACTTGTTTTGTGGCTGTGTGTGTGTGTGTGTGTGTAGAAGGGAAGGAGAGAGAGAGAATATATGTACATATACACTAGATAATGTTTCACGTGCTAAAGAAAGGAATATGTATTCTTCAGCTATTAGATGAAATGTTCTGTTAATGTCTGTTAAATCCATTTGATATATAGTATAGTTCAACTTTGTGGTTTTTGTTGATTTTTATCTGGATTATCTGTCCATTGATAAAAGTATAGTTTTATGGTATTGGATCCTATCTCACCCTTTAGTTACAATAGTATTTGTTTTATAAAATTGGGTGCTCTGGCATTAAGAGCATATACATTTACAATTGTTTTATCTCCTTATTGAATTGATCCCTTGATTATTATACAGTAACCTTCTTTATCTCTATTTATAGTATTTTTTCTTTAAGATTCTTGGGAGGAATTTTAACACTAAGTGATGATCTTTCCTAAATTATTCATTACTAAAGTGGTTGTCAAATGATAGTATTCTGATTCTGTCATTCCTTTTACATTTACTAGTTATTTCTATTCCCAGAAAAAAATTTCCATTCTTTTCCTTTTTCCTCTTTGGCTCCTACAGATGAGAGAAAAGTATGACCCTTGATTATCTGAGTTTTGCTTATTTCACCTAACATGATGCTCTCAGGTTCCATCCATTTTCCTGCAAATGACATAATTTCATTCTTCATTATGGCTGAATAAAATTCATTGTGTATACGTACTACATTTTCTTTATCCATTCATCTGTTGATGGACACCTAGGCTGGTTCCATAGTTTGGCTATTGTGAATTGTGCTGCTATAAACATGAGCATGCATGTATCACTAAAGTAAGATGACTTTAATTCTTTAGGATAAATGCCAAGGAGTTGTGTAGCTGGGTCCCATGGTGGTTTTTTTCTTATTCTTTTGAAGAACCTCCACAGTGATTTCCATAGTACTTATACTAATGTACAATCTCATCACCACTGTAAAAGTGTTCCTTCTTCTCTACATCCTCTTTGGCATTTATTATTGTTTGTATTCTTGATGGCTGCCTTTCTAACTGAAATAAGATGAGATCTCCATATAGTTTTGATTTGCATTTCCCCAATTGTTAATGATGTTAAACATGTTTTCATATATTTGTTGGCCCTTTTATTTCTTCTTTTAAGTGTCTGTTTAGTTCATTTGCTCATTTGTTAATTGGATTATTTGTTTTTGTTTAGTTTTTTTAATTTCTTATGTATTCTGAATATTAATCCTCTATCCAAAGAGTAACTAGCAGAGACTTTCTCCCATAGATTTTTTCTTTGTCATGCAGAAGTTTTTAAATTTGATGCCATCCCATTTACTAACTCTTGACGTTATTTTCTCAGTGAAAGTTGTTGCCTGTACCTATATGGGACTGTGGACGCTACATTTTCTTCAAGGAGTTGCATAGTTTGTGGTCTAATTCCTAGGTCTGTGATCCACTTTGAGTTGATTTTTTTATGCAGGGTGAGAGGTAAGTGTCTAGTCTCATTCTTCAACATCTGGCTAACCAGTTTTCCCAGCACCATTTGTTAAAAGGCTGTCTTTTCTCCAGTGTATGTTTTTGGCACCTTTGTCAAGGATCAGATGACGGTTTCTGTGTGGGTTTGTCTCTGTGTCTTCTGTTCTGTACCACTGGTCTATGTATCTGTTTTTATGGCAGTACCATGCAGTGTTCTTACTATAGCTCTGTAGTATCACTTAAAGTCAGTTATTGTGATGCCTCCAGCATGGCTGTCTTAGCTCAGTATTGCTTTGGCTATTCTGGGTCTTTTATTCTTCCAAATGAATTTTAGGAGACCTTTTTGCTAGTTATCTGAAGAATGTCATTGTTCTTTGGATAGGCTTTGTGTTGAATCTGTAGGTATAGGATAATATCATCTGTAAACAGTGATCACTTGACTTCTTCCTTTTCTGTTTTTATCCCTTATATTTCCTTTTCTTGCCTAATTCCTCTGACTATAATTTCTAGCACTATATTAAATGGGAATGGTGAGAGCACATCCTGTTTTGTCCTAGATTTTAAAGGAATTGCTTTTACTTTTTCCAGTTTATTATGAGGTTAGCTTTGGGGTTTTTTTGTATATAGCCTTTGTAATGTTGAAATAAGTTCCTTCCATCCCTAGTTTCTCTAATGTTTTTATTGTAAATGAGTGCTGAATTTTGTCAGAGATTTTCTCTGAATATGTTTAGATGCCTAAGTGATTTTTGTCCTTAATTCTATTTATGTGACTAATTATATTTATTGATTTGAGTATGTTAAACGATACTTGCATCCCTGGAATAAAACCAATTTGGCCATTAAGCAAAATCTTTTAGCATCACATGATTTCTATGTTTTATACAATTTCTTAATGTTATTAAATATGATTTGCTGACATTTTATTAAGGATTTTTTTGCATCTAACTCAATCAGGGATATTTCTATTGATTTTCTATTCTCTATTCCTTTAATCTCTAATCTTTACTATTTCTTTCTGCTTGCTTTAGGTTTATTTTGTTCTTCTGTGTGTACTTGCTTGAGGTGTAAAGTTAGATTATTGATTTGAGATTTCTTTTTTAATGTACATGTTCACAGTTATAAAAGTAATATTGTGATTTGCTCTTAGCACTGCTTTTTCTTCATCACATGAGGCTTACTATGTTGCCTTTTTAGGTTTTCATTTGTCTCATGGTTTCTTCATATGATTTTTCTTTTGACATATTGGTTAAAAGCAATGTGTTTAATTCTGTTTAATTTACACTTCTGTGGATTTTCTAGTTTCTTCCAGCTCTTCATTCCTCATTTCCTTAGACCGTGATTAGAAAAGATAATTTCTATAATTTCAGTGTTAAAATTTATTAAGTCTTGCTTTGTGGTCTCACATGTGGTCTATCCCAAAGAGAGTTCCATGTACACTTGAGAAGACTATGTATTCTTTTGTTGTTCATTGGCTTGTTCTGTATAGTCCATTAGGCTCAGTTGATATATAGTGTTGTCAAAGTCCTCTACTTTCTTATTTACCTTCTGTCTTATTGTATTATCCTTTTTTGAAATTTAGATATTGAATCTCTTGCTATTATTATATTGCTAATTCTCCCATCAATTCTGTCAAACTTTGCTTCTTTATATTTAGGAGCTCTGATGTTTGGTACATATATATCCTTAATTATTAAATAAACTAGATATTAGACTAAATACTATTTCCTGGAGAGGTGTGCCCTTTCTTATATCATGCAGCTCAGATAGGAAGCTTATCACTTCAATCCAATCAGAGATTGTCTATGTCAGAACTGTGTTGCTACTTTAGTTATTTTCTGGTTTACTTTGGTTTCCTGGGATACAAGCACAGAGTAAGTTCTGCCCTATGATTATCCATTTTCCACCTCCTAACAGGAATTTTAGAGCTAAAAAATATGAAATAATGAAGATTTATCTGCTTTTTAACACAAATCCCAACATCCTAGGATTCCACATTCTTAGCAAGTCCTGTTGGTCAAAATGGACAGGAAGGAGAGTTAATTTTGTGTTTAGGGCTTCTGCAGATTGCCGTCTGTCACATACACACTCATGATTGTTAAAATCCACACTGGTTTCTGCTTACCCAAGCAAAGCTGTCTATGCCCCGAGATAAGACAGATGCAAGACAGGGAGAAGTATCACTACTGGTGTCTACTCAGGTTCATCTCTTGATCATGATTCATTTAAAATTGCCATTGTATCCACAGCACTCTTGCGTTATAAAAACTCTCTTGAACTTTTTATCCTTTAAATTTCGTCCTCTGGAAGTTGGGGTTGTGGCTCAGTGGTAGAGTGCTCGCCTAGCATGTGCAAGGCCCTGGGTTCAATCCTCAGTACCACATAAAAATAAATAAATAAATAAATGAAGGTATTGTGCCCAACTATAACTAAAAAATAAAATATTAAAAAGTAAATAAATAAATTTCCTCCTCTGGAATCAGAAAGTACCTTTTCAGGAAAATTGTCTTAAACTCTGAAGTTCATATCTCTGGATTTTCTTGCTTTTCCATTTATTGACCCTATAATTGCTGATTGAATCAGTAGTTTTTCCAATGATTTATAACAAATGCTCTTTTATTTGGTCCAAAATCTAGTTCATTAACAGAAGCAGATCTCTACCTTCCTTGGTTCTCATATTATAGTATCAAGTAAACTAACAGAAGCTGCAGAAGCTTCCTCTAGCAATTTATTAAGATGTATATCCAAAGCCAGTAGACTACTGGAATCATTTCTGTTCATGCTCTTGACAAACTCAAATGAATACCTGTAGACTGACTTCTTCAATATTGTTGGAACCATCAGCAATGATAGTCACTCTGTAGTATTCCAAAGAGCCTTCTTCAAAGCACCTGGCACATACCTATAATTCCAGCATCTCTGGAGGCTGAGGCAGGAGGATCACAAGTTCAAAGCCAGCCTCTGCAACTTAGCAAGGCCCTAAGCAACTTAGCAAGACCCTGTCTCTAAATTAAAAATAGAAAGGGCTGTGGATGTGGCTCAGTGGTAAAGCACCCCTATGTTCAATCCCTGGTGCTAAAACAAAAAGCATATAGCAGATATGGCATGTTCTTTCATGAATTTTTTCCTGACTACATGGTTATGGGGAGGGGAGGGAAGGTTGTAATTACTCAATATTTGTGCTCCATTTAGGTTGTGCTATGGGACGTAGACACATGTTCCTGTGTGGGGAAGAGAACAGGGAATTAGATCTTATTCTGCTTTATCACCATGTACCAATGGGCCTCTTTACAACAAGTGTCCTCAACCTGGATTCTCTGCTGAGCCCAAGAGTTTAGGTGTATTTAATATGAGAAGTGTGTAGAGGTGAATTGGTTGGTCTTAGTAACATATATACCTGGTTCTTCCACTGTAGCATGAAAATGCAAGTATATGTGTATTTCTTACCTTTTTCCCCAGGAGATAGTGGGAAATGAGGGCTGCTAGTGAACACTGAGTTAGAACAAGTGACCGTTTATGAATTTGATGGAGTCAATCTTTGAAGTATGCCATATCCTAGAGTCAATTAAAAAACTATAGAGAACTTCTGATTATATCTAAGGATTAAAAACTGACCTGAACTGGTTGCCTTGCAGGTATGAGAGAATTGAAATTCCAATCCATATTGTACCCCATGTCACCATTGGAAAAGTATGTCTTGAATCAGCAGTGGAGCTGCCCAAGATCCTTTGTCAGGAGGAACAGGATGCATATAGGAGGATTCACAGGTAGAGCCTCTCTTTGTCCCTCTTTTCTACTTCTTGAGGCCTAGTCTTTTTATCTGTAGCATCTCAACTCACATGATTCCCTTGTCTTTCATCTCTCTCTGAGAAAGCTTTATAACAGTCCCTAACCATGTTTCTTACACTGTAGGATAACAATCTTCTTTGGATCATACAAGGGATAGGATATTTTTTTGGGGGGTTATGAAAACAAGATAAACTACAACATCTTAGTATCCCTGTTGGCAAGCACTGGGTCTTGTGCAATGAACATGTATTATATCAAGGCTTCAGTGAGTGAGAAGCAGTGACTTAAATAAAATCACATCCCCCAAATCATTTAAAAATTAATAATAATAACAATGAGAGCCCGGCATGTTGGTACACACCTGTAATCCCAGGCAGGAGGATTGTGAGTTCAAGGCCAGCCTCAGCAACTTCAGAAGGCCCCATCTCAAATTTAAAAAATAATAATAATGGGAACTTGAATATCATGCAAAGGCCTGGTGTTGTTTATTGCCAGGTTTCTGTTCGCGACTAAAAGGCTCAGGGCTCACTCCAGGAAAACGAGACACAATACCTTTTTTGGGGGGGGGGTTGCTGTGACGGCTCCTCTGACCTTACGGGTCCGCAGAAAGAGAGAGAGCGAGAGCATGTGCTGACCCCTTTTATTGAGGAGAAGCTATTCAAATGAGGCCAGGGGTCAGGTTTCAGGGGCTGAGTCTATCTTCATGATGTCCACTGTCAGCAGGTTGACTGACACCTAGGTAGGCCACACCCAAGGGCACAGTAAGAGGAGGGGACACACACAAGGCACTTCCATGGAAGATTCTATCCTAAACAGGGCAAGGGGTTAGATTACAAAGGAACAGGTGAGCATAGCTTCACCCATGGGGCTGTAAGGAAGAGAGGCCTGGGCAGGAAGACACAAGTCACTCGAACCCTAGAAGAGTGGGGCAGTCTAGCAGCTTGGGTGTCTGATGCCACATCGTCCAGCAGGGGAGTTAACTCAGTCACGTGGGAGGTTGGACTCCCACAGTTTTTCATTTTGTTCAAAACCATTTTGTTTTCCTTTAGTGCTTCTTTGCTACTAACTGTAGCTATTTTATCCCTTTAGCCTTACACATCTGGACTCAGTAACCAAGATCCATAATGGTTCAGGTAAGATTTATGTTTTAGTCAGCCTTTTTTATTGCTGTGACCAAAAGACCTGACAAAGACAATTGTAGAGGAGGAAACGTTTATTTGAGGGCTCATGGTTTCAGAGGTCTCAGTCCATAGAGAGCTGGCACCATTCCTCAGGGCTCGAGGTGAAGCAGAATATCATGTTGGAAGAGTGTGTTGGAGGGAGGTAGCTCACATGCTGATCAGCAACAGAGAAAGAGACTCCACTTGCCAAATACAAAATATATACCCCAAAGGCACAGTCCCAGTGCCTACCTCCTCCAGCCACACCCTACCCACTTAATCTGTGTTTTTCCTATTAAAGTGTTCACCAAGAATCTGTGCAGTCAGATGTCAGCAGTCAGCGGGCCTCTCCTACAGTGGTTGGAGGATAGATTGGAGCAAAACCAACAGCATTTGCAGGAGTTACAACAAGAAAAAGAAGAACTTATGCAAGAACTTTACTCCCTAGAATAAAGGAGGAGACAAATGGGGTAAAAAGCATTTTCTTTTTAACTTTGTACTGAACATCATCCCCAAATGCACACACCTCACTTGTAAGCAGACAATGAAATAGCATTTTTTATACCCCAATAGATAAGTTTTATTCATGCAGTAAACATAAGATGCCATCCTAAAAATTTCACTAGAGCTTAGGAAACCTTCCTACTTATAACTAGCCTAAAAAGGGCATATGCAAGCTGGGAGCAGTGGCACAAGCTGGTAATCCCAGCAGCTCAGGAGACTTGAGATAATCACAAGTTCAAAGCCAGCCTCAGCATCAGCATCTTAGTGTGGTGCTAAGCAACTCAGTGAGACCCTGTACCCTATATCTAAATAAAATATAAAATAGGGCTGGGGATGTGGCTCAGTGGCCAATGCCCCTGCGTTTAATCCTTGGTACCAAAAAAAGAAAAAAAAGGCTTATGCTAGATGATTTAATTGGTTATATTTTTAATTGGTGCTTTATAATTATACATAATAGGATTAATTATGTCATATTTATACATGCACATAACATAATTTGGTCAATTTCATTCCTAGTTCCTTCCCTTTTCTCCCTCCTCCCTCAACCTGACCTGCTTGCTCTACATTACTGATCTCTTTTCCATTATTCTTAGTATTAGTATTAGTATTTTAATTAGTGCAATATGATTTTATATATAAGGATTCATTGCAGTATATTAGTATATGGACATGGTATAATTTAGTAGATTTCATTCACCAGCATTTCCCCATTCCCTCCTCTGAAAGTTATTTTTTAAAAGGCTGTGGGAGGTCATTGGCAAGGGATATCTTGGAGCAAAATATCTGGGGAATGAATTTTAAATGATTATTTTATCTCCTTTTTAAACTTGAAAGTTTTGATTTTTCACATATACCTACACACTAAACCCAATCAGCTAAAGGAATAAGAGTATTTTATGTTTCTATTTTGTAGTTATAATGCTTATGTTGGACAAGTAAATAGTATACTATTGTTGGTGGGAGGAAGTATAGGTAACTCGTCAATATCTTACCTCTATTCTTTGCCCTTATTAAGAAACATATGTCTCATGTCTTCCTCCCTTTTTTTTTTTTGTACCAAGAATTGAACCCAGGGGCACTCAACCACTGAACCACATCACCAGCCTTTTTTTATATTTAGACACAGGGTCTCACTGAGTTTCTTAGGGCCTAAGTTCCTGAAGCTGGCTTTGAATTTGCAATCCTCATGCCTCATACTCCTGAGCCACTGGGATTACAGGCATGTGCCACTGCACCCAGCTTCATGTCTTCTTTCTTGATCTCTACAATATATATTCTGATACACTTACCAAAGGTTGAACCTATATAGCTGCCCTTCTTAAATAGATGAGTTCTAGCATATTTGACTCTGAAGCAAAGTACTATTGAGAAGAACCTATCTACAAATTTCTGCTAAGTGTTTTTCCAGAAACATTTAGGATTTATAATGTAATAAGAATCATACTTTTAAAAGTTTGATTGTATTATTTGTATCATGTATAGACACAAATGATAATGCATCTTCAGAAAATAGTTTAGGGGGGGCTGGGGTTGTAGGTCAGTGGTAGAGTGCTTTTTAAGTGGGAATTGGAAGAGGTTGAAAACAAAGAAAACAGAGAGCCTCAATCCCAACAACAGTGATAAAGGTTGCTTTTGAGTTTCGGTTTTTCTTTTCTTGTTTCTCCTTATATTATTGTTTTTAAAAAAATCTAGAACCAATTCTATCAGAAACAATTGGAAATCAAACTCTGTCTCAGGGTGTAGAACCCAGAAATCTGCATGAACTGCCTAACTGTTCTTAGCATACTTATGTAAGTTTCAACTGCCCATTTCTTCTCTATTCTTTTTCTTTCCTTTTAGGACAGAAGAAAATATCCAGTATAAAATTAATCAAGCTAAATCAATTTTGATGAAGAAAAAGTTGGAGGACTCACATTACCTGACTGAAAGCTACAGTAATCAAGATGTTAAAGTGTTGCCAGAGGGATAAACACATAAAACAATGGAACAGAAGAGAACCTAGAAATAGACCCATATGAATATTCGAATATGCCAAACTAATCTGACAAACATAACAAAGACAATTCAATGAAGAAATCAAGCTGAAGCAATTGAATACACATTTTTTTTTCTAAAAAAAGAACCTCAACCTAAACCTCACTAAAAATTTCTATAAAAGTTACCTCAAAATGTATCATGGATTTAAATATAATATGTAAAGCTACAACATTAGTAAAAAAAAAAAAAAGGAGAACAATCTTCAGGAGAAAAGTTGGAAGAACTTCACTTCAAAAGCACAATACATAATAGAAGACGTTTCTATATTTAGCCTCATCAAAATTAAAAAGTTTGATTCTGTAAGAAATTTTTTAAGAATAAAATACAAGCTACAAATTGAGAGAAATTATTTGCAAACCATAGAATATCTGATCAATTTGGAGTATTGCGCTCAAAACTCAACATTAAAAAGCAGTCCAATTAGAAAATGAGCAAAAGATATGAATATACATTCATCAAAGAGGGTATATGGATGGCAAGTAATCACATGAAAAGATGTTGAACTTCATAAGTCATCAATGAATGCAAATTATAACCACAATGATATATGACTTACACCACTTTTTAGAATGGTTAAAGAGAAAATGGTTTTGAGGATACAAACTATACTTCTCATATATTCATGATAGGAATATAAAATGGTACACCCACTCTGGAAAAGAGATTGGAAATTTCTTTTGAAGTTAAACATATATTAACATACAAACCAGCAATTGCCTTCCTGGATATTTATCCCAGAGAAATGAAAACCTATGTTGGCACAAAAGCTCATACAATAATTTTCATAGCAACTGTATTAATAATATACCCAAATTGAAAACAACTCTGATGTCCTGCAATGGGTAAATGGTTAAACAAATTGTCCATATCATGGAATACTGCTCTGTAATGAAATTAACAATAACGTAAATGGACCTCAGGGGTATTATGTGTGGTGAATGACAAAAAAAAAAAAAAAAAAAAA
>NW_026000260.1:144588-171697 GCF_001458135.2 Marmota marmota marmota | reverse complement strand
AAAAAAAAAAAAAAAAAAAAGAATCTTGAAAGTTCACATACTGTACAATAGTGTTCATATAACATTTTTGAAATAACAAAATTATAGAATGAATAGATTAATGGTTGCCAGGGACTAATTGGGGTGTGGCATATGTATGATTATACAAGGAGTTCCTGTGTGCTGATGGAATAGTTTTGTATCTCGATTATGATATTGAGTACATAAATCTATACCTGTGCTAAAATACATAGACTTATACAGATATGAATGCATGTAAAATCTCGTAAACTTAATAAATTCTGTAGTCTGTTTAGCAATATTATACCATTGTCACTATTTTGATTTTGAAGTTGTACTACAATTAAGATCTTAGCATTGGAGGAAAATGAGTAAAGGGTACATGGGACTCTGTACTATTTTTTGCAACTTCCTGTAAGTCTATTATTATTACAAAATTAAAAACGTGAATTTTAAATAAAGGGCTAGGAAGTATGATACCATTTATGTAATAAGAAAAGGGTGACAAAGAGAAAATCTGAGGAGAATAAAATGATCTGAGAATTTTTTCAAGCCAACCTTGAACATAAGTCCCTTTCCTTTCCTTTTCTGTGCTTCATTTTCTTCATATATAAAAAGAGATTAGAGTAGATGACCACCAAGATTTCTTTTAGCTCAGTATCCAGTCTTCTTTAAAATGTCAATATCACAAGGAATAGCAAATATGAATGAAAGGTATCACTTTCCCAGTGGCACCAATCTGGCTTACCTTTATCCGAATATTAAATTTCAGTACAACCCTGTAGCCTCTTCTGGACCCCAGAGTCTACATTTTTATTCATAGCCAAGACTCCGATGGGAATAACATACTTGTTCTCTCCTCTGTTTTCTTCTAAACATGCAACTTACTGCATTCTGACCTCTACCCACATCATGCCATTGAAATCACTCTCCTACCAAAATTATCAATGACTTCCACAGAGTGAAAGCCAATAGATACTTTTCCTGCTGGGTGTGGTGGTACACGCCAGAAATCCCAGTGACTCTGGAGGCTGAGGCAGGAGGATCACAAATTCAAGGCCAGCCTCAGCAACTTAGCAAGGCCCTGTGGGGAGCCATTCTCACACGTGACTGGGCAACTCCCGGTTTGGGTCTGAGGCGCCCTGGCTAACTGTGTCAGAGCTTTCCCGGCCCTCTCCTGATGAGAGAGCCTGTCCATGTGGGGGTGTGACTGACCACTGACCCCAGGGGCCAATCACTGACCCTGACCTTGTAGTGCAGCCCCCCTCAACCTTCATTGGATGGAATTCTCCCCTGAATTTCTTGTTCCCCAATAAAAGGCTACTCCCTGGCGTGCTCCCTCTCTCTCTCTCCTGCTAGCCCTGAGTAATCCTTGCTGCCCTACCGGGTGGTTCGAGGTCACAACCAGAGGGGGAGCCGTCTCGGACCTGGTCATAGAAAAAGGTAACTGAGTCTGTGTGTTTTATTTCGATCTCACTAGTTAACTTTTATGCCAAGAACCTCTTTAATGAAACCAGTGCACTGGTCGCATGGTGGAAGGCCCTATCTCAAAATGAAAAAAAATAAAAAGGGCTGGGTGTGGGAAGCCATTCTTGCACGTGATTGGGCACCTCACTGATTGGGTGTGAGGCGTTCTGCCTAAACTGTGTCGAACTAATCCCCACCCTCTCTAGGTGCGAGAGCCCATCCGTGTGGGGGTGTGACTGACCATTAACCCTGAGCCCAATCACTGACCCTGACCTTGGAGTGCTGCCCCCCTCAACCTTCATTGGATGGAATTTTCCCCTGAATTTCTTGTTCCCCAATAAAAGGCCACTCCCTGGTGTGCTCTCTCTCTCTCTCTCTCTCTCTCTCTCTCTCCTGCTAGTCCTGAGTAAGCCTCGCTGCCCCACCGGGTGGCTTGAGGCAGGAGCCAGAGGGAGGGCCGTCTCAGACCTGGTCAAAGTAAAAGGTAAATTGAGTTTGTGTGTTTATTTTGATCTCACTAGTTAACTTCTATGCTTCAAACCTCTTGTATGAAGCCAGCGTGCTGGTCGCGCAGCAGAGCTGGGGATATGGCTTACTGGTTAAGCACCCCTGGGTTCAATCCTTGGTACCCCCTCAAAAAAAAAAAAAGATAGTTTTCCTGTCCTTGATGAATCTCTCAACACAGTTGCTCATTCCTCTTTAACTCATTTGGTTTCTAATATTCTATTCTTTTTTTCTCTTTCCTTTCTCAAATTGATTCATAAGCTTCTCTATCATTGCTTACCTATATGCATTGAAAGATAAATCCATATCTCCACCATACCTCTATTTCCACCTGCCTATTAGATATTTTCAGTTAGCTGTCTTAATGGCACATCAAACTTAAAACATCTACATCTGAAGTCATGAATTTTAATCTAAACTCTATTACCTCAGAGGTAAGAAACAGAAAGGAAATAGTTTAGATTAAAATTTTACAAAAAAGGGCTGGGGCTGGGGCTGGGGCTCAGAGGTAGAGGTCTTGCCTTGCATGCATGAGTCACTGGGTTCAATCCTCAGCACAACATATAAATGAATACATAAAATAAAAATATTGTGTCCATCTACAAGTACAAAAAATATCTTTTAAATTTATGCAAAAAAACTGAATAGTCATCCTCACATGTGTCACCTTATAAACTATTTACATTGATAGAGTTATAGCAATTTGAAATTATTTTTCTAACTTGATAATCTGAGTTTCAATGTGTAGGATATTGTATGTGGGATAAGGGGTGGTACATGGAGTATCATAGTACCTGGTGGCTGGGATTACTGCATGAAGACATTAGAGTTCCCAGCCTTCTGAGAGAGGGGAAGGGAATTGAAAATTATCTTTTGCCAGGGTGAGGAGGGAGACAACAATAATATATTACATTAAGCAAGTAGGTAAATTGATTAAGCATATATGTTGAAGAAAATGGGAGCTGAGTTTTCCATTGTCACAGACATCAATAGGAAGGATATAATGAACCCCATGGTGTTGAATTGAAATTGAAAGTGTTAATATGAACTCTTTCCCAAAGGAAAAATATATAGAGAAAGATGGATGTATATATTGTTCCTAGTTCTATTCTCTAAGAGGGACTAGAATGGAAAAAGATTAGCTTTTCAACAACTGGTGATTGGACAATTAGACATGCAAAAAAAGTTGGACCCCTAACCAACACCATACATGAGTATTAACTCAAAATGTATCAAAGACTCAAATGTAAGAACTTAAAACTATAAGAACCTTATAAGAAAACTGGTATAATTTTATTTGTTTGTTTGTTTTGTGGTGCTGGGGATTGAACCCAGGGCCTTGCGCATGTGAGACAAGCACTCTACCAACTGAGCTGTGTCCCCAGCCCTGGTATAATTTTATGATATTGATTATGGCATTAAGGGGCTGGGATTGTGGTACAGTGGTAGAGCAGTTGCCTAGCATGTGTGAGGCACTGGATTCAATCCTCAGCACCACATATAATTAAGTAAATAAAATAAATATCTATTAACAACTAAAAAATTTTTAAAAAAAGAATAATAAAATTATGGCATTTGCAGGAAAATGGATGGAGTTGGAGAACATCATACTAACTAAATAGGCCACACCTGGAAAATCAAGGGTCAGATGTTTTCTCTCATGTAGAAGCTAGTGGGAAAAAAAGAATAAAAAAGGATCTCATGAAAATAAAAGAAGATCAGCATATTAGAAGCTGGAGATCAAGAGGGAAGGAAGAGGGGTAGGAAACTGAAAGAACTGGGGAATGAACCAAATTATGCTATGTGCATATATGAATATCACAATGCATCTCACTTTTTTTTTTTTTTTTGGTATGAAGGATTGAATCCAGGGGTGCTTAACCACTGAGCCACATCCCCTGCCCTTTTTAATATTTTATTTACAGACAAGGTTTTGTTGAGTTGCTAAGTTCCTTGATAGATTGCTGAGGCTGGCTTTAAATTCACAATCTTCCTGCCTCAGCCTCCCTAGTTGCTGGGACTACAGGTGTGTACCACCATGTCCAGCTTCACTTTTAAACATTACTAATACACGAATAAATAAATATAAGACTAACAGAGTAAAGAAATGAAATGGAGGAGGGAGAAGGGAAGGAGATAATATTGGGAAATGAAAGGGAGAAAACTGTGTAATATGCATTCATGAATATATCAAAATGAACCCCATTGTTATGTATAACTATGATGTTTTAAAAAATAAAAAAGATGCTCAGCATCATTGTCATCAGAGAAATGCAAATCAAAAACATGAAATATTACTTCATTCCCACTAGAATAAAAATGTAAATGCATGGTGGTGCACACCTTAGTTGCAGATACTTGGAAGGCTGAGATAGGAGAATTACTTGAACCTAGTAGTTCAAAGCCAGCCTGGGAAACATAATGAGACTTCACCTCAAAAAACAATAAGGATGTACAGAAACTGAAGCTCTTTCATACTATAAGTAGGAATATAAAATGGTGCAGTTTGCAAAATAGATGTTCCTCCTAAAATCAAACAGAATTACCACAAGACTTGGCAATTGTTCTCCTAGGTGTACAGAAGAGAACTGAAAACAAACAGAACTGAAAACAAACTCAATCAAAATCCTGTATATGAATGTTTATAGCAAAACTTCACAGTGGGCTAAAGGTGGAAGCAATCCATATGTCCATCAATTGATGAATGGATAAACAAAATGCAGTGGACCTATAGTGGTAGGATATAATACTGATATAGCATAAATGAATCTTGAAAACACATTAAGTGAAAGCAACCAGACACAAAAGTCCACATATTGTATAATTCTATTTTTACGAAATGTTCACAAAGTTTTAATTCACTGTTTGCCAGAAGCTATGAGGAAGGGGCAAAGAGGGATGGTAGCATAAAGGAACAGAGTTTCTTTTAAAGGTGATTGTATTGTAAAGCCACTGAAATTTTCACTTTAAGTGGAGTAATTCTATGAAAAATATGTATCAATAAAGCTGTTTAGAAGGAAAAACAAAAGAAACTTTTGTGCCTACTAACCTGGCAGAATGGTCTCTTCCGCTCTTTCCTCCCTTAGCTCCTGGCCCAGGAGATAAGTGGGCTCCTGGTGGCAGCTGTTGTTCTATATAGCATCTCTTTTTGTATTTTTAGAAAAGGGGCTACAGGTGTAGCTCAGTGTAGAGTAAGTTTGTCTGGCATGCATAAATTCCTGGGTTCCATCCCCAACTGCAAAAACAACAGGGGCACTCTACCACTGAGCCACATCCCCAGCCCTATTTTGTATTTTATTTAGAGACAGGGTCTCACTGAGTTGCTTAGGGCTTCGCTTTTTGCTGAGGCTGGCTTTGAACTCATGATCCTCCTGTCTCAGCCTCCCAAATCTTTGGGATCACAGGCGTGTTCCACCTTGCCCAGCTGTAATTTCTTTTTTTAATCTTTGTTCTATAGTTCAGTAGACCGTATGTTGTTTAAATGTTTGAAAAGTTTATACAGTTAAAGATTTTCACTTTAAAAATTGAAAAAGGAGAAATACAAAGAATTCCAAGAGGGATAGCAAAAACAGATCTGTATCTGGACATATCATATTCAAAATGAATAAAACCAATGAAAAACTCCTGAAAGCAACAAGAGAAAAACAACATATCACATACAACGATCCTTTAATAATCTTGACAGCTTAAACTATAGAGGTCACAATGCAGTGGGACAACATATTCTCACTGCTGAATGGAAAAGTGTCAGTGATGAATTCTGTATCCAGGAAAATTAGTCTTCAAAAATGAAGGTAAAGGGCTGGGGATATAGCTCAGTTGGTAGAGTGCTTGCCTCATGCGCACAAGGCCATGGGCTCAATCCCCAGCATCACACACACACACACACAAAAAAAAAAAAAAAAAAAAAAAAAAAAAAGTAAAATAACATTTTCAGAAAGAAAAACAGAGGCCTATATAATAGGAAATATTAAAGAGAGTGTTTCAGGATAAAATGAAAGGATACTAGGCAGCAACTGAAATTCACATAAAGAAACAAAGATCAGTGGTAAACGTATATGGATAAATATAAAAAGCAGTATATTGGGGGCTGGGATTGTAGCTGAGTGGTAGAGCACTTACCTAGCACGGGCAGAGCCTGGGTTTGATCCTCAGTACCATGTAAAAAAATAAGGGCATTGTGTTATGTCCATCTACACCTAGAAAATAAATATGAAAAATAAATAAATAAAAAGCAGTAAGCAGTATATTGTATTTTTTAAATATATTTATTTTTTCATTAGAGGTAAACACAATATCTTTATTTTTTATTTTTATATGGTGCTGAGGATCAAACCCAGTGCCTCATGCATGCTAGGCAAGCGCTCTACCTCAGAGCCACAACCCCAGCCCAAGTATATTGTATTTTTATTTGTGACAATTTTCTTCTATCTCATTTAGAAAACATGTGCACAAAGAAACAATTATAGGATATATTGATGTATATGGTTGAATGATATTAAAATATGTAATTTGTATGACAGTAATAGCCCAAAAGCATGGATAAGGGAATAGAGCTATATTGAAACAAATTTTTATTTGTCATTAAAATTAGTTATGTATTAAAACTAGGTATTTTGCCAGGTGCAGTGGCACATGCCTGTAACCCCAGTGGTTTGTGAGACTGAGATAGGAGAATCATGAGTTCAAAGCCAACCTCAGCAGCTGTGAGGCACTAAGAAAAATCAGTGAGACCCTGTGTCTAAATAAAATACAAAATAGGGCTGGGGATGGGGCTCAGTGGTTGAGTGCCCCTGAGTTCAGTGCCCAGTACAAAAAGAAAAGAAAAAACTGGGTAATTTTAGCCAGGTGTGGTGGTACATGCTTGTAATCCCAGCAGCATGGGAGGCTGAGGCAGGAGGATCGCAAGTTCAAACCCAGCCTCAGCAATGGCGAGGCACTAAGCAACTCAGGTTGGTATGAGGGAATGTTGAGCCTTTCTCAGAAACGCCCTTTAGTGGGAAAGCGAAACTTTTTCCTTAAAATGGCAGCTGTCACTTAAGATGGCCATCCAGATGCTAAATAAAATAGAAAATAAAATAAAATAGAAAATAGGGCTGGGGATGTGGCTCAGTGGTCGAGTGCCCCTGAGTTCAATCCCCAGTACCAAAAAAAAAAGGTAATTTTTAAGTTATGATGTGAATTATAATCTTCAGGAAAAACACTAAGGAAATTATTTGAAAATATAGTAAAGAAGCAAAAATAAATAAATAAATAAAATAATATAGCAAATGAATTGGAAGAAGAAGATCAAATTAAACACAAAATTAGAAAGGTTGCAATAAAGATTTGAGTGGTGAAAAAAAATAAAAGAGAATAGAAAAACAATACATAAAAAATCAATAAAACCAAAAGTTGATTCTCTGAAAAGATCCAAAAAATTGACAATCTTTGGATAGACTGACTATTAATAAAAAACAGAAGATTCGATTCGACCACTAAGCCACATCCCCAACCACATCCTTCACTGAGTTGCTTAGCGCCTCACTTTTGCTGAGGCTGGCTTTGAACTCTTGATCCTCTTGCCTCAGCCTTCTGAGCCACTGGGATTACAGGCATGCACCGCCACACCCGGCTCGATTTAGTGATTTTTAAATAAAATTGATAAAAATCATTTATTTATTTATTTTTTAGTTGTAGGTAGGCACAATACCTTTATTTTATTTTTAGGTGGTTCTGAGGATCAAACCCAGTGCCTTATGCATGCTAGAGGAGCACTCTACCTTTGAACCACAACCCCAGCTCTGATTTAGTGTATGCCTATAATGTCTGGGTGCTTGCTTCTCAGCCTGCTCTTTACAGTAGCTGAGCTACACAAGCTCTTTGGAAAGATGCTGAACATGGACCTACAGGATTGTTTTCTTGGCTAGATTTCGGTTCTGCTTTGGCCCCATCCCCTCTTTCTTTCTTTTTTTTTCTGAACACTTTTTTTTATTCTAATTTGTTATGTATGACAGCAGAGTGCATTACAATTCATATTACACATATAGAGCACAATTCTTCATATCTCTGGTTGTACACCCTTCTTTCTTTAAAAAAAAAAATTTTTTTTGTTGCCAAAATGTCAGTCCTTGTCCCTGTTGTGAATCCAATAATGAGAACCTGTTTTTCATTTGTTTGTTTTGTTTTAGTACTAGGGATTGAACTCAGGGACACTCAACCACTGAGCCACATCCCCAGCTCTATTTTGTATTTTATTTAGACACAGGGTCTCACTGAGTTGCTTAGCATCTCACCATTGCTGAGGCTGGCTTTGAACTCGCGATTCTCCTGCCTCATCTTCCCAAACTGCTGGGATTACTGGTGTGTGCCACCAAACCCAGAAAGGACATGGTTTTGATAAAAAGGAAAAAGAAGGTTTATTGCTTTGTTAAGCAAAGAAAAAGCACAGAGGACTTCTGTCCCACAGGCTGTGATTCTGCCCATCAGCAGAAATAGGGGGCTTCTAAAGAGATGTTCTCTGTTGGTGTTGTAATAAATACACTTGTTAATTTGGGAGACAGTCATTTCTGAGATCTTCTGGTACTGCCTGAAAGTCTAGATGACTTCCTTCCTATGGTGGGTGTGCACTCAGGGAGAGAGAACTCTGCTGAGGATTCAGAGGAAAGGTGATCCTGTTTTCCCTGAGATTAGGGAGGGGGAGAGATTAGGAAGGAGCAGAGAGAGAGGAAGAGAAAGAAACATGTCCATTTTAAAAATAAGTGGCAGTGGCAGAGCAGCAGGGGCTACTTTCAAAGCATAAAGTGAAACACTGTTACAGATACAGATTATGCATGTTTATTATAACTATTATTATTACTTTAGATTTTCAAGCCCAATTTTTTAATCATCAGAGCAGCATGGTTTGGCATGCCAAGTGTTTGGACATATATGATTATTTTTACTTAAAGATGATGATCATAATACAATTCAGAACAGACAAATATAAACCTGAAAATAGGCTACCATTGTTAATAATTTTAGTTTGGAGGACACCAGTTTGGTAGTGTGTTTTCTTAAACTTTTGCACTTTAGAAGGTAAAAAGTGTATTTAACATTCAAAAGCCAGTAATAGCATCATAATTATGCAGAAGTTGTAATGGCAGAGAGGCAAGGGCTATATTCACAGTATAAAGTAGACCAAGGTTAGATACCTTCTTTAACTATGCCGTTATTTTTCTGAATGGAAATGTCTACTTCAAACCTTTATATATTGGATACTTGTAAATTGCTTTTGGATTTTATAGGAACTCAGGCTGAGAGTTTGAGTCTCAGAGGAGACTTTATTACTGAGCTGGGGACTTCTTGGAAACTGAGGCAGCACAAAGCTCCCCTCTTCAATTGCTGATTTTTTAAAAATGTTTTAGTTGTAGATGGACACAATATCTTTATTTTATTTACTTTTTTAATGTGGTGCTAATGGGGAGCTGGGGATGTGGCTCAAGCCGTAGCGCGCTTACCTGGCATGTGTGGGGCACTGGGTTCAATCCTCAGCACCACATTAAAAAAAAAATAATAAAGATGTTGTGTTCACTGAAAACTAAAAAAAAAGAAAGAAAGAAAGAAAGAAAGAAAGAAAGAAAGAAAGAAAGAAAGAAAGAAAGAAAGAAAGAAAAGAAAGAAAAATGTGGTGCTAGTGGTCAAACCCAGTGCCTCACAGGTGCCAGGCAAGCACTGTACCACTGAGCCACAACCCCAGCCCTGTCAATTGCTGATTATTGCAGTCAAGTCAGAAAGATTTCAGACATGTCACTCAAAGTAACAAGAATGAATTATTGCAGGAAAAGGGAAAAGGGGACACTCTCAAGGGATAGAGTAGGTCCTTTTGTTGTAGGGACAAATGAGGCAAGGCACCAAAGACAGCAGGAAACAGTTTTATTTGGCTGCAGCCAGGTTCAGAGGGTACAGCCTTTGCTGTAATCAATCCCCTGAACCCCGAGTTCAGGGAGTTTCAGAATTTTATACCCAGCATGTAAGGGGAGGGGCTCAGAAGTTCACAGTCTGCAGAAGTTCACATAAAAGCAGCTTTTTCTTTCACTGTTCTGGGCAAGTTAACCCTTCAAGGACAACACCTGAGAAGGGGAGAACTTCTTCTCCCCTCTCTCTCCTCCCCCTGCCAGCTGTTACCATGGAGCCCATTTGTAACTTATCTTAAAAATGTAGACCTCTCTGTGAAGCCCAGCTCAAGGCCAGAGGCCTTGTTTGCACATTTCTTCAAAGTACTATAGTGGATACGTTTGTGAAAAATTAGTAAGAGGGTGTCCAGCACCTGGAGTGCTGGTGTCTTCTCGGCCAGTGGCCAAGTACACAGGGCCTCACGAAAATAGGAAGTTTATCTACAATGAACTCTTTTGCTGACAGTCCTAAAATCAGCCATGGTGAAGAAGGCTTTTCTGTGGAGAAAGGGGGTGCCACTTCACTTTCAGAGAGGAGAGAGACAATATGCTTTTCCCACACTTAAGATCTTTTTTTTTGGGGGGGGGGGATCCCAGGGAAGTTTCCAGAGAGTCCCACCCAGGTCTACCTCTTGACTTTTGACTGACAGTAGCATGACATCAGGCTTTCAAGTCCACACTGCTATGACAATTCTATGTCACCTTGGCTCATGCTGAGCAGTTCCAATTGGATTCTTACTAATTTTTACAGGTTTTATGGTTAGGAGGAATTATCCTTATATTCTAAGATCCAGTGCATGAAAAGGGT
The DNA here is from genome assembly GCF_001458135.2 of Marmota marmota marmota. Taxonomy (NCBI): domain Eukaryota; kingdom Metazoa; phylum Chordata; class Mammalia; order Rodentia; family Sciuridae; genus Marmota; species Marmota marmota. The sequence goes on along the minus strand of NW_026000260.1, from coordinate 161,005 downwards.
CATAAAAATCTCTCTCTTCAAAGTAACTTGGGTTCCTCTTATTTCTGCCTGAATTTCCTTGCAGATAATAGGTAGTTTGCTGAGGAATGTGACATAGCCTTTTCACTTAGGCCACTCAGAGTGTCAGGTAAATTGCTTTTTGGCAAAGAAAGCATGTAGAGGGTCAGCACAGTTAGCTCATATAGAATTATTCCCTTAACCTAGTGTTCCCACGTCCTCATCTGTCTAACAACTTTGGCCCTGAACTTTTGGGCAATCTTGGAACTGTTGAAAATATGGAGACTCTTGAAAATGACCTAACTGTACTTTGCATTGTGATATAGGCATAAGCTTCTGTGGGCCAGGGACATAATATTAGGGTTTGGATGTGATGTTGAATAAAAATAGTCAATGATCAGCAATCAGAAATGATGCGCCCCAATTGAGGTCTTGCTAAAATGCAAATGCCACACCTGGAAGCTAACACAGAAATATTAATTAGCACCCTGAAGCCCTATTTCAAATGCAAAAGGCTATAAGGCTCACCTCTGAGAACAACTCCTCTGTCCCAGGAGGTGAAAAGGATTAAAACTCAAAGACTAGAGTTTTGGTGCTGTTTTCAATGCCTATATTACATTAAAACTCAAAGGTCAGAGTTTTAATGCTGTTTTCAATGCTTGTTTTACATAAAGTTTGTTTCATGTCTAACCAGAACCATATAATTTCCTAAATTAATGTACCCAAACTTTTGGGTTTTTGGTCTTTGGTCCCTTCCCACATAGCAGGATTTCTATTTCTTCTCCTTTAAATAAATCCTGCTCCATTTACTCTGTTTTAAAAATATTTTTAGTTGTGGATGGACACAATACCTTTATTTTATTTATTTGTTTTTATGTGGTGCTGAGGATCAAAGCCAGGGCCTCATGCATGCTAAGCAACTGCTCTACCACTGAGCTACAACCCCAGCCCTTCCATTTACTTTTGCCTTCCATTATTGTGCATAGATTAAAAAAAAATTTTTGTAGTTGTAGATGGATAGAATGACTTTATTTTATTTGTTTATTTTTATGTGGTGCTAAGGATTGAACCCAGTGCCTCACATGTGTGAGGCAAGTGCTCTGCCACTGAGCTACAGCCCCAGCCCTTGTGCATGAATTTTGTTGTTCAGATTTGTGACACCAAAACCTAGAAGGAAATTGGTGAAAAATCTAGTCTCATCTCAAAATTCTGTTTTTTAGGTGTCCCCCAAAAGCTTATGTGTAAGGAAATGTAAGAACATTCAGAGGTGAAATGATTGATTTATAAGAGCCTTCACCCAATCATTGAATTAATACTCTGGTGGGGATTAATTGAGTGGTAATTGTAGGCGACAAGAGGAAATGGGTATTGGGGGGCGTGGCCTTGGGGTACATATTTGTATCTGGTGAGTGGAGTCTCTCTCCTTTCTGATCATTATGTGAGCCCCTTCCCTCTGCCACACTCTTGTACTATGATATTCTGCATCATCTTGAACCCTGAGGAATGGAGCTGGCTGTTGATGGACTGAGATGTCTGAAACCATGAGGCCCAAATAAACTTTTCCTCCTGTAAAATTGTTCTTTTCAGGCCTTTTAATCACAGCAGTGAAAAAGCTGACTAAATATGAGCAGTGATGCATGCCTGTAATCCCAATGACAAGGGAGGCTGAGGCAGGAGGATCAAGTTTGAGAGTAGCCTCAGCAATTTAGTGAGACCCTGTTTCAAAATAAAAAGTAAAAAGGGTTGGGAATGTGGTTCTGTGGTAAAGGTTTTCTGGGTTCATTTACCAGTACTGGGGAAAAGGAAGGGAGGAAGGGATGAAGGGTGGAGGGAAGAAGCTGGGCACAATGGTACGTGCCTGTAATCCCACCTACTTGGGAAACTGAGACAGGGGGATCATGAGTTCAAAGCCAGTCTTATGGAAGTCCCAAGCAAAATAAAAAAGGGCTGGGGATCTGGGGCTCAGTGGTTGAGTCCCCCTCAGGTACTTAGTGAGATACTGTCTCAAAATAAAATGAAAAGTCAAAATGGGGATTGAAATGAAATTCCTTGCATATATTATTTCATCAAAATATATGTAAATACTATGCATAATTATAATACTGTAAAATAATTTTAAAAAAAACAATGAAAAGAGCTGGGGAGGGCTGGGGATGTGGCTCAAGTGGTAGCACGCTCGCCTGGCATGCGTGTGGCCCGGGTTCGATCCTCAGTACCACATACAAAGATGTTGTGTCCGCCGAAAACTAAAAAATAAATATTAAAAAAAAAAGAGCTGAGGAATGTAGCTTAGTAGAGTGCCCTAGATTCATTTCCCAGTGCTGACCAAAAAAAAAAAAAGAAAAGAAAGAAAGAAAGTGAAACCAATAACCAAAGAACGGAAGAAAATATTTGTAAAGCATGTTTGTCATAAGGGACATGAATGTAGAGTATTTGGAAGTTTCATAATTCATGAATCAAAAGACAATGTAATTTTCAAATTTTGGGGACTGGAAATGTAGCCTATTATGCGCAAGGTCCTGGGTTTCATCCCCAGAAGTAGAAAAACTAAATAAAGAGGATGAAAGTTTAAAAATTGGAGTGTCCAAAGTAGATACACAAATTATCAATAAGGTTATGAAAAAATGCTAAAAATCATGAGTCCTTACTAAAATGTAAATGAAATTTGCAGTGATATACTTCTTACATTGTAGGATGAGTATAATCAAACAGAAAGCAAGTGTTGGCAAAAATGTGAGGAGATTTAAAGTGTCACATATTGCTGGTAGCCATGTAAAATTGTTCAGGTTCTGCTTATATCAAAAGTAGTTTAGCAATTACTTACAGAATTAAGTGCAGAGTCAGTGTACTTCCACATAATTGCACTCTTATGGATATACCCAAAAGAATTGAAAAAGTTTTGAAATAGTTGTGTGTGTAGAAGTATTCACCATAGTCCAAAAGTTTAAATAAGCCAAATGGCTATCAAGAGATGAATGTGTAAACGCTGTGGTATACATACATGGTATGATATTATTCAGATATAATGAGGAATGAAGTGCTCATAGTGCTTCAACATGAATGACCCTGACAATATTATGGTAAATGAGGAAAAAAGGAGTTACAAATCCATATTGTTTATAATTCCTTTTGTATGAAATGTGTAAAATTGGCAAGTGAGAAGAAAATTGATTGGTGGTTTTCGGGGGCTGAGAGTTTTTGGGGACAATGAGGAGTTGCTGGTAATGGGTGTAGGGATTCTTTTAAAAGTGATGAAAATGTCATAAATTAAGCTTGGTGATATTTGCAATATTCTGTCAGTATAGCATTTAAGTGTGTAGTAAATTGTAACATGGTATAGTATCTGAACTAAGTATTAATACCAGTTAAAGAAAATATGTGTTGGTAAATATCAATAACAATTAAAGGAATCATTTTAAAAATGGTTTGAAAGTAGATTGGGGTGTAGTTCATTATTAGAGTGCTTTCCTAGTGTGTGAAGTGCTGGGTTGGTAATTTGAAAGTAATGTTTGTGTTGAAAGTCATGTATGAGCATTTCTTTTTAAAAAATTTTTAATTTTTAAAATATCTAGTTTTTCTTGTAGTTGTTCAGAATATCCATACTTATTTGTTTATATGTGGTGGCGAGGATGAAACCCAGGGCTTCTCATGTGGTAGGTAAACAGTGTACTGCTGAGCCACAATCCCAGCCCATGCATGTGCATTTCTTAACAAAGTTTAGCATTGTTTAAAGGAAGTTATGAAAATATAGTACTCAACAAAGTCAACAATATGTGTTATTGAAGTAGAGATTAGTTGATATATGAAAAAGTAGAAAAGTGGAATTGATATACAAGATAAAAGTGAGGAGAAGCATGTTGCAAATTTTAATGGTGATAGTATTATAAGAGCAGCATTTTAAAACAATTGTAAGTATTATGGAACACAGTTAAGAACTTAAAGGAAAGTGTGAGTATAATGAAGAGTAATGAAAGATATGTTCATCATATTGGAAGTGCAACATGTTGTGTATGGGCTTAAGAACAGTTTGCGGGGCTGGGATGTGGCTCAAGCGGTAGCGCACTTGCCTGGCATGCGTGCAGCCCGGGTTCGATCCTCAGCACCACATACAAACAAAGATGTTGTGTCCGCCAAATACTAAAAAATAAATATTAAAAAATTCTCTCTCTCTCTACCTCTATCTCTCTCACTCTCTCTTTAAAAAAAAAAAAAAAAAAAAAAAAAACAGTTTGCAGTGTGAGAAAGAATATTAGCATTCATTAAATTGCTGTTGTTTTATTGTCATTAAGTATTCAGTATTGAAAAGGTCAGTTCCTGTGTGAAACAATGCAAGAGGGTCTATGTGTTAAATGATTGGGTTATGAAAGGTGTAGCCTAATCTGTGTATTAATTCCTGATGGGCTTGACTGAGTTGTAACTGAAGGTAGGTAGGGTGTAGCTGGAGGAGATAGCATTGGTGGTGCTATCTTGGGGTACGTATTTTGTTTCAGGGCAGTGGTGCACATGTAAAACCCTATGAATTCGGGAGGGTGAGGCAGGAGGAAGGTAAATTTGAGACTAACTTCAGGAACTTAATGAGGCCCTCTGTCAAATGCAAAGTAAGGAGCTCTGGGGATGTGGCTTAGAGGTAAAGCGCCTCTGAGTTGCATTCCGGGTAATTGAAAAGAAAACAAAGACTCGAACAAAGGGTCTCCCCTCTCCTGTGGAGATGCCGCGCCCCAGGACTGGAGGCTGCCCCTACTCTGGTCCCTCGCCATCTTTTCCAGCAAGTTCAAATCCTGCCCTCATAATGCTAGAGGTCTGCGTCAGGCTGCGGGAAGAAGAGGTCGCCTGGTGAGGACCACCTACCTTTCTTCCGTCACGTCGTCACTTAGGGAAGCTGGTCCCTCGGTCTAGGGTGCCCGGTCAGGAAGAGCAGGGACTGGACACCTCAAGCACCACCCTCGTGTTCGGCAGAGTGCGACGCGTCCATGGGAATTTCTGCGTCGAAGGCTGCCCTCGGGGCTACCACGGATGAGCCCACAAAACCAGAGCCAAAACACCTGGCCGGTGAGTAGGGAGGGTGGTGGCAGACTCTTAAAACACACTCCACAGGCCTCCACAGGATGGGAAATTCAAACACTTCTGGTGATCTTCCGTTGAGAATAGACGGGGACCACTGGCGTTTTTAGCACCGGATTGTAAAATATTTAGAAGTAATTAAAATAACTTAAGACACAAGGGGATAGTGAAATGCCAACTCAAACTTCTTAGAAGTATCTTAATTCTCAAATTCACTCCAACCCCTTTATAAAACACTCTATTTAACATTTGTAATCTAAAGGTCAAGAATAGGCCTGAAGCTGTCCGGGTAGCAGATTTCTGCCCTTGTGTATGATTTTACAGGGAATGTTCATGTTTGAATCACCCGTACTACCTTTCATTTTCTTTATTTCTCTTCCTCCCTCCCTCCCTCGCTGCCTCCCACGCTGCCTCCCTCACTGCCTTCCTTCTTTCCCTTCATTCCTTCTTTTCTTTTAGTGAGGATTGAACCCAAGGGCACTTTGCCATTGAGCTCCATCCCCACCACTTTATATATTTTTTGTTTAAATGTTCAGGTAAGGTCTCACCCAGTTCCAGAGGGCCTCACTAACTTCATGAGGCTACCCTCAAACTCCCATTCCCGGAATTACAGGTGTGCACTACCACACCTACCTAAATCACTATTTTGATAACCCTTTTCATTGAGACATTTTCCTTACAACTTATTCAATGGCTTAATTTGTATTTGACTACTGAAGTTTTATCAAATCATTATAATTTATGCATGTGCTATAGAAACTGACAGTTTACTAACTTTTTTTGTATGTGTGTAGTATTGGGGCTTAAACCTAGAGCCTTTTCCTTGCAACACAAGCATTCTATAAACTCAGCCATATCCCCAGCTCCAGTTTACTAACTTTATACATTTTTGAAAACTCTATCAACCATGATTCCAGAAACACCATACAACACATTTTAAAGAAATATAGTATATTTAATATAGTATATATATATTTATTTATAGTTTATTTAAATACACTATATTTATCTAATCCTTGACCATTATAAAATATATACCAGAATTGGCTCCTCAAGAATTAAAAGTTTGGAAAAAAAAAAGAATGAACAACCCCTACCTATAATAAATAGGCACAAAAGAAGGGCACTTGACTTACCACAATAATAGCTTAAAGATTCATGCAAGCATGCTGGAATCCTGGCTCAGTGGTAGAGCACTTGCCTAGCATACATGACACACTGAGTTCAATCCTCAACACCACATAAAAATAAAATAAACATATTGTGTCCACCTAAAAACTAAAAAAAAATATTTAAAAAAAGAATCATGTAGGCTGAAATCATGTCAAAAAGGAAACAACCCTCAACATTAAACTTTATAAGGACAAGAAAGAAACAGACTTATAAAAAAAAATTTAAAAAAGGACACAACAAACACAGACCATATACTCTTACTCACTACATGAATCTGGGTCTACATTAAGGGTCAGCATATTGCTTCAATGAAATAACACACGTTCAAGTACTCTCCTCTTCATCTATCCCAGTACTGTGCATATAAAAACACCGATCAGGGGCTGGGGATGTGGCTCAAGTGGTAGCGTGCTCACCTGGCATGCATGTGGCCTGGGTTCCATTCTCAGCACCACATACAAACAAAGATGTAGTGTCTGCCAAAAACTAAAAAAAAAAAAAAAAAAAAAATTAAAAAAAAAGCGATCAATAAATCAGGACTACAGATGAATGTATTTTTTTAAAAGTATTTTTTTTAGTTATAGATGGATACAATATTTTATTTATATGTGGGGCTGAGGATCAAACCCAGTGCCTCACATATGCAAGGCAAGCACTCTTCCTCTGAGCCACAATCCCAGCCCCAGATGAGGGTATTTTATAATGACAATTTTGAAAACAGTGAGTGTATTGAATTGATAAAAAAATAAGGAATAATTGCATGTTCTGGAATATAAAAATGAAATGATGAAGCAAATTGAAAATTATTTCATAATCTGTATTTTAATGCTTGTCACTTTCTTCATTTAGATCTAATACAGTACATAAATGAAACAAATATGAGTGTTGTACATCTGGCTAATATTCTTTCTGAGAAAACTAGGAGCAACAGCTGGGTGGTGGTGTTCAAAGCCCTCATTACCGTGCATCATCTCATGGTATATGGGAAAGAGGTGAGCATGGTGAATGTACCAACAATGTCAGTTGTTTCCTTCTCTTTAGTACAAAAGACTGTAAGCACAAAATTGTGGAATATTGTTAGTTTGTAAAGGACTTACTAAGTTTAACTTTCATAAGTGACTAGTGGCATAAATGAATATTAATAGGTATTATATTTTTTTGCTTTCGTTAATGACTATTTTTAAAATTACTATCCTGGTAGAATCTGGATAATAAAGTAAACAATAGAATGGATATGTAAATAAGTCTTTAGAGATTTTATAGTAAACCCCCCCCCAACAAATGTATTACTCCATACCTACTTTATATTCCAAGGGAGATTGATACAAGTGTGTTACATAATCACTGTTCACCTCATCCCATACACACACTTTGTATTTCACAAAAAACTAAAATGCTCTATAACATTAAATAACTTATTTTGTATTTTAATTTTACATTTTGTCTTAGTAACCCTTGCATTCAAAATTACTGTTTATAAATCGTCTGCATTTCAACTTATTATAAGACAACAGTAACTACACAGTATAGTATTGGTAAAAACAGAACACATATAAATAAAACATAATAGAGAGCCAGGCATGATAGCACACGCACTTGTAATCCCAGTGGCTCTGGAGGATGAGACAGCAGGATTGTGAGTTCAAGCCAGCCTGAGCAATAGCAAGGTGCTAAACAATTCAGTGAGGCCCTATCTCTAAATAAAATGCAAAATAGGTCTTGGGACATGGGGCTCAGTGGTCGAGTGCCCCTGGGTTTAATTCTTGATTCAAAACAAAGGAACATAATACAGAGCTCAAAATCAGAGTTACACTTCTCTTGGAGTTTGGTGACTTTAAAAACATGTGGCAAAATCTATGATGAAAAGAATTGAAAATACAGCCTGTTAGCACAAATGGCATCCCAACAGAAAAAAAAAAAGGATGAGATCCTTATTTGATATTTAAAAAAAAATTTCACATGGATTAAACATATACATTTGAAAAACTGATTTTAAAATTAAAAATGTAGGGAATTACTTTTATGACATATGGGCCAGAAGGATACCATAAAGTTGGAAGAATATATTTCCATCGTATGTTACAGACCAAATATTAATCATTAGAATACAGAATTATAAGAAAAAAGCAAGACAGTGAACTAATTGAAATAAACAATTAAGAGGCAAAAACTATGATATCTGATAACCACCTGAGAACATGCTCAAATTAGCAAAACTTGAAATTTCTGGCAACATAGATAATTGAGAATTAAGGAAATGAGAACTTTTATACCCTATGAATTGTGTGTAAATTATTTGCTGCTGTAATTTATTACTCTGGAGAGGATGACATTAAGATGACACATTTACCTTTAAATTCAATGAGTACTTTAGCATCATCTGTAATACTTTATTACTGTTATTTAAAAATAATCAGACTCAAAATCAAAGGAGGAATGATTAGACAGAAAGTCTTAGGAGAGAAGTATGTATTCACATGAGCTTTAATGTTTATCCCATTATTATTATTTATATAAGTTGAAGAGATTTGACAACACTGCAGATCTTTATGTAGATGACTTGTGATATATGTGATCATACTCAGCTTAATCAATGGTCTGAAATAAACAAAAACAATGTGATAGAATTATGTTAAATAATTCAGTAATAATGACAAAATAATTAGTGAACTATCTTTGTGTACAGAAACTAATTTTAGATTTTGGCACTTTTTTTGACAGCGTTTTATCCGACATCTTGCATCTCGAAACTCATTGTTCACTTTACACAACTTCCTAGATAAAAGTGTCACAGAAGGTAAGATGACTCTTTCATGGAAATATATCTATGTAGCAAAAAGGAAAACATGTCTAGTTAAGAAAATGATTCTATATTATGAAAAGTGTGCCATATATTTTATAAAGGTAAATAATCCCTAAATTCATTGACACAACTCGTATTTGAGTGGTTATTGTGAATAACAGAATATGCTGTGTGCTAGAGACAGGGACACTAAGGAGACCTCCAGGTCTTTACTCAGTGAAGCCTGGTCCAGCCTACAAAAAATTGCAGCACATTGTTATTTATGAGGGTGGGATTTTTTCTGTTTTATTCACTGATGAACTTCTAGTATCTAGAACAGGCCTGGCTCAGAGTCAGTAGAAATAATAGTTTCTGTTGTAAACAAGAAAGAAACTGATAAAATTGAATTATTTCCTCTGTTTAGGAGTTTCCACCATCAACAACAACAAATCATGGGGTAATTTCAAGGCTTTAAGGAAGTAAAAGTAATCTGAAACAGAATGTGTAAGGAATATTAGACTAGATAATTAACAAATTCTAGACTTTGTATTTCAAAGAAATTAAGGTATACAGGTGAAAGTGGACTGATACATCTTTGCATTTATAAGTTTGTAACTAGTTAATATTGGTTGAATTGGAAATTATCAACATATCTTGTTTTTAGGCTATACTATGTCAGCCTTCATCAGACGATACAGCAGATACTTGAATGAAAAGTCACTCGCGTATAGACTGATTGCATCTGACATCACAAAAGTCAAGAGAGGGTCAGTAAAATATTAATTTATAAGCAAATACTAAAATATATATGTAGTCTGCTGTGTAGTTTATCAAAAAACACAGCTTTAATTCAAGATGCTGATATTACAGTGTTTCTCAAACTCAATTATTGATTTTTATGAATTTCATTTTTTTATAGGACGGATGGTGTGATGAGAATTATGAATACCAAAGATCTGCTAAACACACTTCCAGTTATTCAAACCCAATTGGATGCTCTTCTTAATTTTAATGTAAGAGCTTTATAAATCTTTCTTTTAAAATGATAATAAATGGCATCATTTAAGTGGGAGAAGGAATTGTTTTCAACTGTGTGGTAATTTGATTCCTTTTTAATTTTCAGGCAAAGCCAGATGAACTAACTAATGGTATAATACATGCTGCTTTTATGCTCCTTTTTAAAGATTCTCTTCGTCTCTTTGCAGCCTATAATGAAGGGATCCTTAATCTTCTAGGTAAGATAAAACCTTGCTTTTAAAATGATAAAATAATTTAAAAATAATTTTTGTAAATATATATTATCTCTACATTTAAATTCATATTTTCTGTAGATTCAAAATATGAGAATCTTCTTTTTCAGTTAAAATTTATTTGGCTAACTTGCTACAGAAATTTTCTTTTTTTTTTTTTTATAGAAGTGGTAACTTCTATTTCTGGGAAATTATCAGAGAATCAACATGGGTTGCCTTTTTTTCCTTTTTCTAGTAATAAGAATTGAACCCAAGGGACATCTATCACTGAGCTACATCCCTGGCTCTATCACTGAACTACATCCCTGTCCCTTTTTATTTTTCATTTTGAGGCAGGGTCTCCCTAAATTACCCTGGCTGACTTTGAACTTGCCATCCTCCTGCATCAGCCTCCAGAGTAGCTGGGATTACAGGTTTGTGCCACATTGCTGGCTTGGATTGCCATATTTATCTATTACACACTAATCCAAATGACTACCAAGATCAAATAATACAGTTCTGACTTGCCCTTCATCATAATTTTTCTATTTTTAGATAAGTATTTTGACATGAGGAAGAACCAATGCAGGGAAAGTTTGGATATTTACATCAAGTTCCTTGGAAGAACAACCAAATTTGCACAGTTCCTGAAAGTTGCAGAGGTACAGAAATCCATTTCTATCCAAGAATTTTCTGCATTACTTTAGTATCAGGTATAACTATAACTATACCTCTTTCCATCATCATCATTAGTACAAAACACAGAAGTTGGTTGTAGTCTATTAATAAAATGTTTTTATTTCCATTTTAAATGAGGTAAATCTCATTGTAAATTAGGTACTTACATTTTTTGTTTTAACTCTTTTGGGCACAAAAACGGGGTTGAAAAGATACACTAAAATGAAGAACAACAGAAGCCACATAGTGTAAGCTGTTACAAGATACCTAACAAGAACACTAAATGTTTCTTGTGCACCATGTGGCAGTGATGGTCAGTAATTATCCTAGTTGATGCTGGCTTCATGCCTGAAGCTGTGAGAGAATCCAGGAGCAATGGCAGAGGCTTCTTTATAGTGATATTGGGAGTAATTATCATAGTAATGAAGTCCATTTTGATCACTGCTTAGCCAGCAGATGGTGTCATCTTCAAATTTGGTTTCAGAAGTGCTAGTTCATAGATGCCTGACTCCATGTCTCTGGGCCCAACATCATGAGGCAGAACATCATTGTGAAAGAACATGGAGAAGGAAAACAGCTCAGGGCATGACATCCGGAAACAGAGCTAAATTGGTAGTAATTTTTATCTATTTTGTTAACAGTAAAATTAAAAACTAAAATTAGGTACTACTAATGTACTATTCAATGCATCTATTCTCAAAAGCAATCCTATAAGGACCACTATTTGCAACTATGAAGATAATCAATAACAAGCTTACTTTTCCACCAGAAAGAGCTCCCAAACTGTACCCAAATGTATATGACACAAGTCTTTTCAGGCAGTGGACAATAGGTAGAACAGGTCTGCGGTAAGAGAAAGAAATACCTCAGGGGAGTTTCATGTTTTCCTGATGCTTAAAGAAATCCATGCAAGACAGATATAAAGAAAACCACTTTAGACAAGTGGTGGTAAAACTTCCGGAAACCAAAGAGAATAAACACATATTATTGAGAAGAGAACAACAATATGAATAATGGCTGACTTCTGACTACTTGAAAAATTAGAGAACATTTATATGACAGCTACAGAACATCTTAGATCTTCACAAAACAGTACAAACTCAATACCTGGTAAGTTTTTTGTTTTTGAGTCTATCCTTAGAATAAATAGAAAATTGTTTTCAAATGTATTTTTGTGCAGGATATTTTTATTGATCTAGCCCAGGAAGGCATCATGCTCTTGTTGCCACTTCTTGCTGTAATATGTACTCACTATTCTTTTCTTGTGATTTCAGCAAGTTGGAATTGACCAGAGTGACATTCCATATCTTACTCAGGTTAGTGTCCTATATATTTAAGTGATTTTTGTTTATATATTTGTGTGTTTAAAATACTGATCATCTGAGATCATCTTTTGCCATATACTTACATGTGTGTATTTTTTTTCCCACAAGTAACATTTTATATACATGCACGCACACACACAGTGTCTAATGGTACAATAGCTAGATCATGTTTTTAAAGCTTACCAATGGAAATAGTAGAGCATTTGGAAAAATGAGCTTAGGTTTGAGGGTTGCCTTGTCCACTTTAGGTGATGATCTATGTTCTTATTTCTGCAACTGCAACAGAGTATAATGTTATTGCCTATCTTAAAATGCTGCTGTAAGAATCAAATGAGCTCACAGTTTTTCCTTCTCCATCAACTGGTCTTCAGGGATCTCCCACATGGCTGTGAGTGTGATTAAAGAAGATGTGGTAATGTAGCAGGTGTGGACAAAATAGGCCTCTGGTAACCTCCTTGTCTGGCCTGCTTACACATCTGGACCTGCTAAATGTACTGTGGGGCTTAAGTTGCAGGGTTTCTGCCCCAGACTGAACCTATCACAGAGTGTTTCCTATTCTGGTCCCTCATTTAAGGTGCAAAGCTTTTAGGTTACTTGGAATATGGGTTAGAAGAATCTTCTCTGCTGTGGGAATATGCTATCTCTAGGGCAGCAGAGAGTCTCACTAGGTGTCACATTTTCATTTTTGGTGACAAATGCAAGATGCAAGTTCTGGTAGGCCAGTGACTGATTTATGTGGCAGCCATGTGTATAAGAAAGATACTGTGAAGAGAGAGAGAATGAGGATGTAGGAGCAGAGAGGGGTTAGTAGGTTGAGTGAGGTTCCTTGGTAAATTAAAGGATATTGGATCCAGAAAAGAAGTGGAAGCAGTGAGTTCAAGAGGATAAAGGAAGCAAGGAGAAGAGGATGGTTGCAGATGTGAATAAAATGTTAGGTTTGGTGGCAGAGAAAGATGGAGTTTCTTTTTGGGGGGAGGGGTACCAGGGATTGAACTCAGGGACACTCGACCACTGAGCCACATCCCCAGCCCTATTTTGTGTTTTATTTAGAGACGGGGTCTCACTGAGTTGCTTAGGGCCTCGCTTTATTGAGTCTGCTTTGAACTCACGATCCTCCCACCTCAGCTTCCTGAGCCACTGGGATTACAGGCATGCACCACTACACCTGGCTTGAAAGATGGAGTTTCTATCTGATGATTCATAAGTCTTTGAAAGAACTATGGTATCTCAAACATTCCATCATGTACATATAAGTACAAAGGGGACATATATATAGACATCAAACACCACATGATTCATGATGGGAACCACCATAGAATGAAATAATACATGGCTTCCTAAATGACCACTCAGGTGACCACAGAGGTGGGAGACAGAGAAAAAAAGAATGTTTGGGTTACTAAGGGAACAAGATGAGTAAGACACAATCTCGGCCCCCAAGTTCCTACAAAAGATGGAACAGAAGCTACAGAAAATGTGTAAATATCTACCAGAATGTAGTCTTCTGATTTTTCTTTACATTGACTTAATTTTCTGGAAGAGGTGATGGGGGCAGGAAGGGAACTTTTGCTGATAACCACAACCTTTGCCATTGTTGGGGCACAGATGAGCATTAACCAGCCAGTATCTATGGTTCTGAGCTCTAAGAAGATATTTGCCAGGAAGAGTACTCAGCTGCAATGTCACATTTTCCATTGGGCCACCCTCTCTCTACTCCTTACCTCAGCTGCAGTCCTCAGGATCCCTGTATCAGAAATTAAGTAGATGGATACTATAGAGAATTTAAAAGGCAGGTGAAGGTCTTGTTTGTGAACTTTCATGCTGACCCCATGCTTCCTCTGTAAATCAAACCATTTACTGCAAGAACTTGCTTATCAGTAGGCTGTCCCCAGCCCTTAGCTAGTACAGAAAGTCATTTGTCATGGCCTTGAGTTGGCAGAAGGGCTCCCCAAGCAACATGCTTTCTTGGGTGTCCTGCAAACTCCAGAATGGAGTAAAACGTGGGAGAGAAGAGAAGTAAGCATGAAGTCTGCACCACCTTTGCCCCATTCCTGTTAGCTGGTCCCCTTGAGAGAGGTCTGTGAAAACCGAGCATCCCCAAGGAGCTTTTCCAGCCAGTTTGCTGCTAGATCCCAGGAAGGGGTGTGAAGGGCTTCTTGCCTGACTATGGATTGTGCTTGCAGCAGTTTTTGCTTTATGTGTGTGGAGGCTGTCCTGCTCACCGTTGGAGAGATCTCTTCTGGATGTTACCTTTCTTAGAAGGAAATCTGCTTCATTTGTTGGGTTAGTCCTTTCTGCTTCAACTTTGACATCATCTGGGAGTCAGAGAGCCTCCCTCTGCAAGGTGTTGTCTGTGTCTGTCCCTGTGTTTTCAGGGATTCCCTACAGTTCCCATTGGGCATGACTCTTGCAGATACATGTAGCAAGATCTGCTGTCTGCAGTGTGATGCAATTTTTCTCCAAACTAGTGCAAAAATAATGTCTCCTCATCAGAGTATGGCGAGGGCTGCAACCCTGGGGACCTTCTGGTTGGTTCTGTTGGGGTGTGTGCCTAGCTGCATCTTTCTACTTACTACAGCATCTCCTCCAGTTTTGCATGATGGGAGGGTGACTGTGTGCTAAAGCTATCAAAGAGTAAATATTTTATAATAACTTTTTAGGCACCCCACAGTTTCATTGAAGCACTAAAACAACATTTAGCTTCTTTGGAAGAGAAAAATGACATTTTACCTCCTTATGGGTAAGTTAATGAATGTGTTAATATAGGTTACTTTTTTTCCTCTAGGTAATTTCCCTCAGCCTAAATATTTAAAAATATGAAACTGACAAAAGGAAGGGCTATAACTATGATGGAATACTATTCAGATATTTTAAATGGTGATAGGAACTGTGTTTTTAAATGTTTTGTGGGATACCATACTCTTCACAAGGGAACGTGTTTTATTAAAGTGAATGTCTGAGATTGAGATGGAAATGTCACTTTTCAAGAATTAGCTTCCTGGGGCTGGGGCTGGGGCTCAGTGGTACCTAGCACTTGTGAGGCCCTGGGTTCGATTCTCAGTACCACATAAAAATAAATAAGTAAATAAAGGTGTTGTGCTAACTACAATTAAAAAATAAATCTTTAAATTTAGGGGGCTGGGGATGTGGCTCAAGCGGTAGTGCACTCACCTGACATGGTGCTGAGGATGGAACCCAGTGCCTGACACATGCTAGGCAAGTGCTCTACCACTGAGCCACAACCCCAGCCTTGTGGAAGATTATTTAATGGCACAGTAAACTGTTCGTTTACAAAACAGAATAACGTTCAAAACATGTCTGGTGCATAGACACACACATTACATACATTCTACATGGGTCATGTAGTATTCATTCCCCTTTTCATTGTTTGGGTTTTTGTTTGCTTATTTTTTCAGTATTGGTGACTAAACCCAGGACCTTGTAAATGCTAGGCATGTGTTCTTTCATTGAGCTACCCAGTCCCTCATTCCACTTTTGTAGATTATGTTGACTGTAATTGATTTTATTATTATCCTCTCTTTATCACAGATCAGTATACAGTTACTACATAGTTAAATAGATGAAAGAATACATGGATGAATCAAAGAAATGTTGGCTCTGCTAGGTAGGATAATTGCTTTTATTTATCTTCCACTGTCCCTCATCTTTCTTATGATTTCTTTAGTTTCCAGCATGTATTTATTCCATCCATCCCAGCTGGTCCAGTTTCAAAAGCTTCAGGAAGCACAACTTTGTTTGAAGGTAATATGACATTATTACATGATTATGTCAATAATAATTAAGACAGGAGTAGAATCTTTTTTTTGGGGGGTGGGGTGCTGGGGATTGAACCTAGGGCCTTATGCATGCAAGGTAAGCACTCTACTAACTGAGCTATATCCCCAGCCCAAGAAGTTTATTTTTATGTACTGAGATGGAATCATCTCCAAGATGTTTAATGACAAATGAGTAAGGTGTGAAACATAGTATGCTAAAGAGAATATGTAAGAAGTGAATTAAAATGGGCTGCCTTCAAGAATAATATGGTGGTTTATGGAAAGAGATGGGTGGGAGATTCTTCACTGTATGCCACTTTATAACTTTTGAATTTTGTACCATGTAAACAATGATCTTTTAATATATAAATTTTACAAAGAAACAAATTTATATAT
>NW_026000260.1:139742-144100 GCF_001458135.2 Marmota marmota marmota | reverse complement strand
CGGTGGGGGGGGAGTACTGGGGATTGAACTGAGGGGCACTCGACCACTAAGCCACATCCCAGCCCTATTTTGTATTTTATTAGAGACAGGATTTCTCTGAGTTATTTAGCATCTTGCCATTGCTGAGGCTGGCCTGAACTCATGATCCTCCTATCTTAGCTTCCCAAGCAGCTGGGATTACAGGCGTGTGTCACCTTGATCAGCATACAGTGTGACACTTTGTAATTTTAAAGTAGGAGTCCTTTGCAGTCCCTTAAGGTCATTAAATTTTTAGGAATTTTGTTAGGTGGTTGATGTCATTTTGGTAGCTTGAAATTGACCTTGGTGGTAGTATTTACATTACAGAAATTAGTCCTCCTCTTTTTAATCTGGAGAGCTGGTTGTTATACATTTAATGGTACATGGCTTCTCATAGGCTGCCAAATTCTGTTTTTTATAGTAGGTTATGTTATTTCAGTGATGTTATTTGATTATTTACTGTAGACACAAATCCATGTAATAATGAGCTATATTATTATAGGGTTTATATGTTCTGAATTAATTTTTCTTAATTTAACTTAAAGACTTAAATTCTTTTTTTTTCCTTTTATGCATATACTTCCAATGGAATTCTGCATTTTAATGGGTGAGTTTAATGAGGGAGTTTGACCAAAACTATGATGAACCTTAATCCTTTGAATAAAACCATATATATAGCATATATTAACATAAATTAACATAATTAGCATAAATTAAACACTTGCTTAATTTCAATTAGATTTACTACTGTCACTTTTCTGAGTCCTATGGTTTGGGAATCATTATTACAACAGATTTTACAATATAGTTAAACATAGTGGTCAAGAGAACAATCTCTAGATCCAGTTCAATGTGAATGTAAGTGAATGTAAGTCCCGAGTATTGGGAGAACTACAGTATAATGAAAACATATGGACATGATTCCTGCCAGACCAAGACTGGCCACTGGTGATCTTCATACATGCCACCTTCATTACTTAAGCCAATTCTATGAACAATTGTGGGATCAGCTGAAAATACTTCGTCTCTTAAGTCACTGTGAAACTCTGATTTTAAAATGTTGGTCATGGGGTCAGAGTGGGCTCAAATTTCACTACACCACTCATAGACTGTGTATTTTGGGGAGGTTAACTTAACCTCTCTGTGTTTCAACTTCCTTATCTTCATGAGGTTGCTGTCAGGATTAAGTAAGTTGATACAGGTAGAGTGCTTAGAACAGAGTGTGGCCCATAGTAAGCGCTGATCTTTTTTTTTTTGCTTCTGTCTTTTCTTAGTCTCACCAAAGATTAAAACCTGTATAATAATCTCTCCTTTACATTTTGCTCACCCTACACTTCTCTGTGGCTTCTTTTCTCTGGCTCTACTTTCTGCTTTTCTCATTTTTCTCAAACCTTCCAACTGTCCTACCCACTTCCTTTCATGGTAGAACAAAAGGTCAGTATCCTTGGTGGTTTCTTTCAATGTTTTCTCTGGCCTTGGTTGAAGATATTTCCCTCATGGTTTAAATTACTATCCATATTCTGAATATATAGATAGAAATAATTTATATCCCTGCTTATATTCATATCTGGAGCTCAAAACTAATATATCCTGCTGTCTACTTGACTTCCCCACTTGCATGTTCTGCAGTTATCTCAAACTCAATTTATTAAAAATGAACCTGATGCCAGGCATGGTGGCCCACATCTGTAATCCCAGTGGCTTGGGAAGCTGAGGCAGGAGGATTGAGAGCTCAAAGTCAGCCTCAGCAAAAGTGAGGCACAAAGCAACTCAGTGAGATCCTGTCTCTAAATAAAATACAAAAGAAGGCTCAGGATGGGGCTCAGTGGTCGAGTGCTCTTGAGTTCAATCCCTAGTACCCCCTCCAAAAAAAAAAAAAGTTAGAAAAATTGTTTAGTTACCATCTCCTAAACCTTACTCCTTTGCTTTTGCCTTGGGCTCAGTAAATAGCCCCACCATCCACCCAGGGCCTCAGTTGCTGCCTGTGAGTTATTTTTTTTTAAAATAATTTTCTCTCCTTTTACTCCAATCCACTATGAAATTCTATTCATTATACTTCTCTGAATTCTCTCCACTCCTCTGAAACTAAAATGCTATAGACTTAATTAAAACCACCATTATTTCTCTCCTGGAATACATAATAGCCACCTAACTGGATTATCTACATCTATTCTTGCCCTTCTCTGATTCCTTCTCCTTATTACAACCACAGTGATATTTTAGAGACTGGAATATAATCATGACATTCCATTGTTCAAAATCTTTCAGAGACTTTCCATTATTCAAGGATAAAGCCCCAAATCTTCATTTATTTTTTGTCATTCTTGCCCAACTTTCTAGAATACTAGAGTTCTTTCACTTACTTAAACATCCCCAGGGTCTTTCTATTCCATTTGGAATTCTTTGTCCTCCTTCCCTAGGCCCCAACCCCCATGGTTTGTTTAACCTATATTTTATCCTTTAAGTTTCAGATTAACTAACACAGAGGAGTTATACTTGACTCCATAAATGAAGTCAAATGTCCTTCATACATTCATATAGCATCCTGTACTCCTTTCAAAGTATTCAAAAATTATAATTTTCCAGCTAAACAATACAAACCATGAGACAGACATGAGTTGTGTTGTTGACCATATTTTCTGGTCTGTATGTAAAATATTTACTTAGAGACTCATTGAATTAACAATGTTTTACAGTAGTCTAAGATATTTTGAAACATGATTAATACATTATATAATAATTTCCGTATTAGCAATTAGTGACAATGACTTTTTGGAAATATTTCATTCTAATAATCATTGAAAAATAAGATTTATTGCATATATATATTCTGATATCTGTTGAAAATTGGTAGTGAAAATTATTTTATTTACTGAGACAGAAGGATTGCAAATACAAGATCAGCTTTAGCAACGTAGCAAGGCACTAAGTGACTTAGTGAGACCCTGTATCAAAACAAACAAAAAGGGCTGTGGAGGGCTGGGGATGTAGCACAAGCGATAACGCGCTGGCCTGGCATGCGCGGGTCGCTGGTTTTGATCCTCAGCACCGCATAAAATAAAGATATCGTGTCCACCAAAAACTGAAAAATAAATATTAAAAAAAGGGGCTGTGGATGTGATTCAGTGGTTAGGTGCCCTAGGTTCAATCCCAAATACAAAAAATTAGTTTATTTAACAATGATAAAAAATTTTATTGTAATTGAATAGATATATTATAAATGCGAACTATTAACAGTTGCATTTAGGTCATTATGTGCAGCTACAGTTTTTGAAAATATATTCCATATACTTGAATGCAATACTGCATTTAATTTCCTCATTCAGCAATTATTTATGGACTTGCTGACTTTGTGATTGTCAGTTATGTCCCTGGCACTGCCTGGGCACTGGGAAAGCAATAATAAGGCAGAAACTCATCAGAGACTGCTGCAAGAGCCTCCTTACCACCTCTCTGCTTCTCCTATAGCCCCTGTACTCCATTCTTCCCACAACAGAATGATCTCATTAAAATACAAGTTAGAGCATGAGCATGCCTCTGTTCAAGTCCCTTTAACGGTTACCCACCTCAAGGAAGTTGGCCTGGGGTGGTAGTTTCCAAATAAAAGTCAAAATCCTTACAATTTCTTAAAAGGACCTTTATGATCTGAACCCTCCCTTGCCACAATTGCTTTTTTGATCCCTTGGATCACTCCAGCTACAAAAATGTTGGTCTTCTCATTGTTTTTCAAACAAACCAAACACATTCTTTCCTCAAGGTCTTTTCTCTTCTGTTAGATCACAGTGGTTTACTTTCATATCCTTCAAGTCTTTACTTAAAAGTTCAGTTCTCGGGCTGGGGATGTGGCTCAAGTGGTAGCGCGCTCGCCTGGCATGCGTGCAGCCCAGGTTCGATCCTCAGCACCACATACAAACAAAGATGTTGTGTCCGCCGAGAACTGAAAAATAAATATTAAAATTCTCTCTCTCTCTCTCTCTCTCTCTCTCTCTCTCTCTCTCTTTAAAAAAAATTAAATAAATAAATAAATAAAAGTTCAGTTCTCAGTGAGCCTATCCTATTTAAAATCTAAACTACTGCATGCACGAAGTTAAATACACAAAGCAAAAATTATTAGGTATATATGGAGAATTTGAGAAAATGCATCACAGTAGGTGCTTTCAAACTACCACTCATTATTGGACAGATCTTTATGAACAGATCATATCCCTTTCCATGATGTTCTTTTTCTTAAGACTTATCACTATCTAACATAAAATTGATTTTTCTTGGTTATATTCTGTCTCCAATACAACGTAAACTATATGAAGGTGTGCATTTTTGTTTTGCTCACTGCTGTATTT
>NW_026000260.1:127577-139607 GCF_001458135.2 Marmota marmota marmota | reverse complement strand
TTTTTTTTTTTTTTTTTTTTGGTGCCAGGGATTGAATTCAGGGGTACTTGACCACTAAGCCACATCCCCAGTCTTGTTTTGTATTTTATTTGTGACAGGGTCTCACTGAGTTGCCTAGAGCCTCACCATTGCTGAGGTTGGCTTTGAACTCAGGATCTTCCTGCCTCAGGCTGCCAAGCTGCTGGGATTATAGGTGGGTGTGATGTGCTTCACTGCTCTCTATCTTTAGCACAGTACAGTGTGGCACATAACAACTACTCAATTAAGATTACTGTATTAATAACAACATCACTTTATTTATATTCATTTACCTAAATATTTGAAAGCCTGTTAGTTTGTACCAGGTGGGTACATATATGTCATTACTGTTCTGATGTAAATTTGGTTTATGTTTTTATCTTATTCTGTCTCTTATTTTCAGATTGTTTCCCCTACATGATGTGTTACAACTTACATTACCTTCAGCAGCCGGCAAATCTGTTGGAGACAAACAGCAAGGTGCAACGATAATAGCAAACAACTTGGACGGCTCACTTGTTAGCCTCGTAGGAAGTAAACAACTATTTTTGCAATTAATATTTTAATATATTTTTACACATTTTAAGAAAACAATATTTGCACAAAAATAATGTAAAATTTGTATTTGTTTTATGAAATAGATCTTAACTTTGGAGAAAGCCCCATTGACAAGTAAGTTTTTATTTTTAAAAATTACAGCAAATACATATTCCATGAAGTGACTCATAAAAGTAAAACCTCAAAAATCACTTTTATTTTATTTTTATTTTTTTAGATGTTGATGGACCTTTGTTTTATTCATTTAATTATATTAGGTGCTGAGAATCAAACCCAGTGCTTGACACATGCTAGGGAAGCACTCAAGCCACAAGTCTAGCCCTTTAAAATCATTTTAAAATTAGATATAGTAATTACTTGTTAGAAAGAGAGAGAGGAGAGGCTGGGGTCCTAATACACCCTTCAAGGGCATGTCCCC
The DNA here is from genome assembly GCF_001458135.2 of Marmota marmota marmota. Classification (NCBI taxonomy): domain Eukaryota; kingdom Metazoa; phylum Chordata; class Mammalia; order Rodentia; family Sciuridae; genus Marmota; species Marmota marmota. Next base: position 138,613 of record NW_026000260.1, on the reverse strand, counting down.
AATGACCTAGCTTTCTTTCACTAAGCTTCATCTCCTAATGGTTCTACACCTCCCCATGACACCTCAGGCTGGCAGCCTTCAACACACAGGCATTTGGGGGCATTTAAATCCAAACTATAGCAAGCGATTTTAAAGTATCAGGTCTTAGTTTTAAGTGTTCAATCCATTTTGAGTTGATTTTTGTAAATGGTGTGAAGTAGGGTCTAATTTCATTATTTTCCATGTTGATATCTAGTTTTCCCAACCCAATTTATTGAAGATATTATCATTTTTCTATTAGAACTGAAGTGAAGTGCTGTCAACCTTCAGAAATGGAAGTTAATGGTGGAATGAACTGGCAGTTGAATACCTCCTCTTGTACATCAACCATCTGGAATTCTATTTCTGCTCCTCTTGTTCCCCACATGGTAATATTTTGGCTATATTATTACTTTTATCTTTTAAATATGAGTGTATAACATAGAAATTTGTTTTAAGGAAGAAGGTAGAGCAAGACAGTTTTTCTTTTTAATCAGTTTTAATGTATTGCACCAATGTTGTATACATATTAAACTATTTTATAAAAACTAAAGCGTGAAAATTCAAATTTTGGACATGTGTAAATCCTAAAATTATTTTCCCAACCCAGAATCTTCCATCATTTTGCTTCATGTTTATTAAGTCTCTGTTAGTTCCAAACAGTGTGCTGAGTGGTAAAGATACAGAATCCAATAGGAACATGACTGTTTTAAAGGAGCTGTGAGTGTAGAGAAATATCATGAAATAAAGGTATTGAATATTATAAGTACTAGCATGGAATACTTGAGAGGGTTTGTTGGTTAATTTCATAAAGGAGGTGAAGATGAGATAAAAGATGAAGTAAATTAACAATCATCAATTGACAAATTAGAAAATACAAATAATACATATTATGTAATAGCCCTAGGGGAGGGATAGCACATATTCATCAAATGCATTAATATTTTTTCAGCAAAATGCACAGATGATAATGTATGAATATTTGCATGTAGTAGGATAAATAATGACTATAGCCTCATTATAGCTTGGGTAACATTTTGCAACAAACATTAAGAAATAAACTTGGGCTGGGGATGTGGCTCAAGTGGTAGCGCACTCTCCTGGTATGCAAGCGGCCCGGGTTCGATCCTCAGCACCACATACAAAGAAAGATGTTGTGTCTGCCGAAAACTAAAAAATAAATATTAAAATTCTCTCTCTCTCTCTCTCTCTCTCTCTCTCTCTCTCTCTCTCTCGGGTATGTTTAAAAAAAAAGAAAGAAAAAGAAATAAACTTGTTTCCCAGAGCTTTTGGGATATTAAAATTGCAGATAATTATTGGGGAAATCATATTTTAGCTTTTCTGGTTTGAGAAATACATTTGGCCCCAAGGATTTAAAATAAAGGATTGTGAACCTCAGCTATTTTTTGTTATTTTGCTTTAAAATATTCTTTGTCCAATGATAGAACAAACAGCATATTAATTATTGAGTACATAGCGACTTATTTTTCTAATATCCAGCTGAAATATATATCTTAGTAATAAGATTTTTGGGAGGGTTTGGGAAGAAGGAATAAGTAATTTTGAAACATAGTGCGGAAAGGTGTGGCTGTGCTGTTGAAATACACTTGAAAATGACTAGAGCAATTTGAGGGAAATGGATGCTTAAGAAAAAACAACACAGATGATTAATAAGCTAGAGAAGCTATAGCAAGGAAGTTTGGGGTCAGAATAAAGAGAATGAGATGTAGAAATAACATAAATTTGGGTCAAATTTTATGTTCATACAGCTGTTCTTTAGAGATCTCTAAACTATTATCTTTTATTCATTTTTGGGTGGTCCAGATTTATATAAGTGTAGGATTTATTCAAGTGTGAATAGAAACAGAACTCCTGCAGGGCAGGGTAAGAGGGAAACTGATAGGGGTTGCCCAACTCTTTCTGTTGGTGACTAATGTCTTCTTTTATTTCTTTTTCTCAGTTTTGCTTAGAGGGTTATCAGTTTTATTGATTTTTTTTTTTTCCTCCAAAGAACCAGCTTTTAGTCTCATTGAATTTTCTCCATTTTTTTCCAATCTCCAATTGTTTTGATTTCTGCTTTGTTGTCTTTTTCCTTTTGCTTGATTTTGGTTTCCTGTTTTCAGATTATTGACTTCATACTTTCTTTTTTTCTTTCTTTGTAGTCCTGGGGATTGAACCCAGTGTCTTGTGCATGCAAGCAAGACAAGCACTCTACTAACTGAGCTGTATTCCTAGCCCAGACTTCATACTTTCTAATAAAAGTGTTTGATGCTATACAATTCACCAATGCTATAAAATTCACTCTAAGCCCTGCTTTAGATGTAAGCTAAATGTTTTATTATATTGTATTTTCATTTTTATTCAATTCAGTATATTTTCTACTTCTTTTGACCCATAGATTATTTAGAGGTGTGTTATATAATTTCTAAATGTTGGAAACTGTTGTTGTTGTCTTTCTGTTATTGATTTCTAGTTTGATTTCTTTGTGGTCAGATAAATGTTTTGTATATTTCAAATTCTTTTAAATTTACATTTTGATTTATGACACAGTATACGGTATGTCTTTGTGAACATTTTATGAAGGCTTGAAAGCAAATGTGTTCTGCTATTGTTGGGTGATATGCTCTAGAAATGGCAATTAGAATTTGTTCTAAAACTGCTAATTTTCTGTGTAATTTTTCTGTCTACAGAATTCAGAGACGTATTAAGTCCCCAGATATGCTTCAATATGTAACATTCCCCTTTACCCTGGTAATTTTCCTTGCTCTGAAGTCTACTCTGATGTCAGTATAACAACTTTCTTTTGAGTAGTGTTTGTATGTTTTTCTTCATACATTTACTTTTTTTACATTGTTTTTATAACTTTATTTTTAAATTTATTTTATGTGGTGCTGAGGATCAAACCCAATGCCTCACCCGTGCTAGGCAACTGATCTACCACTGAGCCACAACTCCAGCCCTGATACATTTACTTTTAAGTTGACTGTATCATCATACTTGAGTTGAGTCTCTTGTGTATAGTATAGAGTTGGGATATTTTAAAAATTGATTTTGACAATTTCTGTTTTTTATTTGTTTAATCCATTTGCATTTAATTTCATTATTGGTGGACTTGTAGTTAGGTCTGTCTGCTGTTTTATTGTTTTCTATTTCTTCCTTCTATTTGTTGTTGTTGTTGTTCCTGTCTCCTCTTTCTTGCCCTCAATGTTCTTTTATATATATATATATATATATATTTGGTACTGGAGATTGAACTCAGGGGCACTCAACCACTGAGCTCTACTTTGCATTTTCTTTAGAGACAGGGTCTCAATGAGTTGCATAGGCCTTGCTTTTTGCTGAAGCTGACTTTGAACTCACAATGCTCCTGTCTCAGCCTCCTGAGCCAGTTGGATTACAGGTGTTTGCCACTGCACTTAGCTTATTTTATTTTATTTTTTTTCTGGTGCTGGGTTTTGAATCCAGGGTCTTGTGCATGTGAGGCAAGCACTCTACCAATAGTGCTATATCCCCAGCTGCCATTTTTGTATTTTATTTAGAGATAAGGTCTCATTGAGTTGCTTAGCACCTCGCTTTTGCTGAGGCTGGTTTTGAACTCGCCATCCTCCTGCCTCAGCCTCCTGAGTTGCTGGGATTATAGGTGTGTGCCATTGTGTCCAGCCTCTCTATTTTATTATACTCAGTTTTCATTTATATATTTTGATTTGTACTATATCTCTCTGTATAGTTTTTTTTTTTTTAGTTGTTACTCTAGAAATTAGAAAATAAATACATTTTTAGTCCATTGAGATCAACATTTTACCATTTCCATTTTGGAATATAGAAACATTAGCACCATATAGGGGTCTTATCTTTCTTTTTTAAAATATTTATTTTTTACTTATAGGTGGACACAATGTCTTTTTTCTATTTTCATGTGGTGCGGTGCTGAGGATCGAACCCAGGGCCTCACGCATGATAGGCGAGCAATCTACCTCTGAGCCACAACCCCAGCCCGGTCTTATCTTTCTTTATGTTACACTTTTTACTGTAACCATCAAACAAGTTCTATAGAAATCAAGAGTGAAAAAATATTCTGTGACATTTACCGAGGTATTCAGCATTTCTATTACTCTTCCTTTATTGCTCATATTCCAAGTTTCTTTCTGTTATCATTTATCTTCTACCTGAAGAACTTCTGGTGTCAGAAATTTTGGCTATGAATTCTCTTTTTATTTTTCCACTTGAGAATGGCTTTATTTCATCTCTATTCCTTAAGCAAATTCTCACTGAATATAGAATTTTGAATTTATTTTTCCTAGAGCACCTGAAAATGTGCTGCTTTATTCTGGCCTGTATTGGTTTCTCATAACAACAACAACAACAACAAAAAACTATGGTCATCTGAATCATTGGCCTCTATTAAATGTCTTTTCCATGCAAAAAGATTTTTGTGGTTCATCATGTGCCAAGTAACTTTGGATGGTATCCCATATATTTTGAATATTACTTTTTAAGACTCTGTTTTATTGAATTTTATGATTATTTATTAATTTTTGGAGGGGTTGGGGACTGAAATCAGGGACACTCAGCCACTGAGCCAATCCCCAGCCCTATTTTAAATTTTATTTAAAGACAGAGTCTCACTGAGTTGCTTAGCACCTCACTTTTGCTGAGGCTGGCTTTGAACTCATGATCCTCCTGCCTCAGTCTTCAGAGCCACTGGGATTAGAGGCATGCACCACCATGCCTGGCTGTTTTGTTAAATTTTATGAAGAATGTTGATTTTTCTATTTTAACTGGTACTTGACCTACATAGGTTTAAGTAGCAAGTATTGACTACCTCTTTGGCTTCTGGTTCCAGTGTCAGCTCAGTTTCAATATTTTTTGTGCTCCTCTTTGGGACTGTCTTGTACATGTACCATATAATGATCAGCTTGTGATCTGGACATTGGTCTTTTCACTGGTTTAGTGATCACAGTCTTTGCTCTGCTCAAGATTAGGTCAACTCATGCACAGTTAGGAGAAGTTGTCAATGAACTGAGGAGTTCATTAAACATCTTCCCATTGGTATTTTCCAGTTTTCTAACCAGACTACAACCACTTCTGTGATTGAAACAAGTGAGGTCTTAAGTGGTTAAAATGGAGAATTATAAAAAACAAATAGTTTTTATGTCCCTGTCCTTATGTAACCACAGCCTGCCTAATGGAAAAGAAAGTTCTTCCCTCTCTGATATTTGGCTCTTTTAAAATATTTGTACTTTTGTATCTCTCTTATTTCAGATGACATAATGTCTTCATGGTTTACCCACATTAGAATATGTGTTAGAATTTCATTCCCTTTTCAGATTTATTTATTTATTTATTTGACAAGTAATTGTACATTTTATGGGGACAATGTGATGTTTTGATGTGTGTATCCATTATAGAGATGTTAAATAAAGGTAATGAATGTATCCACCTCACCTCCTTATGTTTTTGTGGTGAAAATGCTTCAAACCTATTCTTTTTGTAGGAAGAAGGAAGAAGTAATAATTCATGCCACTTGCTGGCAGGCCTTAAACCAGGAGGGATTTTATGTCACGTTGTAGTATAGTGCTTGAAAGTACAGGCTGTAGTGCCAGATTGCCTGAGTGTGAAACTAGGTAGAGCCTACTTAATATCTGTGTGACATTGGGTAAGGTACAGAACATCTGCATGCCTCAGTTTTCTTACCTGTAAAACACATATAAAATAACATCTACTTATAATGTTGTTATAAGGATTAAATAGGGTAAAAGATGTAAAGTACTTGGAATAGTGTCTAGGTCACAGTAACTGCTCAAAAAATATAATATATATGGGATATACATATACACATATATGTATCTATGATAATGGAGATGATGATGATGATAATGACATGGTAAAGATTTTGTGGCACAATACTCCAACCCACTAGTGTATAACACATCAACTACTATTGAAATGTTGTTCTGTGGTACATATTATAGTTCTTTTATTAAATAGTAGAAAATATATAGTAACTGAAACTTTTCTTTAAGGTACTACCTCCAGTGGCCTATCCAGTGACTTCACAGCAAGCATCTACGTATGGAATGGTAAGAAAAACTCCTATGGGATGTCAATAGTGGTTAAAAGTCATCATGATTTACACTGATATGAAAAATTATATAGATGATTTAAAGTGGTAATCTAGCCACATCCTTTTCATTGGAAAATGAAATGATGTTTTAGTCAGGTTTTTCGCTGCTGTGACTAAAGGACTCGATCAGAACAAGTGTAAGGCAGTTAAAGTTTATTTGGGGGCCCTTCATGGTTTCAGAGGTCTCAGCTATGGACAGCCGGGTCCAATCCTTGGGGCTCAAGGTGAGGTAGGACATCATGGCAGAAGAGAGTGGGAGAGGGAAGCAGCTCACATGGTGATCAGGAAGCGGAGAGAGAGAGAGAGACACCACTCTCCAGACACAAAATATATATACCCCATAGCTATGCCTCAATTCCCGCCTCCTCCAGCCTCACCCTACCACTTCAGTTACCACTCAGTTAATCCCGATCAGGGGATGAATTCACTGGTTGGGTTAAGGTTCTCACAACCCAACCATTTCTCCTCTGAACCTTCCTGCACTGTCTCACACCTGAGCTTTTGGGAGACACCTCACTTCCAAACCAAAACAAATGGCAACATCCAGAAAAAAAATAGAGCAAAGGCTTTGGGAGAAGACTAATGAGAATAGAGAAAGGAACCCAGGAAATGAGAAGGCACATGAAGAAGTGGAATAGTAAAAGGTAAACTGTTCCAGAATTAATAGATAATCCAAAATACAAATAATAGTATGTGCATAATGCAGATTAAGTATAATTCTTATTTTATTCCAAGCTACCTTTTCTCCCTTTTTGATGAAAGTTTATTGTTTTGTTTGCCATTTTGATATTTTAACTAACTACTACTTTATATTAATCAATTTATAAAAAGTAAATTCACACCTTGAGGCTGAGGGAGGAGGATTGCAAGTTCAAGGCCAGCCTTAGCAATTTAGCAAAGCTGCAAACAACTAAGTAAGATCCCGTCACTAAATAAAATATAAAAAAAGGGCTGGGGATGTTGCTCAGTGGTTAAGCACTCCTGGGTTCAATCCCTGATACCAATTTAAAAAAGTAAATTTAACAAGGCTGATTTTGTTCTTATTGTATAAACTTCCAGTTGGAGAAATTATTGATATCTAATTTCTTATATCTGAGAGCAGAATGCATTACAATGCATATTATACATATAGAGCATAATTTTCTGTATCTCTGGTTGTACCCAAAGTATATTCACACCATTCATGTCTTCATACGTGTACTTAAGGTAATGATGCCCATGTCATTCCACTGTCTTTCCTACCCCCCCAATTTTTGAATACATATTTATTTTAGTTGTAAATGGACCTTTATTTTATTCATTTATTTATATGTGGTGCTGAGAATTGAACCCACAGCCTCACACATGCTAGGCAAGTGGTCTACCCCTGAGCCACATCCCCAGCCCTCAAGTGAAATTTTTTAACTTCTCACTTATCCTCCATCCCATGCATGTGTGGGTATTCTTAGAAGATCCAAGTGTAAGACTCTATAAATCTTCATCTTATTCAAATGGCAATCTATCCTATCATGAACATTAATGTTTCTGATTATATTTAATGCGTTCATTATCCTTTCCAATATGTTATTCACATGATCAGAGAGCATGCCATCTACAACATTTTCATTGATAACTTACATGAAGAAGAGACCAATATAGGAGGGAAATGGTTACTCCTATATTAATGGGTCTGTGCAACCTCCTTGTTCTTCATTAAATGACCTTCTTTTGTCTTCTGGATATATTTTAAAACTTGAGCTTATCTGGTCACTGGGAAAATGATATAAACTAGAGAGATGTCAAAATAAGAATTGATGAGGCATTAATTCTCAGTCCTGAATGCCTTTAACCTGATGCGGCTGCCCTTCCCTCATTACTTTCATCCCACGAATCATGTACATTCTTCACATTTACCCTTTAAGTGGACTTGTCAAATCATATACTCATAATGAAGTATATCAAAGATATACATATATCAGTATATATTCAACATATTCTACATATACTTGCACACTTCCCTTCAGTTTCCCATGAAGATTATTGACCTTTAGATGGCAGAGTTCTCTGTTTTTAAAAGAAAGGCTGTTGCATTTTTTAAAAATATATTTTAGTTGTAGGTGGACACAATGCTTTTATTTATTTATTTCTATGTGGTGCTGAGGATCGAACCCAGTGCCTCACCCATGCTAGGTGAGCACTCTACAATTAAGCTACAACCCCAACCTGGCTGTTGCAGTTTTTAAACTTTATCTATCTATCTGTGTATTTATTTTTATGTGGTGATGAGAATCAAACCCAGGACCTCACACATGCTAGGTGAACATTCTACCACTGAGCCACAACCCCAGCCCAGAGTTCTCTTTCTTGTAAAGAATTATTTTTATTTCTGACTTTCCTTCCTTACACAAGCAGCTCCTTCACAAATTTTTCCCCCTTTTTCTTTGTATTTGGAATTTAGCATTCTTTTCAGAAGACATTAATGAAATGTAGTATTTATTATAGATGGGCTACTTGTCCTCTTGGTACTATTGTATTAGGAGAGCAATTTAAAAACTAATTATCACTTTTTCTTTTCCATTCAAATGTATAGGTTCCCAGTCCAACAGGATGTCCTTTCCTAATGGCATCTCAACCCATGATTTATACCCAAGAAGACTTCAAGACCAGCCCTCTTTCTATTCAGTCCCCAGGCCATCAGGTATGTTTGATCTGTTGTTGCCTAGGGCTTTGTTAGAGATGGAAAATCGCTGGAAGAACAACCCAGTGTTAAAATTGAATTTTACAACATATGCATCTTTTGTGTAGTGTTGGTCTGTCACTGGACAAAAACTAATTCTAACATTTTTGGTATCATAAAAAAACAGAAGTGTGCAAACCTCTACAAACTTGTGTTGTTAAACCTCAACTCAGTTCTTATGTCTATTCAAAAATCCTTTCATTCATTCACTTGTTTATTCATTCAACAAACTTAACTTTGGTCAGTGCTGGAAGCAAGTAATCCAGCTCGGAAATTTCAGGGACAACTTCTCAGAGAACTGATTATTCAAGTTGAATGGGGAAATAATGCTCCACAAAAACAAAGTAATAAGCAATTAGTGAGAGATGTAAAAAACAACCTGGGAACACAAAGGATAGAGCAATTAATTAAGTGGTAAAAGGTTTCAAGGCAGTAAGTATTGAATAGGGATGAGGATGTAAGTAGTAAATATACAGAGGGCATCAAGCTTGGCATTATAGGCAAGAAAGAATAGGTTCAACAAAGAACTAGAAGCAGGTAGTGGTAACATGGATGAGTGTAACTGAAGCACATGGGAAAGTGTCATGATTACAATGTTCATTGCCTCCAAGTATTGTTTTTTAGAAAACATGGTTTTCTAAAAAGTTAAGTTCTCAGCTGATATGTTAGGCTCCCTCCTGAACATGTATTTTAGGAGGCCTGAAAAGCTTCAGGTATTAGATAGTGAGAAAAACGATCAGAGTTCAAAAATATTTCTAATTTATTCATAATCACAAAGAAAAATATATAGAAATGGTCAAAGATTTACATACCTATCTTTCTTTCACTCAGATGCAGTCCATGTAGAGATACCAAAGCAAAAAGATTCAGATTCAGAGGTGAATAAAATGGTGATCTTTCTGCAGGTTGAACTGACTCATCCACACCTTCCAAGTACAATAAACATTCACTTGGATATTCAATATAGTCTTGAGATTCTTCAATTCAGTATTTTGGAGAGCATGCAGTCTATTTTCCTATTTTAAGAGTCATTTTGAATATTTTTCCTCAGGTGTCCTATATAGTTCCCTATGTAGAATGTCTTGTAGCACAAATTATATTATACAAAAGTTGCAATTTATTTGGATGCTCTAAACAAAGTTATCCTTGAAAATGTATCCTGTAAAACCACCAAAAAACAACATTAATATCTTTAAGTTCACTTCCAAATAACACAAAGAGGTTAGAACACTTTAACTCCAGGCACCCTCCTGACTGACTGTGGTGATCCATAATATGGTAATCTTGTCCCCTTCTTTAGCTCCTGAAAATTAAAATAATAAGTAATAATATTTATAGTAGCGGATTTTATTTAGACTTAGCCACATACTTACAAATTCTTTTTTCACCTTTTATTTTTATTTTTTATTTTTTTGGTGGTGCTGGGGATTGAACCCATGGCCTTGTGCATGTGAAGCAAGCACTTTACCAACTGAACTATATCCCCAGCCCTGTTCACATTTCTTTTGGTATTATATTCATTTTTCCCCTTGAAGAACATATTTTAGAAGTTCATTTAGCATAGTTATGTTCATAATAAATTCAGTTTTTGTTTATCTGAAAATATACTTTTATATACTTATTTTTAAAAACTAAACTAAATTGATGTTCATATACAAGCTGCTATAAACATTCCTTCATGTGTCTTTTTATAGAAAAACATGGATATATTTCTTGGGTAAATGCTAGGGGTAGAATGGCTGTATTATACAGTAGGTGTTTATCTTAATTTAAATTAAATTTAAATTTAGAGGCTGAGGATGTATCTCACTGGTAAAGTGCTTGCCTAGCATGTGCAAAGCCCTGGTTTCATCCTTATTACTGTAAAAAACAGACAGAACCACTGGCTAGGCATGATGATATGTGCCTGTAATCCACGCAGCTTGGGGAGGCTGAGACAGGAGGATTGTGAGTTCAAAGCCAGCCTCAGCAACTTAGAGAGGTCCTAAAAAATTTAGTGAGACTCTGTCTCTAAATAAAAATTAAAAAGGTCTGAGGTGTGGCTCAGTGGTTCAGTGACCCTGGGTTAAATTCTCTGTATAAAAACAATATCTCTGCATTTAAACCATCCCTCTCTCCAGTTTTTCAGCATTGCCTCCTGTCTTCCACACCAACTTACCTTACCCTTTCCCAGTTTTC
>NW_026000260.1:78487-127158 GCF_001458135.2 Marmota marmota marmota | reverse complement strand
CTGTTTTTTTTTTTTTTTTTTGTGTGTGTGTGTGTGTATTAAGTGTTTTGAGTTCTTTGTGTATCCTGGAGATTAATGCTCTATCTGAGGTACAGGTGGCAAAGATTTTCTCCCATTCTGTAGGCTCTCTCTCATGTTTTTGATTGTTTCCTTTGCTGTGAAGAAGCTTTTTAGTTTGATACCATCCCATTTATTGATTCTTGATTTTACTCTTCTTGCACTTTAGGGGTCTTGAGAGGAAGTTGGTTCCTAAGCCAACATGATGGAGAGTTGGGTCTACTTTTTGTTCTAGTAAGTGCAGGGTCTCTATTCTTTTTTTTTTAAATATTTTTAGTTGTTGATGGACCTTTATTTTATTTATTTTTATATGGTGCTGAGAATCAAAACCAGTGTCTCACGCATGCTAGGCAAACACGCTACCACTGAGCCACAACCCCCAACCCCTAGCAGGGTCTCTATTCTAATGCCTAAGTCTTTGATCCACACATAATTGAATTTTGTGCAGGGTGAAAGATGGGTTTGATTTCATTCTTCTACATATGGATTTATAGTTTTCCCTACAGCATTTGTTGAAGAGGCTATCTTTTCTTCAATATATGTTTATGGTGCCTTTCTCTAGTATGAGATAACTGTATTTATGTGGGTTTGTCTCTGTGTCTTCTGTTCCATTCATCTTCATGTCTGTTTTTGTGCTAAAACCATACTATTTTTGTTACTATGGCTCTGTAGTACAATTTAAGGTCTGGTATTGTGATACCTTCTGCTTCACTTTTTTTGTTGTTTGTTTTGGTTGTGGGGTTGAACTCAGGGGGGCACTCAAACAATGAGCCACATCCCAGCCCTATTTTGTATTTTATTTAGAGACAGGGTTTCACTGAGTTGCTTAGCGCCTCACCATTGCTGAGGCTGGCCTGCAACTTGCGATCCTCCTGCCTCAGCCTCCCAAGCTGCTGGGATTACGGGTGTGTGTAACCGCACTGGGCCCATGTATACTTCTATAGCCTTCTGCATCCCAGTCTGTTTCAATTTTCTCCTTAAGTATGGCCCTAAGTATTGCTTTGGCTGTTCTGGACCTCATATTTTTCCAAATGAATTTATTTCATGACTGCTTTTTCTATTTCTTTGAAGAACATCACTGGAATTTTAATGGGAAGTGGATTAAATATGTATTATGCTTTTGGTAGTATGGCCATTTTTTTAAACATGCTTTTTAAAATACCTTTATTAATTAATTAATTTTTTTTATGTGGTGCTGAGGATCGAACCCAGGGCTTCACATGTCCTAGGAGAGTGCTCTACCACTGAGCCACGATCCCTGTATAATAGTATGGCCATTTTGACAATATTAATTCTGCCTATCCAAGAACACTCTTCCCCAGTTTTCTAAGAGGTTCCTGAGAGTGCTTGCTTACAAGGCCCCATTCCTCCCACCCTGCTAATTGTGTGTGTGTGTGTGTATGTGTGTGTGTGTGTCTGTCCTTGTCTTCCCCCACACACACATACACACACACACACACACACACATACACACATACACTTCCTTTAACTGGACTGCTTAAAGTCAGACTGTCTGTCATCCCCACCTTTTTTATCTTCTCTTCTTGGCCCTTCACCTGCAACCTCTTCCTGTTCAGGTTTCCTGAGGGTGATCAGAGTACCCCACACTATTGAAAACTGTTATACTCCCTCCTTTAGCTGGGCTTATTATCCTGGCAAGTTTAGTAGCTCTTTCTCTGTGTTACTTTGTCCCATACCCCTACCTGCTGATATACTCCTCTAGCCTCTAGTTTCATCTCTCCCCAGTTCTCTGGTCTTATTCTGGTTTTCTTTCCTCTTCCCCATCAGTCTTCAGCCCCATCCCCTTTACTTGGCCTTTTAATTCTACCCTTTCCTTGTACATGTTTTGAGTTTATCAGAAGGTCACAAACTAATACACACTGGTCTTACTGCCCTGGCAGCAGCAATAGCTTCATCTCAGTCTAAGTCACTGTTTCCTCCTACATTTCCTTCTTCTAAGACCCTCTCCTCAGTTTTCTAGTTCTACATTTTCTCTTTAGTTTTCTGCCCCTCCTCCAGTCCTTTGTGTCTACATCTATCCTTAATCATCTATCCCAACCCTTCTCCTTTAGTCCTCCACTGTCCCTTTCAATATCTGGTGGCTATGGATGCCTACATGTCCAAGAATGGACACCAAGTTCACCTGTCCTAGGCCTCCTGGTCTGGCAGCAGTAATAGAATCAACAATAACTCATCTCTGTTTCACTCAAATCCTTCCATCACGTTTGTTAATTAGTTCCTCTGTGAAATTTCCTGGCTTTGCAGTATTTAACAAGGATTTCTTCTCACCTATTAAACATTGACTTAAGTGTTTTCTGCTTATAGTTTGCTGAGATAAATTTTAAAAATTAGGAATGGGTATTAAATATGTTTATCAAATATGTTTTTGGAATCTAACAAGATCATATTTTTATCTTGAATACAAGGTAAGCACTCTTACCAACTGATCTATATCCCCAGCCTATCTTATATAACAATAAATTATTGCATTCTGGGACAAACTTTAATTAGGTACTTACATTTCTTTTAATGTAGTTCCTGGTTCAATTGATTAGGTATCATTAAAATGAGATTTTTAAACACATAAGTGAGATTGGTTGGGATTGATAAATATTTTTCTGTAAAGGTCCAGATAGTGAATACATTAGGCATTCTTTATAATAATCTTTTTTGTAACTACTTAATTTGTACTTCTGTTTTATACTCAATATAAATACGTAAGTGAATGACAATTGGCTGATGGCCTCGCAAACTTTATTTTTGGACACTGAAATTTGAATTTTGTATAATTTTCACATGTCTTAAAACATTATATTTCTTTTTATTTTTCCCCGACCTTTTAAAAACCGTTCTTAGCCCATAGGCCATACATGAACAGATGGTAAGCTGGATTTGGCACACAGGTGCACAGGTGAGATAGTTTACCTATCTTGGGGTCTGTATTTTTCTTTTTGAGGACCATCTTCAACTGATTTTAAAATCAGTTTTTTTTTCGGGGGGGGGGTACTGTGGAATGAACCCAGGGGCACTCAACCACTGAGTCACATCCCCAGCCCTATTTTGTATTTTATTAGAGACAGGGTCTCACTGAGTTGCTTAGCATCTCACTGTTGCTTGAGGCTGTCTTTGAACTCACGATCCTCCCGTCTCAGCCTCCCGAGCTGCTGGGATTACAGGTGTGTGCTATTGCGCCAGGCTAAAATCAGCTTTTATATTAATAGTGCTCTATGACCTGGGGAACTTCCTATCATTTTCTGTACTTTGGGTTTTTTTTTTCTTTTTTTCTTGCCAGGGATTGAACCCAGGGGCACTCAACCACTGAGCCACATCCCTAGCACTTTCTATATTTTATTTAGAGACAGGGTTTATGCAAGTTGCTTAGGGCCTCGGTAGGTTGTTGAGGCCAGCTTTCAACTTGAGATCCTCCTGCCTCAGACTCCTGAGCCAATGAGATTACAGATGTGCACCACCATGCACGACCATTTTCTGTACTTTTTAACAGTTAAAATTGCAAAAGAAGTATCTGCTCACTGAATGTGGTAGAACTAGTCCATAAAGCTGTCTATACTTGGTACCTTTCTATTTTTGCCCTCCAATTAATGAAGTTCTTCTCCTTGTAAGCTTTCAACTTATAAAACTGTTAAGGTTTGATTTAAAACCTATTATAGATATGAAGAGGTCAATCCATTGAATATTCTTGTTTCCTGATGATACCATGGGTAGTGTAGCTATATGGCTGTGGTGTTGAAAACAGATTGTACTGAGGAAAATTTGACTGATGGAAGTAAGTTCTCTTGTCCAGTTAAGAGCTGATATGGCTTTTGTAGCTAGTGGTGAATGAAAGGAGACTAACTTGCATGGGGTCATTACAAATGCTACATAAAGCTGGAAATGGTCCACAGGGTCAGGAAGGTTTTCCTTCAGGAACCTAGACATGAACAGTATGTGGTGTTTACTTGGTGGGTAGTGAGATAAGGAGATAAAATATTTCAGACACAGGGAGTGTTCCCAGGCTTGTGTATAGATTAAATTAGATGGAACATTGTAGGTCCTTGGGGCACACTGGGAAAACACCACCAAAATTTTTGCAACGATAACTAAAAATAGGCTCTGAGAGATGTTTCTGGTGCTTTTCCTCTTCTGTCATTCTGCCCTTCAATTTGAGATAAGTTCAAATGTTTAAAAATGCCCTGTGACAGATTACTATGATTGAAAAAAAATGGATAATAAGGGCAAGGCTCCTGCCTTGAAGGTCCTTAGTCTTGGAAGAAGATGGACTCCAAACCGTTATTTAATTGCCCCAGTTGCTTCTCTCCAGGATGATCAAGGCATAACTCAGTTCCTCATTTCTAACTATATGCCTCTGCTGTGCTCTGATTTCCTGTTGTTTCTGGCATTGTTCCTGTCTCTAGCTCCTTTCCCAAGAAAGGCCAATTCATATTTCTCACATCAGGCATCTTCATCTTCCTACTCTTCCCGTACTCTAGTTGTGTCTACTTGGGGGCTGCGTTTTCATATTGCACACAACTTTTGTCATATTAACTATAATCTTTGCTGCTTTAGCTACTTTTTTACCTTAATTTTTCTTCAACCCCCCCCCAAAATATAAAAGAATGTATGCATTATCAAATATGTATGGTGCCTCTGTGTATATAGGGACAGCCTGTAGTTCCACTTCTTAGGCACTTTCAAAGTAATTTATTTTATATATATATATATAATTTCTTATGTAAAATTTTATATAGATATATTAATAAATATAATAAAGATTATTATAAATAAAATCATTATTAAACATATCCACATATGAATACATATAAATGTATGGGAAATGATGGGAATTTACAATGTATGGGATAAAAATGACTTGTAGAAAGGATAGAATACCTTGTAACAAACATGACACCTGGTTTATGAGATACGTTCAGTGGCAGAATTTGCTAGTGAGCTTAGTCTTCATGTTCACATGAACTAATTAACTAAGTCAGTTCTTTGAGAATGCAACTTCAAGGAGGCACTGGGAACACAAAGAGAAAGAAAAGTCCTTGTCCCCTCAAAACTTTTGATTAGTTGGGAAAATGATTTAAAAATACAGCAGTTATGTGATTACCATATGATGCAATGTGATGTACTAAATGACATAGGAATATGAATAGGAAGCCCTCTATATAGCTTTGAATGGAAGGTTTTAGAAGGTTACACAGAGAGGACACTTGATTTGGTCCTTGAAATACAAAAGGTCCAAAGATGAGACATTCCAGGCAGATGATACAACATAGGCAAAGGCTTTGGTGGGGAAGAATTTGGTGGGTTCACAGACCCAGGAGAGAGGGATAGAGACAGAGAGGGAGTGTTAGTTTAGTGTGAATGGACTCGGGAAGTTGGCAGGAGAGTGGAGGATCTGATGGAAGATCTAAGCAGTCTGTTCTTGTGGGAAACACATTTTATTAAGGGAATAAATTGTCAAGAATTATGTGTTCTAGAACTGTGAAGAGGTGATAAAGTTTAAATGTATCATAAGTGTGGTGCCCTAATTTGACAGGGCTAATGCCTTATAAAAAGAAGAGACAGAATACCCTCACTATGCTGGATCTTGACCTTGGACCTTCACCTTCCAGAAGTGTGAGAAAATACCATTCTGTTATTTAAGTCACTTAGTCTGTGGTATTTCATAGTAGTCAGTCTGAGCAAACTAATACATGATGCCATATAATAAAGAAGGAAGGGGCCTAAGTGTTGGTCTGGATGACTGAGAACACTGGGTGAGATTGGAACACTGAGAAGAAGATGGGCCTAGGGGGAAGGAGGAGACTGGTGGAGCTGAATGTCTGAGGGGAAATGCTTGGCTGGAGGACTGAGAAAATGTGGGGTTGGAGTAATGCATAGAAAGTACCATCTGGATGACTGAGGGAGGGGCTGGAGGCTAAGGTGAAAGTAGTTGGAGGATTTGGGAGAAAGGGCAAGGTTGGAGGATGGGAGAGACTTGAAGTATATAGGACTGAGATAATGTAGAATGATTGGAGGATGAGTAGATCTAGATGATCATGACTGAGAAGAGGTTGGGGTTGGAGAAGAGGCAGGGTTGGAGGACTGAGAAAATGTGGCATGACTGAGGAGCCTGGGAAGTGAGAGGAACTAGAGGACTGGGGGAAGGAGTACAGTTGGAGGACTAAGAAAATGGGGTAGAATTGGAGGACTAAGGAGAGGGTAGTAGGAGATGGGGATGTGGGACATACTGAGTCTGAGAAGAGAAAGTTAGTGCTGCTGTCAACCTAATTTAAGACATGTGTGTCAACGGTGGGCCCTCTGAGAATCCTCATTACCTACATAAGAGGACTTACCTCGCATCATTTTTCACCAGTTGTTTGGCCCATATAGGTGTTGCTTCAAATCTAGTTATGACTCTCATTTAAGACAAAGCCAGTCCCTTAGGTGGAAGCTCAGGGCCTCATCCCCTGGGAGTTGCCATGGGGTAAAAATTTACCTCTTCCTGTCCTCATAGAGAGGATCATTGTATCATTTCTGACATGTTATTTCCTGGTTGGACCCTCTGGCCTCTCAGCATATAATAGATGTAGTAGCTTTCTAAGCAACTGCAAGCAGAGGGCAATGGTTGCTCATGATTCCCTGCTAGGACCAGGGGCCCTCAGTAACATAAGCTCATGTGGGTATTATCAATGGAGTCATTAAAACTAAGAGCATATGCTTTGCAGTCAGCTTGGGGACAGATCTGATTATTTATAAGCTATGGAATCTTAGGCCAGTTATTTTAACATTGTTAAGGCTCAGTTTTCTGTGTTTTAAAATATGCATAATAATAAGGCTTTAGGCAGTATTAAGTGGGTGTTACATGGAATTACATCTATAAATTATTTGGCTTTGTGCTTGATACCTAGTAAGTCCTCAATACATGTTATCAGTTAAAAATTATGTTTTTATGCATTTAAATGTTATATATGCTCTTGAGATTACTTACATCTATTGTACTGTACTTTGTAATGCTATGCTATTGGATACGTCTTCTCAAATCCATATGACTTGATATCAGCTGTGGTAGTAGTGTTTATCTCACAGAAATAGGCAAATGTTACAAAATAAAGCTTGATTTATGGCTTGTCACTCCAGACTTAAGAAAGTGATAGAGCAACTGTGACTAAATGTAGATTTTATTTTAAAGTAGGTTATGTATGTAGCCATTACGTTGTGAAAAACACAAAAATGAGGCAATTATTTTCTGGTATTTGAAAACCAGTATCCAGTTCAGCAAAGGAATCACATATCATTGATGAATGACTAAATTGCCAAGACATACATTTTTTCCATATTACTTTTCTTATTACTTAAAATGAAAACATCAAGTTGGGTGCCATGGTGCATTCTTGTAATCCCAGTGATTTAGGGAGGCTGAGGCAGGAGGATCTCAAGTTCAAAGCTAGCCTCAGAAACTTAGTGAGACCCTAAGCAATTCAAAGAGACCCTGTGTCTAATAAAAAACAAAAAAGGGCTGTGGATGTGGCTCAGTGGTTAAGCATCCCTGGGTTCAATCTCCAGCACCCCCACCCCCAGCCGGGAAAAAAAATAAAAAGAAGAAAAAGGAAAACATCAACCAACATTCATGTTAATTTTTTTTTATTTTTTTAAGAGAGAGAGGGAGAACTTTTTAATATTTATTTTTTAGTTTTTGGCAGACCCAACATCTTTGTTTTTGTATGTGGTGCTGAGGATTGAACCCAGTGCCTCACACATGCTAGGTAAGCACTCTACCTCTGAGCCACAACCCTAGCCCCCAGATATTTTTTTTAAAGTGGGAGATAAAAAAGTGACATTTAGAGTTGATAAGCTTAGTGTACTGTTGGAAAAGCTGTTGCCATGTGATGAAAAAAAGTAAGGAGTCAGAATGAACTTGCATATAACTTTGTAATTAAGAGAAACCTAGAAAGGAAATATATTCTGCAGTGTAATATAGAAATAATTTTTCTATACCTGTAAGGGAGTAAAACATAAGGTAAGATTTTTGTTCCAAGGAATAGAATAAAACCTTGCTGTAAGACCCAAATAATATATCTCTTACATGAATTATTACAGATTGGATTTAGTGATGATTTGGAAAAATGTTTTTAAAGTCTGGAGTAAAGACAGTATTAGTAATAACAAATATGAATACAGATATGGGTTAATTAAGTGGAATCAAATTGTGTGTGTGGGAGGGAGGTGGGGAAGGAAAGATGGGAGATTGTTTTATGTAAATGTTTTCCTGTAGAAACATTACCTATTTTTCACTTTTTTCCCCTCGTTTTTGGATGGTGTTGAGATCAGGAATAGTTTTAAAGAATACAGTTCGAATCTATTTTTCTTTGTTGGAATAGAGCATTGTGGTCCTTAAAGCTGTTGGCAGAGGTTGACAGGTCTTTACTCTTCCAAGGAAAATAGCCTGGAAGTCTTTAGAGAGGTAGTTTGGAATTTCAGCTTCATTTAATTTCTACCTGTACGATTTTGGAGATACTGCAAACTCTCTGAGCCTTAGTTCCCTTATTTACAATAGTAGGATGCCAATGTCCTGCTTTTTAATATAAAGACAGGTATTTCTACGTATGCCTGTATGCATGATCATGTATTAATTATCCGTGGAGACAAACTGGTTTACAACGATTGCCTCTGAGAAGGGAGACGGATTTTGCTAAGCAAACATTCCTATGTTTGCGGTAGAAGTTGTGGGAGGGGCTGAAGTCCTGAAAAACAGTTCTGTGAAAGCAAAGTCAGGGACAAACACTGTATTAGATGTCTGAAGAGAGATCAAAGAATACTTATGTGGGCCTGTATGATGCACTAGCTTTTAAAGGGTTATAGTGGAGGGTAATGTTGGGTAAGTCCTTTAGTCTAGTAGCCTAGATGGAGTTCTTAGGATGTAAACTCTGAAGTTTAGTTTTGTGATGTGGCTGGATTCTGTGCAAAAGTGGCTTTAGAGAAAGGTTGGTGCCATCGGTGGGGTATTTATTATCATTAGGCCAATGGCTGTACTCTGAAACAGACACAAAACAAGTCACCTTCAAGGGGATAATGGGAATAGAAAGGCGATATTCATATTGGCGTCTAGGTCCCAGGTTCGCTGGTGTGCAAATAAACATGGGGTCGCTCCATAAGCCATTGTAAAGGGTGTTCCCTGTTTTGGCGTGGTCCGGTAGCCTAGGGTTTTAACCCTGCCCACTCAAATCTCTAGTACGTTTTCCCAGAAGTCCCTATTGGTCCTTCCTGCAGCTTCTGATTTTCTTCTGTGTCGCTTCTACGCTTGTCATTCACTTCTGTGCAGCCAATTAGCATGTAGAGGTTGGGCTTAGTCGGCCAAAGGAGAGGCGGTGACTCTTGCGTAGTCACCAATGAGTGCGCAAGACTCACGGGGGAGGGAAGGGTCTGTGGGTGCAATCCAGCCAATCACTGATCACGGGTGGCTGGCGCCTCAGCAAGGCGGTTAGCCGAGGGCTTGCTTTCTCAAGATGGCGGCCTCTATGGACGGTTGCGGCGTCGAAGTGGCTGCAGGGAATGGGCGGCGGCTCCACCTGGGGATTCCTGAGGCTGTATTTGTGGTAAGGGTCGCGCTGTTCCCTGGTATGTTGGCCGGAGGCTGAAGTCTGCTTTCTTTCCAGCCCCTACCCGAGCTCGGACTGTTGGGGGAAGGGACTGAACTGAAGGACCAGGAAGGGAGCGATCGTCCGCTTTCCCTCCGGATATCTGAAGCGATTGAGCTCTGTTGCAGGTCGCTCTGAATAAACGCAGGCCGAGCAGGTCCTAAAAGAAACAGGGCCTGGGACAGGAGGACTGGGGAGCGAGAGCAAGGTCAGAGTGAGGGGGCTTGAGCTGGATGTCTTGAGGGACCGCTCCTTTATTGCCAGGTCCCTTTAGAAAACGCGAGGTAGTGAGTGATCGCACCTCAGCCTAGATGTTGTAAAGACAGATAAGTGAACACTTAGAATACAGTGAGTAGGCAGAACAGTTGGTGGTAAGATGTTAATTAAGGAATGGTACCTTGTCAGTTTAAGGAATGCAGAGGTCTCTTGCCTCTGGGAAATGGAAGGAGATGTTGTTAGGGTAACGGTGTAAAATCCTTGTGTCTTGCTAAGGAATCAAGGACTTATCCAGTAGGCAACGAACTGTCATTACACAAGGTATGTACATGAAACCATGATATGATCGTATTTACTAAAGAGTGAATTATGTGCAGTTTAGAGGAGGTGGGGGACATAATTTGGAGATTTCACGGAACAGGGAGACCAACCCCATGTTTAAACAAAGAGAAGCAAGTAGAAGCTGTCAACCCTGTCGTTTTTACATATCTAACTATTCTAAAAGCAGCGTTGTAAAACTACTGGAATTATGACAGAAAACCTCTGAATGGCATTCCAGGCCAGCATCAACTGTCTTTCTTCATTTAGTTGTACTAAGCTACTATGAAAACTTAATGGAATTTTGTCCATCTTTTAATTTGAACCAAAAGATATACTATATTGTCTTCTTTTTGTTAATTATGTCTTATATCTTTCTAAAGATATATTTCTTGTATTTAGAACACGCCTTATTTGCATTTGATGCTTGAATTCTGTAATTATTTTCCTTAATTTTTAATTATTTCACGTTTTCTTTCCGAGATATGCCACATTTCTTTACATTTATCTCTCAACTGATGGTAGCAAGAAATAAAATTTGCTGATTGCCAGGCACTTTCTCAATGACTTTACAGAATTCTAGGGGATAGTTAGCTATTATAATTCCCATATTGTACATGTTGAAATTGAAAAATAGACCCCTTGAGTATCTTTCTCAAGGTCAGACAGAATGTAAATGAGATATTTACAATTTGAACTTCAGCAAATTGTGGGGCTCCAGAGCCTCTACTTACCCCTGTCATGTTCTGCTCTGGGACAAAATTGAGGTAATTCTCTTGGTTTGTGCCATTTATCCTAATCCTAGCATGGTGCCTGGCATATAGTATAACTTGATACTTGTATAGTTAAATTTCCATAGTGCCTTAAATACAACATTCATACTACTTAGCTAGAGATGGCCTCAAAAATCTAATTCAAGAAGGGGCTTTATCTTAAGTTTTGTCTTAAAATACGTTGTTTTCCCTAAAAATTTTTTAATTGTAGTTGGACACAATACCTTTATTTATTTATTTATTTGTGGTGCTGAAGATCGAACCCAGGGCCTCACATGTCGTAGGCAAACATTCTACCACTGAGCCACAACCCCAGCCCCCTCCCCTAAAATTTTATGAGTTATTTTTTTAGACCCTAAAATCCCTACCAGCATGATATAATAAGGAACCCAAATTTTACATCTTTTTATGGTCTCAAATTAATGAGTGACATGGTTTTAGAAAGGGCATCAGATTTTGTATAAATAATAGTTTGACACTTGCCTCTGGTTTCCCATTGCTATTCAGCCTTAACCATATTGTTTTACTACTTTGAACCTGTTTCTTTAACTGAAATGAGAATGACACTACTTATGACAAAAAAAAAAGCATGCTTTCAGTATTGCAGGTATAGTACGTGCTTAGTAAGTGTTAGTCTAATCCCCTATGGCAGGAAGCCATCTATATATCATAGTGGTTAAAAGCCAGACCTGGCTTTTCCTTCAATCCCACTTTTAGAATAATTTTATTTTTCTCTGCTTGAATTATCCCTCCACCATTGTTTATCTGATGCCCTTATCAACTTTTAGTATCTGCTTTGGATATTACCTCCCTGTAGATTTTCCTAACTTCAACCCCAGAACAAAATTCGTGGAACTTTTCATCTGTATCCCCACAGCATATGTTGTACACATAGCTAATGTTTGCTCATTACTCACTACTGCACAGTTATACATAGTCTCCTAAGCATTTCACACAGTCTAACTCTTTTAATTCCCTGTGAGGAAAAGGCACTTTATTTTTTTAAAATATTTTTTTAGTTGTAGATGGACACAATACCTTTATTTATTTATTTATTTTCATGTGATGCTGAGGCTCAAACCCAGTGCCTTGTACTGTGAGGCAAGTGCTCTGCCACCGAGCCACAATCACAGCCCGGAAAAGGCACTCTAATTTCATTATATAAATCAAGAAATTGAGGCAAGGAGAGGTCAACATATCTAGTATGTGGTAAAGCCAGTATTCAAACTAGGCAATCCCTGTCTCTTTTTAAAAATCTTTTTATTAGTTCATTCTAGTTGTACATTATAGTGGGGTTCATTTTTATATATTCACAAATGCATATAAGATAATTTGCTCCATTTAAGTCCCCAGTACTTCCCCTTTCTGTCCCCTTCTCCCTCCCCTTGATCGCCTTCCTTTACTCTCTGAGTTGTCTATTTATTGTTGTTTTTGATTGGTGCATTGTAGCTATACATAAAAGTGAAATTCATTGTGATATATTCATACATGTACATGGCGTATCCTTGTCAGAAATTATTTCTATTTTTGATGATTGCCATTCTAACTGGAATGATATAAAATGTCAATGTACTTGTTTTTTTAAAAAATATTTTTCATTGTAGATGGACACAATACCTTTATTTATTTATTTTTATATGGTGTTGAGGATTGAACCCAGGGCCTCACTGTGCTAGGCTGTGCTCTACCACTGAGACACAACCTTAGCCCCCTCAGTGTGGTTTTGATTTGCATCTTCCTGATTACTGAGGTGTTGAACAGTTTTTCATATATTTGTTGACTATTTATATTTCTTCTTTTGAGCAATGTCCGTTGAGGTCATTTTACCCATTTGTTGATTGGTTATTTATATATTTGGTGATTTTTCAGTTCTTTATATATTCTGGCTATTAATCCCCTTTCAGAAGAGTAGCTGGGAAAGATTTTTTTGCCATTCTGTAGGCTCTCTCTTTATGCTCTTATTTGTTTCTTTTGCTTTTTAATGTGAGATTCATCCCACTTGGTAATTCTTGGTTTTATTTCTTGCTCTTTAGGAGTTTTGGTGAAGAAGTTCGCCTACACCAGTATGTTGAAGTGCTGACCCTATTTTTTTTTTCTAGAAGTTGCAATATTTATGGTCTATATTCTAGGTCTTTGATCCACTTTGAGTTGATTTTTGTGTAGGGTGAGGGATAGGGATACAGTTTCATTCTACATATGGATAACCAGTTTTCCCAGCACTATGTGTTAAAAAGTCTGTACTTCTTCCAGTGTATGTTTTTGGCACATTTGTCAAGTATTAGATGACTATAAATATGTGTGTTTGTCTCTGTGTCTCCTATTTTGTTTCCAGTACCATGAAGGTTTTGTTACTATAGCTCTGTAGTATAATTTGAAGTCAGGTATTGTGATGGCTCCAGCATTGCTCTTTTGGCTTAGAATTGCTTTGGCTATTCTGGGTCTTTTATTCTTCCAAATGAATTTTAGAACTGTTTTTTTTTCCCTAGTTCTGTGAAGAATGTCATTGGTATTTTGATGGGGAACACAGTGAATCTGTGTAATGATTTTGGTAGTATGGCCATTTTAACAATATTAATTCTACCTATCCAAGAGCATGGGGAGGTCTTATCATCTTCTGAGGTCTTCTCTAATGTCTTCCTTCAGTGTTCTTTAATTTTCATTGTAGAAGCATTTTATCTCCTTGGTTAAGTTTATTCCCCTGTGTCTTAACCATGTCTTAGGCTGCTGCAATTCTCCTCGCTGAATTCTCCTTGGTGAATTTAGCCTTGGTGGCATCATAGTTAAGTCCCTTGTTGTGTTTTTCTTTTTCTTCATGGACTTCTTTGAGCTAAAATATTCCTTGATAGCTAATAAGCATAAATATGAATAATGATGTGAAGGTCACAGAAATCATAAGATAATTGAAGTTTCTTATAATTAACTAAAGTTAACACATGCTAGGCGAGTGCTCTGCCGCTGAGCTACAGCCCCAGCCCCTCCATGTATTTTCATGTAGCTTCTGATCCTTATCTAATTAACTAGCTTTTTTTTCCAAAGACCAGGTATATATTTTTTGAAGAAATTTAGCATTGGTATTACTGTTTTTCTTTTGCTTTATTATTCATTTCAAAACAATTTTATTTTATTTGAACTTCTTGATACTTAAGGAAGCATTTGCAGTTTGCCTTGGAAACCTAATGATCATATTTAACATGCTTTCTATGGCAGAACATGTTGGATTAAAAATAAGTAGGAAAATTGATAATTTTGGCACACAACCTGTTGAATCATTTTGAGATTAGTATGTATGAATAAGGAATATGTTTGGTTGCTGGTAAATTTTATATTTACTATAGGGCCACATGGGAAATGCATAAAACAGGAAAGGTCATCATTCCCCCCTGTTTGTAAATGAAAATTAAATAGGTCTAGGTACACTGGTGCACACCTGTAATCCCAGTGATTTGGGAGGCTACGGAAGGAGGATTACAAGTTTGAGGCCAGTCTCAGTGACTAAGTGAGGCCCTTACTCAACTAGTGAGACTGTCTCAAAATAAACAATATAAAGGGCTGGGGATGTTGCTCAGTGGTAAAGCCCTCTGGGTTCAGTCTTCAGGCACAAAAAATAAATAATGAAAATGAATAAAATAGAATTGTGAAAGAATAATAAATTGGCTTCATAATGTATGTGTACTGTCTAAAAAGTGATATTTAATTTTATTTGGTACCAACAGGAATTGAACCCAGGAGCACTCAACCACTGAGTCACATTCCCAGCATATTGTTTTCTTTTTTTAGTACTGGTGATTGAATTCAGGGGCATTCAACCACTGAGCCACATCCACAGCCCCATTTTATATTTTATTTAGAGACAGGGTCTCACTGAGGTGCTTAGTACATCGCCATTACTGAGTCTGGCTTTGAACTCACGATCCTCCTGCCTCAGCCTCCTGAGCTGCTGCCAGCATATTTTTAAATTTGGCGGGGGGTGGTACCAGGGATTGAACCCAGGGGAACTGGACCACTGAGCCACACCCCCAGCCCTATTTTGTATTTTATTTAGAGACAGGGTCTCACTGAGTTGCCTAGCGTCTCACCATTGCTGAGGCTGGCTTTGAACTCATGATCCTCTTGCTTCAGCCTCCTCAGCCACTGGGATTACAGGCGTGTGCCACTGTGCCTGGCTTTTTAAATGTTTTATTTAGAGACAGGGTCTCACTAAGTTGCTTAGGGTCTCACTAAGTTACTAAGGCTGACTTTGAACTTGTGGTTCCCCTGCCTTAGCCTCCCCAGGTATTGGGCTGTGCCACAGGCATGTGCCACTATGCCTGGCTGTTCTTTATCTGTTTTTTTTTTTTTAATTCTTTTTTTGTTGTAGATGGACACAACACACAACATATTTATTTTATTTGTTCTTATTTTTATGTGGTGCTAGGGATGGAACCCAGTGCCTCACGCATGCTAGGCAAGCGCTCTACTACTGAGCCACAACCCGGCCACTACTAGTCTTTGTCTTTTTATAGTTACTCTTTTAGTTAACAACAAAACTTTGGGATAAACTTTTTTTTAATATTTTAAAAACAAAGTTGTCAAAAACTCAGATTGAGTAGTATAAATTCTAAAATTTTCATGTTATTTTTGATCTTAAAGGAAGATGTAGACTCCTTCATGAAACAGCCTGGGAATGAGACTGCAGATACAGTACTAAAGAAGCTGGATGAACAATACCAAAAGTATAAGTTTATGGAACTCAACCTTGCTCAAAAGAAAAGAAGGTAAGTATAAAAATTTCTAAGTTTTTAAAAATTTTACATGACTTGAACTTTTTTTAATATTTATTTTTTAGTTTTAGGTGGATACAATATGTTTCTTTTATTTTTGTGTGGTGCTGAGAATCTAGCCCAGTGCCTCATGCATGTTAGACGAGCACTCTACAACTGAGCCACAACCTCAGCCCGTGACTTGAACTTTTAAAACATCGAGATATACTTTATGAAATGTCTGCTTGTCAAGTGTTCAGTTTGATAAATTTTGACAAATATATCCGATTCTGCCCAGAATTGATTCTTGTCCAGATCAATATCTTTCATTACCCCAGGAAATTCCCTCTAAACCCTTTCCATTTATTCCCTCCCCAGCAACCTTTTGTTATCTGTTTGAACTTCATATGAGTAGAAGCATATAGTTATGTGTCAACCTTCTTACACTTAGTGTAATGCTTTAAAGAGTCATTCATGCTATTGTGTGTATCAGTAAATTAGTTCCTTTTTAGTGCTGAATTCCATTCCATTGTGTATAGGTATACTATGACTTTAGTATATTTTTATCTATTTTAATATTGATGGATATTTCGGTTATTTTCCTTTTTGGCTTTAAGTGTTTATGTGGACATATATTTTCATTCCTCCTGGGTAAATACCAGGGGTACAGTTGCTGAAGTTTAGGTTCGATTTTATGAGAAACTGCCAAAAGTCAATGTATAAGAATTCTAGTTGTTCCACATCCTTACAAACATTTAGTATTGCCAGTCTAAAGATAATTTCAAAAACCATGGAATGAATATTAAAGACCTTATTCCAAAGAATCTAAGATTATAACATCTTAGATGTATAGTTCATTCTTCTAATTTTGCTAATGAGATGAAAGACCTACAGACCCACTTTCCCAATAATACATAATTAATAGGTGTAGTCAAAGAAATCCTCACTCTCAACTCTTATTTCTCCATACATATCCTTTTATATAGCTCATAAAGTCAATTCCTTGTAATAAATATTTGTGGATATTTGCTATGTTTATGTCCCAGAATGCTTCTGTCAGTTAAATACTTAGGAAATTCTAACCATGTGCTAGATAACAATTTTGGGTGAAGTAAAGTCCGATACCAACTTTTAACATGGATACATCTTGGGGGGATTGATGAATTCTTTAAAGTACATAACGTAGAACAGTAGAGATGCTTTGGTACAATACAGTGAATTAGCATTGGGGAATGAAGAGAACAAGGAGTTTCAGGGGAAGTTCCAAGAGGACTAGATTGCTATAGAATTTCAAAGGTTGGTTATGAGTTTAAAGACAGACTAGAGCAAGAAAGAGTAGTTTGGGCATAAGCAACACAATTTTGTTTTTATTTTTATTTTTGTTGTTGTTGTTATTATTATTATTATTATTATTATTATTATTATTATTATTATTTTGTACCAGGGATTGAGCCCAGGGGTGCTTAACTGTTGAGCCATATCCCCAGCCCTTTTTAAAAAAATATTTATTTTTTAGTTGTAGATGGACACAATACCTTTATTTGTTTGTTTTTTGTTTTTTTTCTATGTGGTGCTGAGGATAGAACCCAGTGCCCCATGCATGCTAGGCGAGCGTGCTACTGCTTGAGCCACATCCCCAGCCCTCCCCAGCCTTTTTTAATATTTTATTTAGAGACAGGGTCTTGCTCAGTTCCTCAGAAACTATCTAAGTTGCTGAAGCTGGCTTTGAATTTGAGGTCCTCCTGCCTCAGTTTCTTGAATTGCTGGGATTAAACTTTCTCATTTGATAATTGGAGAAATTTGAATATGGGGTGGGTATTACATGAGACAAAAAATCATAGACATGGAAAGATGAAAATGTTAACAAAATCCAGAATAGGAAATACTAAGAATAGTATGCTCTCATATTGGCAAAAGTATAATTAATAGAAATACATATAATGATCTTCATTAAAGATGTATTATCAGGGATAATCTCTGGATGGTAAGAATGTGGTATTTTTCTTATTTTTATTCTTTAATTTTTCAACATGTACATGTACAGCTTTTTGTGATAATAAAATGAAGCCATTGGATTAGGGATCACCAATAGGGAGTTTAGATAGGAAAATGTGCCTTGAGGCCAAGCCATCTGAGATGGGGGCATGGGGAAGATTGGATGGAATAGGTTTGTTGAGGAGCTCTGAAGTTCAGAGATTCTTTTGGACATCCAAGTGGAAATGTTAAATAGACAATTAAATATATGAGTCTTTTTTCTTTAAGTTGTTGACAGACCTTTATTTTATTTATTTGTTTATTTATTTGTTTAGAGAAAGAAAAATTTTTTAATGTTTATTTTTTAGTTTTCAGTGGACACAACATCTTTTTAATTTTTTTTTTTTTTTTTATGTGGTGCTGATGATCAAACCCAGCGCCCTGGGCATGCCAGGCGAGTGCGCTACCGCTTGAGCCACATCCCCAGCCCTATTTTATTTATTTTTATGTGGTGCTGAGAATCAAACCCAGTGCCTCACACATGCCAGGCAAGAGGGCTTCCACTGAGCCCCAGCCCCTGCCCCAGCTCCAAATATATGAGTCTTAATCCCTTAGAAATTTTTTTTTTTATGTTTAGTGTGTGGGAGGATTCCAATTTATTTATTTTTATTTTATATTTTTATGTGGTTCTGGGGATTGAATCCAGGGCCTAGTGCATGCGAAGCAAGCACTCTACAACTGAGCTACATCCCCAGCCCTGAATTTTTTTTTTGTAAGTAAATATATTTTGGCTTACTATTGGCTTAGTATCACTTAAAGTTAATATAGTCTGGTTTAATAATCTTTTTTCTTAATGCATTTTGGTTTTTGTATCTTGTTTAGGAATTGTTTGCTTATCCCTAATTCATAAAGATAACTTCCTGTATTTTCTTCAAAAAGCTTTGTTATATATTTTACATGGAGATACTATAATCCATGGGTTATTAAACATGGGTTGCTAAATTTCAAAGCAATTATATGATTTTCAAGACCGTTTCTTTGTCTCATGTTTACTATAAAATGGTGGATCTATAGTTTGAAATATATATTTAAATGTTTCTTTGTCACTAGGAGATAGAAATAGTAAATGGTTGGAATATAGACTATCTTTTCTTTCATGTGACTTTAATTAGGAGTTTTAGAATCTTCAGACTTCAAAAATAGAGACCCCACCCTGTGATTTCTCTCATTCTTTCCTGATGGTGGTGTTCTACTATTGAATCAATAGCTGCTCAAAAATTGTTACATGGTAAACCAAAATTGGACTTTTTTTAAAAGCAATTTTACAGTCTAGAAAGTACGAGAGGATTTTCAACTAAATAAATTGTCATTTACATACTCCTGTCAGTAAACAAACAAACAAATAAAATAAATAAAAATAGGTGGATTGTCTTGATCACATTCAGACTTGATTTTTGGTTTTTTTTGAACAGTACCTCTTCTTAGGTTTGTGTATTCTTTCATGAAGAGGCAGAGATATCCTTTGTCTTCCTTTTATGATGCTTAATGCCTAGGCCCATTAATTTTGAATTGCAACATGATGATGTTCTACTGTTTCTTTTTCATTTATTAGTAAGCTGGCATATTTATTTTCTTAATTTTTTTTTAGTTGTAGACGGACACAATATCTTCATTTTTATTTATTTACTTTTATGTGGTGCTGAGGATTGAACCCAGGGTCTCCCATATGTGAGGCGAGTGTTTCTACCACTGAGCTACAACCCCAGCTCTAAGCTGGCATATTTCTATAAAAATAAATGCCTCCCCGCATGTACTATTTGGCAAAACTGTCTGCACAAAATCAGTTCATTTCTCAAAGTTTCTTTCTTAGCAAGAGTTTAGCCCCATACTTCCTATCACCTCAGTAAGTCTCTGCTGTCTTCCAAAAGAGGATTTGTATATTTTCTCTGGCTATTGGGAGTGGATAGAGGTGGGAATGCTGGTTTGCTGCCAGCTATTTATCTTACACCAAACACTTTGTGTCTCTTTTTGTATTTTTTACTCTATTAGATACATGGTATTTGAGGAGTATTAGGTCTTCTTGGTTTTAATCCTATATATAATAATGCTTAATAGTATCAGAGTCTGATTTTTTTTGTTCACTTATAGTAGCCCTCGCTTTTCTTTAGACTAATATTTTGTTGGTGTGTCTTTTTCTAATTTCTTTCAACCTATTTATTGTATCTAAACGTATTTTTTTAATATTTATTTTTTAGTTTTAGTTAGACACAATTTTTATTTATTTATTTTTATGTGGTGCTGAGTATTGAACCCTGGGCCTCGCACATGCTAGGCGAGCACACTACCACTGAGCCACAACTCCAGCCCCTCTAAACATATTCTTGTAAACAACATATGGTGGTTGTTTTTAATGCTAGCCTTTTTAGATAATTTGTCTTTTGGTTACTTTAAAAATCAACTATTCTTTTGTTATTTCAGTATAATTTGTCTTTTTGTGGATATTTTCTTAAATTAGTTGACATATGTTAGTTTCCTGTAATTATGGATGCCTGTGTACTTTGCCTTTATACATGGAAGTTTTTGCTTTTGTCAGGAGCTATGAGTTGATACCAGTTTCAGACCACTTGAATCTAGTTCCCGGTTCTTACATTTCATCTGTGAACTGGGCTCAGGTTTGCAGTTGGAATGTGCACCTGTTCTCATTGACACTACTACCTTCGCTCAACTCAGGGTCTTTTCTGGTTATTTCCCTTTTTATTTTTTCTGGAATTTATCTCACCCCCGTGATATCAGCTGCATAGCAGTTCTGTTTTTGTGCATGATCTATATGGAGTTTGAATGCTAAACCTTTTCTTCATATTTGTTATAAATCCTTTCTTGCAGTCTGTAATTTAATTTTACCTTCAAGCTGTTTGAAGTTTTTAATATTTCATAATTCTCTATGTATATTCTCCTGTTTTCATTGACTATTCTTCAAACTTTTTTTATACCTTCATTTTATTTATTTATTTTTATGTGGTGCTGAGGATTGAATGTCTCATGTGCTAGGCGAGCACTCTGCTGCTGAGCCACAACCCCAGCCCCAAACTTTTTTTAAAAGTATTTTTAGTTGTCAGTGGACCTTTATTTTATTTTTTTATATGTGGTAATGGGAATTGAACCCAGTTCCTCACACATGCTAGGCGAACACTCTACCACTGATCCACAACCCCAGCCCCCAAACTTTTTTTAAACAATAATAGGGATTAAGCTTAAGGTTGCTCTACCATGAAACTATATCACTAGCTCTTTTTAGTTTTTTATTTTGAGGTAGGGTCTGCCTAAGTTGTTAAGGTTGGCCTCAAACTTGTGATCTTTCTGCCCCAACCTCCTCAGTCATTGGGTTCATAGATATAATGATGCTTAGCTTTTTTCCCTCTAATTTGATTTTGTCTTTTTAACTACCACATAATAATTGACATTATTTATAGAGTACAGTGTGATATTTTAATATATGTGTATAATGTAATGATCAAATCAATGTAATTAGCATTTGCATCTCCTTATCATGCCTTTATTTGGAGCCTTAAAGCTCCTCTCTTCTAGTTCTTTGTAAAATATAAAATAAATTGTTTTAAACTATAGTCACTCTACTGTGATATAAACCACTAGAATTTATTCCTCCTGTGTAACTGTATTTTGATGCCCTTTATCTATCCTCCCTCTATTCCCCTTCCTTACATGTAGTAATCACTATTTTGTTCTTTTCTTCTTTGTGATCAATTTTTTTAGATTCCCCAAATGTTAGACAACATGTGATATTTGTCTTTCTTTTTTTAATATTTATTTTTTAGTTGTAGTTGGACTCCATACCTTTATTTTATTTATTTTTATGTGGTGCTGAGGATTGAACCCAGGGCCTCGCATGTGCCAGGCGAGTGCTCTACCACTGAGCCACAACCCTAGCTCAATATTTGTCTTTCTATGTGTGGCTTATTTCACTTAGTATAATGTCTTCCAGGTCCATCAAGTTGGCAGAGGTAAAAAGATTTCATTCTTTTTTAATGGCAGAATAATATTCCACTGTCATACCACATTTTCTCTACCCTTTCACCTGTTGGTTGATTTCATATCTTGGCTATTGTAAACAGTCCTGCAATAAACATGGGCATGCATCATTTCCTTTGGCTATATACCCAGAATTAATTTAGGTATGATAATCTCCTTTTTGATATATGAATCTGAGGCCTTTTATCAATCTTTAATCTTGGAGATTTTGTGGTTATCATCTTTCTTCTCTGTAAATTTTTTCCTTTCTCCTGGGATATCTTGTTTACGGATGTTGAACACTTGTAATTCTGCCATCCATTTCTCTTTATTATTTCCTTTTTTTTTTTTTTTTAACTGTCTTTGTCATTTGTTTTTTGGCAACTAGATGGATATCCATGTGTTCTTTTTTTGATACTGGCAGTTGAACCCAGGGGCACTTATCACTGAGCTACATCCCTAGCCCTTTTTAAAAAAATCTGATACAGTCTCACTAAGTTGCCGAGGCTGGCCTCAGTCTTGTGATCCTCTTTCCTCAGCCTCCCAAGTCACTGAGATGATAGGCCTATGCCATTGCACCTGACTTTATGTTTTCTTTATTTCATCTCTTATGTTTTTGTACCTTGTATTTTTTTATTGTTATTGTTGTTACCAGGAATTTAACCCTGGGGGTACTTAAACCACTGAGCCACATTCCCAGCCTTTTTTTTTTTTTTTGTACTTTTATTTAGACACAGGATTTCACTAAGTTGCTTAGGGCCTCACTAAGTTGCTAAGGCTGGTTTTGAACTTGAGATTCTCCTGCCTCAGCCTCCCGAGCTGCTGGGATTATAGGCATATGCCACCGTACCCAGCTGTAACTTGTAGTTTTGGATCTTCTTAACAACTATTTGCTCCTTCTTTGTATTGACCAATATTCTTTCTTTTCTCTTTAAGATGTTTTTAAATACTTATTGTATGTTTTCTTTGAGTATTTGTTTGTTTAATGTGATAGATTGTTGAGTTTGTTGTCTTTATATTATTGTAGTGGAGTTTATCACACTTTCATTTGTTTTCTGTCAGCTCATATTCCTTCAGGGATATCACCTGCTTTTGCCATTATGTGGAGGGTAGGAATAATTTAAGTTCCTCTTGGTGGTAGATAGGAGTGGAAGAATGCTGCTGGTGTTATAGTCTAGGGTATAGCCACCAGACAAATACTCCCTCTCCCCAATCAGGAAATACTGCTTCTGAGGGATTCTTTCTGTTCCCAGGCCCTTGGCTTTCTTTCTTTTTTAAAATTTTTTTAATTTGTTTTAATTAGTTATACATGATAGTAGAATGCATTTATGCACTTTGCTATATCATACATAGATAGGATATAATTTCTCATTTTTCTGAGTGTACATGTTGTAGAATCATATTGTTCATGCAGTCACATATATACATACAGTAATAATGTCTGTTTCATTCTACTATCTTTCCTATCCTCACATCCCCTCCCTACCCCTCCCCTCCACCTAATCTAAGGTAACACTATTCTTCCCTAGTGCCCTCCACCTTATTGTGAATTAGTATCCGCATACTAGAGAAAACATTTGGCCTTTGGTTTTATGGGATTGGCTTATTTTGCTTAGCATGATATTCTCCAACTTCAACCATTTACTGGAAAATGCCATAATTTTACTCTTCTTTAAAGCTGAGTAATATTCCATTGAGTATATATACCATATTTTCTTTATTCATTAAAATCAACACCCATAATTCAAATGTATTCTTAGACATCAGCGATGAATACACTGAAAGAGCAATTAGGAAAACTACTCCATTCATGATAAGCCTCCAAAAAAATACCTGGGAATCAATCTAACAAAAGAGGTAAAAGACCTCTACAATGAAAACTACAGAACAATAAAGAAAGAAATTGATGAAAACCTCAGAAGATGGAAAGATCCACCTTGCTTCTTGATAGGCAGAATTAGTATTGTCAAAATGGCCATACTACCAAAAGCACTGTACAGATTTAATGCAATTCCTATTAAAATCCCAATGACATTGTTCATGGAAATAGAAAAAGCAATCGTGAAACTTATTTGGAAAAATAAAAGACCCAGAATATCTAAAGCAATTCCAAGCAGGAAGAGTGAAGCAGGAGGCATCACTATACCAGACCTTAAACTATACTACAGAGCTATAGTAACAAAAACAGCATGGTATTGGTGCCAAAATAGACTTGTAGACCAATGGTACAGAATAGAGGACACAGAGACAAACCCACATAAATACACTTATCTCATACTAGACAAGGGCACCAAAAACATGCACTGGAGAAAAGATAGCCTCTTCAATAAATGGTGCTGGGGAAACTGGAAATCCATATGTAGCAAAATGAAATCAAACCTCTATCTCTCACCCTGCACAAAAATCAACTCAAAGTGGATCAAAGACTTAGTCACTAGAACAGAGACCCTGAGCCAAATAGAAGAAAAAATAGGCCTTGGCTTTCTTTACTGTCATTATCCAAGGGAAAAGGAGTGGGGGAAAACAGATCTGTTGGGGGCCAGTACTTGTCACTTTCAACTTCACTGCTTGGCCCTCTTCCTGCCTCTGGCCAATTTTTGTCCTTTTTCTACCCTGTATCAGTGATGGGATAGATTCAGAAGGCATTCGTGTGATTTGATACTTTTTTTTTTTTTTAACAATGTGACAAGTGTACACACTGAGAAGATGCCACTATGATTTGCCTGGCATTTAGCTGACTCTGATGTGCTTGTAATGAATATGCTTGCCAGAAGCAGCTGCATGCAGCACGGGGTGGAGAGTTGGTGGTTTCAAATTTGATGTATAATGTATTTGAATGTGTGTGTGTTGTTTTTTTTTTTTTTTTTGTACTGGGGATTGAACCCAGGAATACTTAGCCCCTGAGCCACATCCTCATCCCTATTTTGCATTTTATTTAGATACAGGGTCTCACTGAGTTGCTTAGCACCTAGATTTTGCTGAGGCTGGCTTTGCACTTGTGATCCTCCTGCCTCAGCCTCCTGAGCTGCTGGAATTACAGGGGTGCACCACCACGCCTGCCTGAATGTATGTTATTTTTTTAAAAATATTTTTATTAGTTGATGAATTTTTTAATTTATTTGTATGTGGTGCTGAGAATCGAACCCAGTATGTCACACATGCTGGGCAAGCACTCTATTACTGAGCCACAACCCCAGCCCCTGTTATTTTTAAGATTACCTTTAAAATTAATCTATTTAAAATACAAGTCTAATCAAATGGAGAATCTCTGAATCACCTCTGTGGAATATGGTCTGCTTCTAGAAACGGTTATTAACAGTGGGGATTTTGATGTATAGAACAGGGCTTTGTTCAAAACATGCATTCTATACATCTTTGTTATTATATCTTAAATATTTTATTAAATGTTTATGCCTTTAATATTTTAAAAATGTTTTATTAAATGCATTTTATTTTTTGAAGTATTTTATTGAATATTTTATTTTTATAAACATTTGTATCTTTCTTTAAAGGTTGATGGACTTTTATTTTATTCATTTATTTATATGTGGTGCTGAGAATGATCCCAGTGCCTCACACATGCCAGGCAAGCACTCTATCACTGAGCCACAACCCCAGCCCCAACATTTGTATCTTAAGTACTTTGTGTTACACCTAAAATTTCCTAAGTATTTTAAAAAATTAAATTTATGAAATAAGATTAGTGTATATTAAATATTTTATATTTATAATTAGTCTTCAAGAATATATCAGTAGGGGCTGGGGCTAGTTGGTAGAGTGCTTACCTTGCATTCACAAGGCCCTAGGTTCAATCCCCAGCACTACAAAAAAAAAAAAGAATATATTAATAGACAAGGTAAAGTTAGTAAGACCATATCTTGGTGTTTATTTTTACTTGTGAAATAGTATATTAACCTTTTTCTTGTTCATAGGCTAAAAGGTCAGATTCCTGAAATTAAGCAGACTCTGGAGATTCTAAAATACATGCAGAAGAAAAAAGTAAGTGCATTTTTCTTTAAAATACAAGTAAACCAGGATATATTAGCAGAGTTTCATCTTCCTTGATTCTTTGGTATTTGATCTGTGCTGTAGGATCCATTCTTCCTTCTTGAGCATATACACTAATGTACCAGAATTTTGTGTAAAAATTGTGGCTTTGTGACTTTTCCTTAAAAGGCTAGCACTTGGATTACTTTATTTATATGTAGTGTTTACAAAATTTAAATATAATCAGAAAATGTTTTAAGTTATTTTGAGGTGGTAACATCACAGTTTTCTTTTTGGGGGGTGGGTGGGTAAAAGGGATTGAACTCAGGGGCACTTGGCCACTGAGCCATATCTGTATTTTATTTAGAGACATGGTCTCACTGAGTCACTTAGCTCCTTGCTTTTGCTGAGCTGGCTTTGAACTTGCGATCCTCCTATCCTCCTGCCTCAGTTTCCTGAGCATCTGGAATTGTAGGCATGTACCACCACACATGGCCAGTTGTTTTGTTTTTTTTTTCATAGTGATGGTTGTCCTCCCTAAGAATAAGGAGTAAGCCCAAGATTTATAGAGCTTGAAAAAATCATAAGAGATTACCATTTTCAGGTTCTTATTTCACAGTTTAGGAAATAACTACTTAGAGGTTAGTTATGCTTAGTTGGTTTCACATAGCTACTTAGTACTGGAAGAACTAATTTTGAGTCTTCCAAGTCTCAATTCAGTATTCATTAAATAAAATCAGGCTGTAAAGATTAAATTTAAAAAAAAATATTCATTTTTTAGGGCTGGAGATGTGGCTCAAGTGGTAGCGCACTCGCCAGGCATGCGTGCAGCCCGGGTTCAATCCTCAGCACCACATACAAACAGGGATGTTGTGTCCACCGAAAACTAAAAAATATTTAAAAATTCTCTCTCTCTCTCTCTCTTTAAAAAATATTCATTTTTTAGCTTTAGGTGGACATAATATCTTTATTTTTATGTGGTACTAAGGATCGAACCCAGTGCCTCACACATGCCAGGCGAGCGTGCTACTACTTGAGCCATATCCCCAACCCCAAGATTAAATTTTATAAGAATATTGTTTTGAACAGATTGTGTACACATGTGATTTATTATTTGAAGAATAACTAGATTTCTAGTAGATTATTATATGTGGTGAATTTTTTGAGAGACTTCAGAACCTGAATTGGGCATGAAACACTGATGAAGTAAAAATAACAGCTAATTCTTCTATAATATTGATATAATTCATATATGCCAGGCACTGTTCTGTGTGTAAGCATTAGGGAAGTCAGTGCTTACCTTTGCCTTTGCCCTGGTACTGGGAATTAAACTCAGGAGCATTCTACCTCTGAGTTATAGCCACAGCTCATTTTATTTTTTATTCTGAGACGGGGTCTCACTAAGTTGCCCACGTTAGCCTGGAACTTGGAATTCTATTGCCTTAGCACCCCTCAAGTCACTGGGATTATAGGTGTATGCCACTATACTGGCTGTGCGAGGATGGTTATTTTTTAATTTTATAGTGAGGAACATGAGGCATGGAAAGATTAAGTGAGATGCCAAAATTTACACAGCTGGTAAGTAGCTGAACCAGAGTCCATGCCCAGCCATCTGGCAGTAGTGTTCATTTCTTTTACCTTTACCTTTACATTTAGTTCACATGATGGTATTGTTTTAAATGTCTTAGGTCCAGCTATGGAATTTCTTCTTTATAACTTTGATATCAAACTGGTTTGTTTTTGGCACTGTCATTTTTTTTTTTTTAAAGGAGTCCACCAGTTCACTAGAGACCAGATTCTTATTGGCAGATAACCTGTACTGCAAAGCTTCGGTTCCTCCTACTGATAAAGTTTGTCTGTGGTTGGGGGTAAGTAAATGCTGTAGCCACAGCTGACGTATTTGTAAACCAGTGTGTTTTGCATAGCAAAACAGTATTGCTTGAGATGTGTAAAAGTGTTCATCCCTCATTGTGGAAGGAAGGAAGGGACAAACATTTTTTTGTAAGGGAGATATAGTTCAATCTGTTATAACTTATTCCTTATAAGGTTACATTCACAGGTACCAGGGGTTAGGATTTCAGTGTATGTTTTGGGTTTACACAGTTCAACTCATAATTACATTTTAATTCACCCTCAGTTCTGTCCTTGCCTTCCTAAATTTTTTTCTAGCACAGTGGACAGAGTGATCCATTAAAATCTGTGAAGTGATTCCATATTCTCTCCAAAAATTTCCAGTGGTTTCTCATCTCATTCTGAGGAAAAGCCCAAGTTCTTTGAATGGCTTACAAATGCCTCCACAGTTTGGTACTCCTTGATACTTCTCTTGCGTAATACCTTACTTCCTTGGTTGGCTACACTTAGACTTCTTGCTTGACCTAGACAATGCCTGGAATGGCCCTGCCTCAAAGATTTTATTCTGGCTCTTTCCTCTACTTAAGTTGCTAGATTTAAACATGTCAGATTATGTTACTAGGACTTTAGTAGTTTCCCCTGTCATAAGCTAGTCCCACTTCCTCTCTGGCACTACTTGACTTTTCACTTAGCATTACATACCTTTTCTTTTGAGTAGTATTAGGATTTGCTGCTTGGTTTTGTTGGCTTCTTGTTATTGTGTGGCAGGGCTATGGCATAATAATAATATTAGGTTGTTTTTATGTTTGTTTTAGAGGGAACAGTGCTATATAAAAAAGTGCACATATAAAATATTTATTTTTTGTATACGCTTTAATTTTTTTTTTCTGGGAATTTAACCAAGGGCCTCACTCATGCTAGGCAAGTGCTCTACCACTCAGCCATGTCGCTAGCCCTGTATGCCACTTTGAGATGGAATTGTTGGGTCTAACAATAAACGTGTGTGTGTATACACACACACATGCACACACAACACAAAACATTTAATATTTTGAAAGATACTGCCGCATTGCTCTCAACAAAGACTGTACCAATTTACATTTTTCTCCTGCAGTGTATAAAGTATCCTTTTATTGACAACATTTAGATTTTTGTTAATTTTATACATGGAAATGCTATCAAAATTTTTTGTTTAACAAAATGATCATTTGTATTTCTCTTCAATTTGCCTGCCTGATTATGTCCTTGCTATATTTTTCTGTTATAGTCTTTGTTTGCTTGTTAATAGATATTTAGATCTTTATATATTATGTATTTGGGATACAGTCTTCTTTTATATAATGCAGATATTTTTTATGAGGTGTTGCTTGTCTTTTGTTTATGGTACTTCTTATAGAGAACTTTTAATTTTTTTAAAAAGATATATTATTAGTTGTTGATGGACCTTCATTTATTTGTATGTGGTGCTGAGGATCGAACCCAGTGCCTCACACATGCTAGGCAAGCATTCTACCACTGAGCCACAGCCCCAGCCCTTGAGAACTTTTCATTTTTAATGAAATAAAGTTCATTAAACATTTATGATTTCATTTATGTTAACTGCACTCCTTTCACTCAGTTCATAAATATATAAATAGGTTTCTGATATTTTTTGCTCAAATACTCATTTGTTGAGGATCATGTGAAAAGGCAAGCTACTCAATAGAATAAGGGGTATATAAAATAGTTTTTTCTGAGAAGAGAATACCCAGTGGCCAGTAGCCACATGAAAATTGTTTAGCTTCATTAGCAAACAGGGAGATGCAAATTAAAAGCACTGTGCGTTTGCATTTTGCACTTACCAGAATGGCAGGGCAAAACAGAGTAAACATCACTAATTCCCCAATCTGAAATCCTGAATGCTCCAGCGTCTAAAATTTTCTCTTTTGTCATCTCCTTCTGTATGTCAGAAGTCTAGATGTACCTGGATGGGTCCTCTGGTCAGGTTCTCACAGGGCCAGCATTAAAGTACCAGGAAGGATGTACTCCTTATTAGAAGCTTGGGGGTGATTCCACTTCAGTCTCATTCAGATTGTTGTCAGATTGTAGTTCTGTGTGGTTGTAGGTCTGAGATCCCTGTTTTCTTGGATCCCTGGCTTCTAGAGGCCACCTACATTCCTTGGCTCTTAGACATTTTCTGTCTTTAAAGAAGCAGTGAATATCGTCTTAAACTTCAAATCTTTCCAGCTTTTCCTTCTGCCACTAGAGAAAGTTCTCTGATCTGAAGAGCTCATGTAATTACATTAGACCTATTCAGGTAATACCCATTCATTAGCATTAACAGACAAATGATATACCTCATCAGATTCAAATGTTCCAGGGATTAGGCTAGGACAATGTGGGTTTAGGGAGTCCTAATTCTGTATACTGCAGAAATCAGTCATGAAAGAACACATACTATTTGATTCCATTTGTGTAAAGTTCAAACATAGGCCAAATTACACTGTTAGAAGCCAGAAAAATGATTCCCTTTGGGATTAAGATGTTGGTGATTTACTGGAAGGATCCATGAGGAGCCTTCTGGAATGCTGATGAACATGTCTTCATTGATCTAGATGCTGGTCCCATGGGTGTTATGAGTTTGTGAAGATGCATAAAGTTGTATGTTTATGATGTGCAAACTTTTCTATATGTATATATGTTTACATATAGACAAAATAAGAAAACTGCACAAAACAAATTACAAGTTAATTTGTTACCAGTCAGGGTTCCACTAGAGAAACAGAACCAGTAGGATATGGCTAGCCTACATATAAACTTGTGTACTAACATACAAGTTGGTGTGTGTATTTGTGTGTAATAACTCATGAATTCATAGTGTTCTTTCCAGTTCAAATTCAGGGCAACAGAGGTTTTTTTTTTTTTTTTTTTTTAATATTTATTTTTTAGCTTTAGGTGGACACAATATCTTTATTTTATTTTTCTGTGGTGCTGAGGATCGAACCCAGTGCTTCACGCATGCCAGGCAAGCGTGCTACTACGTGAGTCATATCCCCAGCCCCGGCAACAGAGTTTTTACTCAACTTGTTCCTCTGTTTCTTCTGTATTCTATATTGAGAGTATCTGGTTCTCAAAGTACCAGAGGTGATAGAATTACACTATGTAATATTATTCATTTGTTTTATACCTTATCATACAAAAAATGTTCTTAGAATAACATGACCAAATGCTATTACAGGAATGTTTTTCATGTATTCTTTCTGTCCTTTCCTATTCTTTACAGGGATG
Organism: Marmota marmota marmota; assembly: GCF_001458135.2. Lineage (NCBI taxonomy): Eukaryota > Metazoa > Chordata > Mammalia > Rodentia > Sciuridae > Marmota > Marmota marmota. Next base: position 96,327 of record NW_026000260.1, on the reverse strand, counting down.
TGCTCATATTATTCATAATGGTGCCCAAAGCCATTATGTACTCTGCTTGCTCTCTTGCTTACTTGTGCCCTTCATTTACCCTTGTTCTCTCTGAAAATATGTATAGAATGCATATCACTAACATCATACTGATATTCCCCTAGTTATTTTGGTCGTCTGATACTCTACTACATTCCTTCAGATTTTGGGACACAATATTCCTTGAGTTCTCAAATGTTACTAACAATTATTCTGTAGCCTTTGTACTTAAAAATCACTCTTGCTGAATATAAAACCCTCAGCTCACATTTTATATCCTTGAACACTGTATATTTTGCTCCATTTTTTTGTCATAACGTGTTTCTCAAAAAGTTTTGATGACAAACCAATTTTCTCCCCTTAATAAATGACTTATTTTTTTTTTGTCTGGGTATCAAAAAGACTTCTGGGTCAATTTGCCCAGGTATATAGTGTGCCCCTTCATTTTGTGTGTGTGTGTGTGTGTGTGTGTGTGTGTGCGCACGCACGTGCGCGCACACATGTGTACACAAGTGTGCATGTGCATGCAGGCATGTGTGTTGCAGTAATTCAGGTGCAGGTCAGCATGAGAAAGAAAGAAGAAGCAGAGCAAGCAAAGCAGCAGCAGAAAAAAAGTCCTTTATTGTATACAGCAATCTTTTTATAGTATTGTGAACAAAGAAGGCAGCCTTCCAACAGCAATGAATCAGGTCTTTCAGCTAATTAAACATAGCACACAGAAGTTTTACTTTCTAATCAGAAATGACCCGCTTCTCATGGCTAATCTACTCTCGGCCTGGAGCATGCCGAGCTCTGCTCTTGTTAAGAACAGATAATAAAATTTTTCTCAGCGCCCTCCTAGCCCACTTGGCAGAACATCCCGTTTGCAGGCAAGTCCTCCCAAGGACGGCAGACACCTCGTTTTCAAGCATGTCCTCTGTTACCTATCTATACCTTGACAGAATATCCCCTTTGCAGGCAGACTCCATCAAGGACAGTAATAGTAACGCAGTCACATCTGATTCTCTACACATGTGCCTGTGTTTGTGTGATATTTTAAGAACATTTTGTTGAAATGAACTGTTCAGAATTTTTGTTTTTAGTGCCATCTTTGGTTTTCTTTGGGAATTCCTATTATGTTTATGTTCAGTCTTTGCCTGTGTTCCAACTCTTGTCACTTTCTCTTTAATCCATTTTCTCCATTTTTTAAATATTTTTATGAAATTTCCTCATATTCTGTGAATCTTAAGGTTTTGTATATTATAAATATTTGCATCTGTCTTTCTTCTAGTTTAGTCATCTTTTCTGAAGTAAATTTTTTTTTAATATTTATTTTTAGTTTTAGGTGGACACAATATCTTTATTTAATTTTTACATGGTGCTGAGAATTGAACCCAGTGCCTCACGCATGCCAGGCGAGCGCGTTACCACTTGAGCCACATCCCCAGCCCAAGTAAATGTTTTTTTATTTCTAATTCTTTTCTGAATTCTGTCACCTTATCTGAATTTTCTAATTCTGGTTTTATGTTTGTCTTTTCCTATCTTGTATTCATTTTCTTAATGTTATTATTTGGATACCTTATAGTTTTCACTTATTTTGTTGGAATGTCTGTTTTGCTTACATTGTAAAGATGTTATTCTGTTGCTTATTCTCTTTCTTTTTAGAACTTTGCATTTGATTTGACTTAGTTCATTTCTATGGACAGTTTTTAGAATGGAGAAATAATTCTAGAGTTCCCTTTTGTTTTTTATGTAAAGTGGTAAAAGTAAACAGTTGCTGAGACCTTTGACTTGAAGATACAGGGCTGTTTTTTCTTCCCTGTTCTGTGGATTGAACCCAGGGATGCTTCACTGAGCTACAGCCCAGCCCATTTTTTTTTTTTTTTTGAGACAGGGTCTCACTAAGGTGCCCAAGCTGGCCTCAAAATTCGGATCCTCCTGCCTCAGCCTTCTGAGTAGCTGGGATTACAGGAGTGTGCCATCATGCCTGGCTGTTTTGTTATATCTTATTAAGGTCATTCCCAGATGTTTTAGTAATTTTTGTAGCTAGAATGAGTTGAATCTTTTTTTTTTTCATTTTCCTCACTGTGAGGCCCTGTGGGTAAGGAAGTGTGTAAGGCTAGGTGTACCTAGAATACCCCTATATCAGTCTGCTCTGAGAGCATGCAAGCCACTTTTAGTCTTTTTAAAATTAATTGTTGGGGCTGGGGATGTGGCTCAAGCGGTAGTGTGCTCGCCTGGCATGCGTGCGGCCCGGGTTCGGTCCTCAGCACCACATACAACAAAGATGTTGTGTCCGCCGAAAACTGAAAAATAAATATTAAAAAATAAATAAATAATTGCAAAAAATTGTTATTTTAATTATATATATTTATGAAGTACTATGTGATAATTTAATATGTATACATAATATGTATATTGATCAAATCATAGTAATTAATGTTTCCATCTCCTTATTGTTATTTCGTACTTTTTTTTCTGTGAGATATTTATTATATTTTTATTTTTTGTCTGTTTTTTGTTATTTGTTTTTGGATCTTTAGACCTCCTCTCTCATACTTTTTCATAAAATATGTAACAGTTTATTGTAATTTATAGTCCCCCTACTGTGCTTTAGAACACTAGAACTTTTTTTGCTACCCACGATCCAACTTCTCCTGACCCCTGCTTCCCAACCTCTAATAAGCACTATTCTACATTCAGATCTACTTTAACAGTTTTATTAAGATGTCATTCACATACCATAAAATTCACTATTTTACAGTGTATAGCTCAGTGATTTTTAGTATATTCACAGAGTTCTGCAACCATCACTTCTGTCTAGGTCTAGAACATTTTATTCACCCCCCCCTCCCCAAAATACTCCATACCTATTAGCATTCACTCCTCATTCTTTCTTCTCTCAGCCTCTTGTAACCACTAATTTACTTTGTTTCTATGGATTTACCTATGCTGGACATTTCACATGAATGGAATTATACAATATATGGTCTTTTGTGGTCTTTCACTGAGCATCATATTTTTAAGGTTTATCAATGTAGAGACATGTGTCAGAGCTTCTTCTTTTATTGCCAAAGTATTCCTTTGTATATATAGACATTTTATTGATTCATTATCAGCTGATAGATATTAGGTTTGTTTCTATCTTTTTTGGCTATTGTGAATAATTTTGCTGTGAAAGTTTGCGTACAAGTTTTTGTACAGACATATGTTTTCAGTTATCTTGGGTATATATTTGTCCTGATTGTTAATGTTAGTTTTTGTGGAGTTTTTAAAGTAACAGTAGATTCAACAATTGCCACTGCTGCCACCATCTTCTCCCTGGCTTTGCTTGGTTTTATTTTAATTTAGAGCCCTAATTAATCTGGAAACTATTTTAATAAACACTGTGAAGGAGGAGTGTTAACTTTGATGTCTATTCTCTCAAGTGGATAGCTACTAGTCCCAGCACCATTTGTTGAATTGTCCCTTCTCTCTCTACAGATTGAGTTTTCCTATCTGCCTGGGTTCTTTTCTGTTCCTTTGTTCTGTTTGTCTATTCCTAATCAATATCACAATGACCAAAGGAGCTGCTTTTGCAAAAGGATAAGAGGGTTTTCCAGGTAATGTAATAGTACGTTCAGAGGCCCTCAAAGCAGGACCTGCCTTGAAGGGACAGACAGAAGGAAGGCCAGGTTTGCTTGACTTTGGTACTGCAATGGAGGGTGAGAGTGCTAGATGGTGGGGCAAAAACAAGTGATATTAGCTGAAGGGTTTCATGTTAAATGCAATCGGAAGCTATTGAAAGATTTTAGGCTATTGAAAAATTTTAGACCGAAGTGGCAGGAGCTGATTTTTTTTTAAAATATATATATATTTATTTTTTAGTTTTCGGCGGACACAATCATCTTTGTATGTGGTGCTGAGGATTGAACCCAGGCCGCACACATGCCAGGCGAGCGCGCTACCACTTGACCACATCCCCAGCCCTGTCAGGAGCTGATTTTTAAAATCACTTTCTTTTGGTACTAGGGATTGAACCCTAGAGGTGCTTTACCACAGAGCTACATCTTTAGCCCTTTTTATTGTTTTTTTAAATTTTGAGATAAGTTTGGCCTCAAACTTGTCATCCTCCTGACTTAGGCTCCTGAGTCAATGGGATTACAGGCCTGTGCCACTGTGCCTGGCTCTATTGCCTTTTTTTTTTTTGGTACTGGGGATTGAACCCAGGGGCACTTGACCACTGAGCCACATCCCCAGCCCTATTTTGTATTTAGAGACAGGGTCTCACTGAATTGCTTATTGCCTAACTTTTGCTGAGGCTAACTTTGAACCCGCAATACTCCTGTCTCAGCCTCCCAAGCTGCTGGGATTATAGGCATGCGCCACCACTCCTGCCTCCATTCACTTTTTTGAAAAACTTTTTATTATAATTTGTTATATATACATTCACTTTTGAAATGGTTGTATAATAGTTGTATGATAATATAATAATTGTGGGTAGATAAACTGTTTTTTCAAATTAGCTTTTTCTTTTTGGAGACAGAAATTTGTCAGATATTTGGTTTTGGTACAACTTTTAGACTGTTAATACACTTACATGTCCTTAAAAAAGGTACAGAAAGACTGTCTGCTATAACTGAATACCACAAACTAGGTAAATTATGAAGAATAGGGATATATTTGGCTCATGGATCTTGAATCTGCAAAGTACAAGAACATGACATTGGCATCTGGTGAGAGCTATATGCTGCATCATAACATAGTGGAGGACATCACATAATGAGACAAAACAAGTGTGCTAGCTTGGGTTTCTCTGCCTCTACTTCCAAAGCCATTCATACCATCATTGGGGCCCCCAGTTTCAGGACCTCATCTAAAATGAATTATCTCCCCCCAGAGGTCCCACTGTAATTACCATTAACACATGAATTTGGGGATTAAGTTCCAACACATGAATTTTGAGAGACATAAATTATAACTCTAGCAAGGGTATACCTATCCTTACTAGCCTAGTAACCTCCTGTTAAGCAATCAACAATTCATTTCTTGGTATCCTTCTGGAGAAATTATATATATATATCTCTCTTCCGCCTTTTATACACAAATGGTGACCTGTGGATGTGCCAATGCCGCAGCCTGGCTGGGCACAATTCAAGAGCCACTTGTCAAGCAGAAACGAACTTTATTTTTAAAACACACGCTGAACCACAGGAGCTCTTCAGGAATTCCCTCAGAGCCCAACTGCCGCCTTGGGCTTCCAGCCAGCCTCTCAATCCCCCACTCCTCCTGCTCTTGAGGCCGATTGGCTGGGTCGCATGGGCGGAGCCAAAAGAGTCCCCCAATGAGCAGCTCCGTGGTCTGAAAGGGCGGGGAAACAGCCCAATGAGCATCACCACAGAGGAGCCAATCAGCTGGAAGCTTGCTGGGGCCATGGTGAGCCAATCAGCTGGAAGTTTGCTGGGGCCGCTTAGGCTGTGGCTCTCAACATCTCCCCCTCTCTGTTTAATTAAACAACAAGCATGTGGCTTAGGGACCGTGCCTGCCTTAGGTTGTCCAATACTACATATGGTCCTTACCCGTCATTGGATTAGCTGACCTCAAGGTGTCAGCCTCCTGTCTTAGGTTGGTACCATTGCAATTGGATTTACCCTTCATTGACTACTGGTCTAGCATACAGCCACACCTGTGGATAGACCTTTGTACTAGTGGGGGGGTGAGGTTCTTTGCCTTTTCTGCTTGGAAAAAAAAAATCCTGGTTTCATTTGCCTCCAGGTGTGGGAGAACCACTGTCGCAGATGTAAGGATAGCCAAACAGGAGTTCTGGATATCAGCTGTTATGGATTTGAGCCAAATCATCTTCTTTTTGGTCTGTAGAAATCGCTTTAGTTAATCTCTCTGGAATCCAAATTGGCTGCTGTTCTCCCTGTGGAAACACATAAACAGTGCCCTCCACTGAACTACACTCCCAGATTTTTAATTTCTTTACTGTGAACTCTGCTCGTGTCCTTTGCCTAGCTTTCTGTTGGACTATGGGCTACTTGGTCTTTTGCTTAAAGATTTATATATGTTAGGGGAAATTAGTTACAAACATTTTTCCTGTTCATTGTTTGTCTTTTGACTTTGCTTATGGTTCCTGGGTTTTGTGTTCTAGAAAAACTATCTTCTTTCCAGTGTTACAAAATATTTAGACACAGTACTTTGATGATGTTATTATTTCCATGTAAGTATCTGATCCATATAATTCATCTTCTATGATGTGGGCCCTGGCTCTAATTCTTATTAGAGAACTCCCTGTTTTCCCAGTCTTATTTATAAAATCATCTTGCCCCCGTGTGCTGATAGAATGTAGACTAAAGGAAAAAGAGGATTTATAGGATGACCCCTATGGATTGAACCAATGGGTGGATAGCTGTGTAGTTTACTGACTTGGGAAGAATGGGGGAGGAGCCAGGTTTATGGGGTAAGTTGGAGTTGTGTTTGGGGCATGTCATTCTTGAGATGTCAAGTGAGAAGCTGGGAAGGCTATATTTTAGAGAATCGGCTAAGGAGAAATACTTATCATAGAGTACATGCTGAATGAATGATGAATGTTTTTTTAATGAATGAAATCTCTTTAAGTGTCTTCTAGTTTTCACTTGTACAAGAGTATGAAGAGAGAGCCTACAGAATGGGAGAAGGTCTTTGCCAGATACTCTTCCAGTGCAGTTAATAACTAGAATGATAATAAAGAACTCAAAAAAACTTAACACCAAAAAAACCTAATAACCCACTCAATAAATGGGCAAATGACCTAAATAGACAGTTCTCAAAAGAAAAAATACAAATGGCCAACAGATATATGGAAAAATGTTCAATATTCTTAGCAATCATGGAAATGAAAATCAAAACTACACTGAGATTTCATCCTACCCCAGTTAGAATGTCAGTCATCAAGAATACAAGTAACCCATTGCTGGTGAGGTTATGGGGGAAAAGACACACTCATTCATTATTGGGGAGACTTCAAATTATTGTAACTGCTTTGGAAAATAGTACAGAAATTCTTCAAATGACTAAGAATAGATCCACCATATTATCTAGCTGTCCTATTCCTTGGTATTTATGCAAAAGAACTAAAGGCAGCATACTATACTCATAGTCACATTGATATTTGTAGCAGCACACAATTCACAATAACTGAATTATGGAACCAGACTAGGTACCCATCAACAGATGAATGGATAAAGAAATTGTGGTGTATATACACACAATGAAGTTTTACTCAGCCATAAAGAAGAACGAAATGATGTTATTTGCTAGCAAATGAGTGGAACTGGAGAACATCCTGCTAAGTGAAATAAGCCAGACTCAGAAAGTCAAGGGTTGAGTGTTTTTCTCATATGCAGAAGCTAGAGAGAAAAAAGTAATAAAAAAAGGGATCTTAGGCAAATGGAAAGGAGATCAGTAGAAAAGAAGCAGGGAACCAAGGGGGAGTGAGGAGGGGTGGAAAAGGGGAAGAACTGGGGAATTAAGTTCACCAAATTATGCTACGTGCATGCATGAATATATCACAGTGTATTCCAGTCATGTAACTATAATGTACCAATTGGAAAAATAAATAAATGAAGGGAGACCAATAATGTAGAGAAAGGAGATCAGGGACAGAGAAGGGGGAAATACTGGGGATCAAAATGGAGCAAACTGTTATTATATATTCATGAATATGTCAAAATGAACACCACAGTTATGGATAATTACAATGAAGTAATAAATATAGAAATTCCATCTTGTCAACAATTTCTGGAAAATAAATCATAAGAAACAATAGTAATTGACCCTCACAATTAAATTGGGAGCTTGGGAGCCTGCAATTGGAAAGACATCTTTTTCTCTATTTTTTATATGGACTGCTTCACGAATTTGCTTGTCATCCTTCTACAGTGGCCATGCTAATATCTGTATCATTCCAATTTTAGTATGTGTTACTGAATTGAGTTCTGGAAAGACATTTTTTTTTGTGGTGCTGGGGATTAAACCCAGGGCCTCACACATGCTAAGCAAGCACTTTAGCACTTTACCACTGAGTTAAAATCCCAGCCCAACATGTCCTTTTTTTTTTTTTGGTACTGGGGATCTAACCTAGGGTGCTTTACTAGAGTTGCATCCCCAGCCCCCTTTTTTAAAATTCATAAGTCTTTAATGATCATTAGGTATGTTATTTAAATTAAATAAAAGATATCAATACAAATTTCAAGTTAGAATTATTAACACAGCAAATCTGCCAGCCATGGTGGCACATGCCTGTAATCCCATCGACTCAGGAAGTTGAAAGGCAGAAGGATGGCAAGTTGAAGGCCAGCCCCAGCAGCTTAGTGAGACCCTCAACAATTTAGTGAGACCCTGTTTCAAAATAAAATGTAAAAGGAGTAGGGATGTAGCTCAGTGGTAAAGCATCCCTGTGTGTGTGTGTTTATTTTCTCCTTGCTTTTTTTAAAAAAAATTATTTATTTATTGGTTTTATTTTTTAAATACATGACAGTGGAATGTATTACAATTCTTATTACACATATAGAGCACAGTTTTTCATATCTCTGTATATAAAGTATGTTCACACCAGTTCATGTCTTCATACGTGTACTTTGGATAATGATGTCCATCACATTCCTCCATCATTGCTAAACCCCTGTCCCTTCTCTTCCTCTCCCACCCCTCTGCCCTATCTAGAGTTCATCAATTCCTCCCATGCTGCCTCTCTTTACCCAACTGTGAATCAGTCACCTTATATCAGAAAACATTTGCCATTTGTTTTTTGGGGGCATCCCCAGCCCTTTTTATTTTTATTTTGAGACAGGGTCTCACTAAGTTGCTGACAATCCTGCCAATTTTTTTACGCTAGCCTTGAACTTTCAATCTTCCTGTCTCAATCTCCCAAGTGGCTGGGATTACACACACCACACCAGCCCATCATGTACTTTTTTGGTGGGGGAGGGAGTCAGATACCAGGGGCACTCAGCCACTGAGCCACATCCCCAGCCCCATTTTGTATTTTATTTAGACACAGGGTCTCACTGAGTTGCTTAGCGCGGCACCATTGCTGAGGCTGGTTTTGAACTTGCGATTCTCCTGTCTCGGCCTCCCAAGCCGCTGGGATTTTAGGCTTTCATCACTGCACCCAGCTCATATATTTTTGATTGAATACTTTTTGTCCTATATGAATTTTACAATTTTCTAATTATTAGAGTGGGTTATTCTGTATTTATCTTTTTTTTTTTAAGAGAGAGTGGAGAGAGAGGGAGAGAGAGAGAATTTTTTTTTTTAATATTTATTTTTTACTTTTTCGGCAGACACAACATCTTTGTTTGTATGTGGTGCTGAGGATCGAACCCGGGCCACACGCATGCCAGGCGAGCGCGCTACCACTTGAGCCACATCCCCAGCCCTCTGTATTTATCTTGCACTTACTTTATGCGCAACACTTTCATGTTGTCTCATTTAGTCTGTTTTCCCCAGTATTGACAGTATCACTTCATCTTGCCCCTAGCATCTATAGGAGGTAGTAGGAAGGGGTCAGTAAAAGTTAAGCTGTTTTCTACCTGATCAAATTTAGATTAAAAAAAAAAAGTCTTGAAACTTTCAAATCAATGTATCTATAGCTTAAAAATAACTATTTAAATTTTCAAAAGTAATAACTGTTCAGTGTCATGATGGAGGTAGTAGAAAGGTAGGGTTTTGTGCATGCACACGCACACATGCACCCTCGTGCATCTAGAATCTAACCCAGAGGTCATCTAACTTGTGTAAAAGACCAAATAATAATTTTTTTTGTTGTGCCAACCACATGATTTTTTTCCCCAACACTTAGCTCTGCCACAGTGGCAGGAGAGTTTAAGGCAGCAGACTGGATTTGGCCTGAGGGCTATACTTTTCAGATACCTGCTTTAACCTAAAAAGTATTATGTGACTGTTTAGTAACTATCATGATTTTTTTTCTCTCTAGGCTAATGTAATGCTTGAATATGATATTGATGAAGCTCAGGCATTGTTGGAAAAGAATTTATCAACTGCTACAAAGAATCTTGATTCTCTTGAGGAAGACCTTGACTTTCTTCGAGATCAATTTACTACTACAGAAGTCAGTATCCTTTCTTAAAAACACAAAGAGAAAAAAAAAATAATGTGAAGAATGTCCTTAAGGCTATTGTGAGGTTGTAGATGTTATAGGAAATAACATATTTGAAACTTAGACATGAGTAACTTTATAGGTAGATCAAGAAATTTGAAATGTGAACATTTGGAAAAAGCAAATTCACCTTGGTGATTGAGTATTTTTCTTTTGAATACTTTCCTAACACTTTTATAGCTAGTTGGATAGTTTAATTCTATAAGCATTTATAAATTAAAAGTCTTCTGTGTTCCTGTAACTGTTCTAACCCATATAAGATAGAGAAATCAGTGGGGCGGGGTGAGCAGGGAGTGACAAAGTCTTTCTGTATTAAAACTGTACATGCCAAAGAGCTAAATGATAATGTCATAGCAAAGTGTTAAGTTCATATATGTAGCACCAAGGGTATTTGACGTTTAGAAAAGAGATGTGAACTGGAGTTAGGTCAGGGAAGGCTTTGTTGAGAAGATGAAACAGGAAGTATAGAATTTACATCAGCAGAGAAGTGAGGTGGGGTGTTCTGGTCAAGCTCTTTGCCTTTCTCTTCTGATGTGTATCTTCCTCCTATTCCTGTCATGTTTAAAGACAAAAACCTTGGTGAGGAGGGTTATCCTTCACATATCTCTCTTCCTCACTACTAAGAGTGAATTAATGACCAGATTCTTGTCAAATTTCATTCATAAATCTCTCTGCCCAGTGCCATTAGTTATTCTAGTTCTGGCTTTCTAAAGCATGCACTTAGTAGTTTTCTAACTGTCCTTCATGCTATCCCCAGCATGAATTTACTAAGTCATTAATGTATCTTATTTTTAGTTCTCTGGTTATGATATTTCAGTGGTTGTTTATTGTATGTAAGGTATGCATATAGACACTCTGAAGTGTCCCCAGCCAGTCTTGCCTCATGCCATTGACTTTTCTGCTGTGATTCTTCCCCAGTGCACAGTAGGGTCCAAATAACTCCAGTTGGTCTTCTCACCCCTAAAATGTAGAATGCCTTTTGCATTTCCACACACTGTTTCTCCTACCTGGCATGACTTCCCCTTATTTGCCTGCAGGTATTCCTTTATCTTTCATATCTTAGTTCAAGCATCAGAACATCACTGATATTTTCTAATCCCCTCAGGATATTTTTTTGTCCCTCTGTGCTTATTTAGCACTTTGAACCTTTGAACTTAGTACTTTGTTTTCCTTGTGCAACCATGAGCTCTTCAAGTATAGGAGCTGCCCTTTTCTCCATTGTGTAGCATGAGTGTGTGACAGGTGCTTAGTGCGTGGGTGAGGGAAGGCAGCCAATTTGAGGGCTAGTGTAGGGATCATCACTTAACTGGTGATGTGGAGAGACTTCGTTCAGCTGTGAGATGACAAGGACCTAGGAGAACTGGTATTTCTGGAAAGGAGAAGATGTTAAATGTGAGAGAAAAACAGGATCCATTGACTTACAGGAACCAAAAAAAAGGGGGGGGATCATAAGATTGACTGCAAGCTTTGTTATTGCTAGAGCTTGAAAAGATAGCATGGTGTACAGACATGGGAGTAAGTTAGGGCATCCAGTCTCTGATAACACTGACTGGAAATCAAGGTTTTGTATAATGTCTAGTTGGAAACACAATAGGTGCTTAATAAACTGAACGCCCTGTTAAGCTAAAGAGGATAAGAGATGAAGTTATTGAAATTTGTACTAATTTCTTATATGGCAAGATATGTGCTGAGTGATCTTTGAAATTTCATGGATGACAGACTGTCTTTAAAGCTATTGAACCAGGCACAGTGGTGCACAGCTCTAGTCCCAGCTACTTGGGCAGCTGAGGTATGAGGATCATTTGAGCCCAGGAATTCCAGGACAGCCTAGACAATGTAGTGAGACCTTTTATCAACAAAACAAAAAAAGAAAATATTGAGAGTTTCTGGCATGTACTTGTTAAATATACTACCATAGTTGACAATTGTTGATTGTAGTTCTTAACTTGGTTTTGGTAGAATTTAATTCTATTACTTTTTTTAGCAATTGATACTATAGCAGGATGGCTGGCAACCCTAGTTATAATCAGTATTTGTGTACGTATGATTTCGGTCTTTGATTCATTGTGTGATTGAAGGCTTAGCCATTGTATATGTTTTCTTTAGAACTGCTTTTGCATTTTCTTTGACAATTCTTGCAGATATGGCCAGGGTTTATAATTGGGATGTAAAGAGAAGAAACAAAGACGATTCTACCAAGAACAAAGCGTAATGCTGAAAATTAAAAATGTGTTTCAGTTTTTCAAACATGTTATTTTAAATACTCCAGCATTTATCCGTAAAGAGTAACATAACTTTGAATGTTTTTTTTAACAGCAACTGATCAAAACCTTAAAAATAAACACCATTTTATTTATTTATAAAAATAAAATAAGTTACAAATATTTTATGAAATTACAGTATTTTCTTTTCACATTTCCCAGCAAAATTCATACTGCTTTCATAATTTTGTCTGTCATAAGACAACTTTTAACTGAAATTGGCCGAAAACTGTGAGGTATGCCATGGAGGCTGACTGTTGGGAACTAGCACAGTTTACTTTTTCTTTATTGATTGATCTTACCTGTACTTGATGAGGTTCAACCACTTTGGACATAGAAAAGACAGTTTCAGTATATGTAAACTTGTTTTTCTTTAGTACTTGTAGAACTTTTATGGTCCTTTGTTGCCATTGTCTTCTCTAAGTGGGGTTTATATGAGTTATTCTTAAACAATAAGTATCAAGATATTTGGACTTTTCAGAAAATGGCAATTTGCCTTCCTTCATAGTTGAGACGATACTTTAAAACCCTAAATAAGTGCACAGTGTCTTTGCAATGCTAATATAAGGGAGATCTTGGCTGATGTGAAATAATATTACCCATTTCAAAGCTCATGAGCTAAAGTGATTCTGTATTTCATAACAGTTCTCCAAAGCATCTTGAATATTTGCAATGATTTAAAAAAACTTGTGAGCTTTTTTATTCATGATAATAAAACTGTATATGAATAGTAAAAAGAATCCCTGGGGAAAGCCATTGGTACAGTGGAAAGTACTGGATGATACCGATTCTGGCAGAAACACAAAAATATATTATTCCATCTCCATGTAGTGAAAAGTATACTTGTACAATGTTTTGTACTTGTATTTCATATTATTAAAACACTGATGTTGAAGCTGTGTCATGATATTTTTTTCATAGATTCTCTTTTATCTTAATCTGTTCAGGTTGCTAGAACAGAATACCATAGACTGGGTGGCTTATCAATAGCAGACATCAATCTTACACATTTCTGAAGACTGGGAAACCCATGATCTAGGTGCTTGCAGATTATGTGTCTAGTGAGGTCTAGTTTCTGGTTCATAGATAGCACCTTTTCATGGTGTCCTCACATGGTGGAAGGGGCCAGGATTTTTTTTTTTTTTTAATATAAGCATTGATCGATCCTATTCATGAGTCTTTATAATCTATGCTCTACCCGAAGGTCCCACATCCTAAATCTATTACCTTGGGAGTTAGGATTTCGACATAAAAATTTGGGGACTACACAAACACTCATACAGCATATTTCTAAAGTTAACATGGATCTTTCCACGTATTTGTGGAGTTTATTTACTTATACATAACTAGCATGTTCCAAGACTTCTTATATTTGTAGAAACAACATAAAATCCCTTTGGAAGAAATATGGATACAGCAATTAAGAGGTTAAGCTGAAAGATACCAGAGTTCCTTGATTCAGTTTTTTTTCATTATTTTAAACTCTCGTATTTCAGAATTTGATCTTGAATTATTGCAAGTGCTATTTTCTCCAAATTTTATTATGGTAAATATATTGGTACAAATTGTCCCTGTTAATATTAGAACAGGAATGATTTTCTGTGAACTTCTTAAAAGTTCATATAGAGCTAAACTAAATATTTTTAGGTAATGCAAGAAATACCAAGAAATAAAGCTCTTTAGAGAGATGAATTACAGGGCAAAAATTAATCATTCAGCAAATATAAATAAACACCCAATATATGTCAATAATGGTGTTAGGCTCTGCTAGTTAAATTAAAGAAATTTATTTAAATCCTGCCTCTGCTAGATTGTTTGTATTGTAGTGGTTTACATTTTCAGAATAACATAACCTGGTTTGATGTGAAATCCTTAAGCTTAATATTGGTACAGTATACTGAGAATAGATTGGGCAAAAGATTGACTACAAAACTTGATACTATGTAATGTGTTTTCCATTATAAAACAGATGTTCATTTGGGAAAATTCAGAAAACAGAAAAAGAAAAGATGTTTAAGTTTCACTTATAGTTCTCCTTAACATTTCTATGGCTTCTTTTTTCATATAGATTTTTAAAAACAGGTGAATTGATTTGTCTTTATAATTTTTTTAACATTTATTTTTTAGTTGTAGTTGGACACAATACCTTTATTTTAATGTGGTACTGAGAATTGAACCCAGGGCCTCTCACAGTGCTACCACTGAGCCACAACCCATTGTCTTTATAATTTTATTCATAGTTTCTTCACTTAACATGAAATGTACTTATCATATAATGCTGTTGTACTCACATCATTTTAGTAGTTTTATATTAGTATTCTCATGACTGAGCCATAATAAATTGCCATTCTCTTCTAGTTAGATACTTGGGTTGTATATAAAATTTTTATATTATAAGTAAATAATTTAGCAGTTTATGTTTTTATAAACACTTTTTCTTATATTTAGGATTTTTCCCTGAGTCTAGATTACCAGAAATATAATTAATGGAGTCAGAGATTTTAGCATTTTGTTACTGACTTAACTAGAGAGTAATTTTAATATAGAGGCTGATGAGTATTCAGGCTGATGAGTATGTTGATAAGTGATTGAAATATTGTTAAGAGCAACAGGCAGAAACTTAAAAAATTGTTTTTATTCTCATTCTAAAAGCTTAGTATTGTGATGTTCTTTTGCAGATTTGACAATTTAAAACAGACACAAGTGAAACTAATGTTTTCTTTCCTCTAGCTGTTGTTTTTATGTAACATTTTTAAAAATTCACACTCACTTGATTTGTGTTTCCTGACATTCCCTGTTTCCCTTACCTCTCTTCTTACATATAAAGACATGTAGTGATTACATACACAACGGGAACAAAACCCACATCCTTTAGAAACAGCTAATGGCTAAGTATGTTAAGTGCAATCTCTTAATGGATAAATATTATCCTCTCTCTGTATATTTGCCATATTTATTCCCAAACCTTTGTGATATCTTTAAGGTTGTAACCCATATTTCAAAGATCTGTCTTCCTTTGTTCTAATCCCAAATCCATTTGGTAGCCATGTCTGTGCATGGTGTTAATGTGGGATGGGGTTGTCTCTAAAGACTGCTGATGTGTGTGCAACACCCATCATAGCTGGTTGGGTTCAACTATACAAACTCCCAGGACCTGGAAGGACCACATCTTGCACCACTTTACTTTGTGAAGGTCAGGGAACTTGCCGGGGCAACTTAAGTGTACATTGCCTCCATGGGAAATATCACAATAGTTCCCACAGACTACATAGAAGGATGCAGGGCAAAAATCAATCATTCAGCAAATATAAATAAACACCCAAAATGTGTCAACTCTAGCTGTAGAGTCCATAAGGGACTACTCCCCTTTTTAACAGTCCTGTGTTTATAGTGTCTTTGAGTCCTGACCAGGGACAAGGGTAGGAACAATTAGTACACGAATTCAAAGAGCCCAAGCTGTGGAGCCTAGCAGATATTTATGATCATTTACAGCTCTTTGCACTTGGATGCAGGGCATTCTACCAAAAGCAGGTTTGCTTAGTCATACAGCTGATTTTCAGGGAACTGAGCTAGAAAGCTAAACCAAGGTCAGTTCTATCCCTTGTAGGAGAATGGAGATTGGAACATCCCACCTAACCTGTTATGTATTGCATAATCATGGCCCTGTTTTTTATATTGGTCCGCTTGCATTTTTGGTTCCTTTTGTAAGGTCCCTTAGCTAACTAATAACTGCCTCTGCAGAAAAGGTAGTAATAGTTTATGTATTTTAAAAGGCCAGATGGGAGCATTTCTGTCCAGGTTAGGATCAGTACAACCAGTGTCATAGAGTACATAGGCCTGCTAATTAACCATATTTTTGTATGTTAATATTCTTTTCTGTACCTGGGGAGAGTTGCTTACAGGACCAATTGTGAGATGCTGCCAGTTTGAAATTAGAAATATTAAAGGATGGAAAAATTGGTTCATGTGTTATGTGCACAGAGCTCATTTTGTTTGGGTGTTAGCAGATTGCCTAGGGTTTTTCTGCATATGAAAACTGAAATTCAGTTAAAGAACATACTTTTATTTGTGTCCTTCTGACTTGTCTGATGTCAGATATGGTTATAGACACGTTAAGCCAAAGGATGGACCTGGTGTTCACAGTATATATGAGCAGTTTGTTTATAAAAAATCATGCTTTAACCGTAACAAGAACTCTACCATTGAGCTGCATCCCCAATCCCCTAAGATCATGCCTCTTGGCTATGGTTTTAAAACAGTTTTGTTTTGGGTGATTGTGTGGCATTTTTTTTGCCTCGTGGGGTGCCATGGTTTGAGTGTGTCCTCCAAAGTTTAATGTGGGAAGTTTGATCATCAGTGTGACATTGGTGACATGTAGTGGATCCTTTAATAGCTGGAGTCTAGTGCAAGATGATTAGGTCATTAGAGTTACTGCCCTTAGACAAGATTAATGTACTCCTTATGGAATCCTATATGTTTTATGTGAGTTATAAGAAGAATAAGCCTAGTCCCTGAATATCTGTTTTTTGTTTTGTTTTGTTTTTGTCTTGGTATGTGATTTCTCCCTCTTGCATGTACTTCTGCTATGATGTCATGGTCATGCCTTCTGAAGGTAGTTCTCAGGAGAATTTATAAAAGGAGTGAGTCTGGCCCCACCCAGCTTCTCTCTGATCTGATTTGAGAAGTTATCATTTGCTTGGTTCTTGCTTTTGCTGCCTGCTACAGGAGGTGATAACAACTGAAGGCTGGCCTTTACCAAGGCTGCATTATGCCATTTGAACTTTCAGCCTCCAAAACTCTAAGCTAAATAAACTTTATAAAATAACTTGTCTCAGGTATTTCATTATGGTAACACAAGCCCACCAATACATTAATATACTTAATTTATTTAATGTGACAACACCAAAATGTACTCTTGGCAGTTTTCAAGTACACAAACTACTTTATTAATTATAGTCACCATGATGTACAATGGATTTCTTGAACTTATTCCTCCTAAGTGAAAATTTGTATCCTTTGGCAAATATCACCCCACTCCCTAGCCCCTACTTAGCTAATGTGAATAATGCTGCAGTGAACATATGACTGTAGGTATCTTTGTACTGATTCTGTATCATTTGGATAATATACCCAGTAGCAAGATTGCTGGATTATACAATAGTTCTATTTTTTTAAGGAACTCTATACTGTTTTCCATAATGGCTGTACTAATTTATATTCTCACCACCAACGTACAAGGTTTTCTCCACATCCTCACCAACATTTATGTTTCATATTTTTTATAAAGCTACTCTGACAAAAGTGAGGAGGTAAGTCGTGGTTTTGGGTTACGTTTCCCTCATTAGTGGTGTTGAGCCTTTTATCATATATACTTGTTGCTCATTTATCTGTCTTTTCAGAAATGTCTGTTCAGGTTCTTTACCATTTTTTTTTTTTTTTGT